>NC_090947.1:44012643-44320893 GCF_040807025.1 Struthio camelus | reverse complement strand
CTGTCAAAGTTCCAGCAACTTAAAAGGGAAACAACATGGACAACAGATCAGCAGAGCTGAGAGACTGATCTCTAACCATATAGTAAGAGTTTGCAGCAGTAAGAACACTTAGGATTTGGAAAAAAAAATAATTTAACTACTCTGTCGGTTTGGTTTCACAGTCTTTGCTATTGCACACCTTATCAAGTTTTCTTTCACGACCTGAAAGAAATATGCATAGCAATATGATACAAATTCCTCTAATATGGAATAAGCAATCCCACAAAATAGAACAACAAAAAACACATGATACATTTTGCTCATACAGTTGTTAAAAAAATCTTCTATAGTACAAATGCACAGAATAATTCACAAATATGAGGAGCAAGTTTTCAGAAAAATCATTGTAACAAAATCCTCCTTGCTTAGAAATTATAAACAACTAATCAGAACTTTCATGGGGTGGTGATTTCCAGCGGGACTGCAGGTTTTTCATGATACAGTTTGTCATGACAACAAGTTTTTCCTGCATCTCAAAAAGTTGGCTTCCTGAATAGCTGTGAAGATCTTCAGAGGTTAGCTGAGCAGCAAGCGCATCAATTTGGCTCAGAAGATCTGTTGCTGGTTGGCCATTTGTATTCAACAAAACTGGTTCAATCAAATCTAAAACGGAAGATAAGTAGGAGAGTGTATTAAGTCTATTTTCTTTTATATCTGAGCAGAATTAAGCTGGAACAGAATGTTACAAGTTTCTTCTACACAAAATAACATATTCAAGCAGTCCACACACAGTATGAGGGAGCATCTGACAAAGGCACCCCTCAGAACTAAAGGCCCTTCTTTATACAAGGGACCTTCATCACGCTTAGCTATATTGTATAATCACAGTCAAGGACAAAATAGTGGATCCTATTCCAATACTGCCAGTAACACACATTATGCCAGGGAAGTCACACTTTTAAACTGGACAGCTGAAGAAAAGTTAATCCTGTGTTCTTGGTTCTCCAGTTAACCAAATGCTTCAAAGTATCTTGTAGGAAGAACAAATACAGATTTCTGTTTAAACTATCCGGCCAAACTCCAAAAACGCACACTAGAATTCAGATAAAAATCTAGGCACCCAAATCCAAAGTGGGTATCCTGGGAAACACTTGAAGTGCCCCCTCTCCCTAAAGGGGACACAACTCTAAGTACCTCAGTTTCATCTTAACCTACTCAAGACATCTTGTTTGGTTTCTGTGCATGCCCAGAAGCACAGCAGTTACAGTATTAAGCAACTCAGGACACAAGCTGGTTGACATTCAGAAAATTGAGTATTTACGGAACCCTGCCTCATGTGTTCTTAACATGCTTATAGAACCTTATTTACCAAAAAACAGAGCACCTCTCCCTCAAAATTAAGTTTTTAAAAGCCATTACTATATGGCTTCTTTAAGTGATTAACACAATTAACCACCTACTGTGTTAATACTAGGTGTTAACTCTGTTAAAAAAAAAAGAAAAATAACAACTGTTGCCATTAGAACAAAACAAAAGCAACAAAGTAATAGAAGCATCCAAATCTAAAGCAAAAAGAGTGTAATAGTTACCTGTTGCAAGTTTTTCTTCATCTACAGAAACAGATTTATCCTCTATATTGTTTACTGGCTTTTCTGTGTCTTCAAGGGCTGCTATTTCCTCAAACCCTCTAGACTTTACCTGATTTGGAAGAGAGCAAGAGAGACATTTTCATGGGGAAGAAAAAAATCCCCCTCCAAAAACACACGGAAATTACATGGTGGGACATGTTTCATTAGGTTGTCACACTGGCTTTTTGAGTACTAACACCGAACTTTACCTGTTGCTCATGATATCCTTTTAGAGCTTTTTTAACATTGGAAACTTTAGGAGAACGGATAGGAAGAGTTTTGATTTCGGATGCCGTCAAAGTACTCAGATCACCCACTGTCTTAATATTCTTTGCTCGAATGAGTTGCCCCAAACCTCTTGCACTGCAGCAGGGAGGGAAAAAAAAAAGTCATCGTTTTTATTGTGCCAGAATTCATGTCCCTTTTCCCTGGGATGAGGGAGCCGGAAGAATTTTACATCAATGCCAGTGCACATGCACATGAATGAAGGAAAAAACACAATGGAAATGACATTCTTCTATTTGTAAAGAGGTACACCTTTTTGCAATTCACCCTACATCCAAAGAATGACATTCTAAAACTCAAGTATGGTTGACAAGAAAAAGCTGAGTACACTAAAAAGGCCACCCCAAACAGTTCCTATAAAGTTGGTCTCATCACACATCATCAGAATTTGAAATTCACTATCAAAACCAGCTGAGCTTGTTGGGAGTAATGCAAAGAAAGTGAGCTGCTCAGAAAATAGAGCTGTGTTTCAAGTTTACAAAAGGTTAGATAAGCACTCACGCTTAGTGGTGCGCGAACAAAGCACAAATGCTCGTCTAACCTTTTGGAAATTTGAAACAGCTGTTTTCTCAGCAGCTCACTTTCTCCAAGTACTCTCAGCTGGGAAGATGGTATCTTTAGCAATCAGCAGAAATGCCCAGAAAGCTCCAATTGCTATCGCCACGGATCATTAAGATCAGTCTGCTCCCTCATATCCACTGGGGAAAGCTCCCTGTGTTCCTAGGAGCAAGCTTGTCACAGCTTTACAAAAAGTAGTATCGAGTAATTTCACAAGAGTTAAGTCGCTTCCTGCCCCCGCCCCCCACTTTCACAAAATTTTTGGCCAAAGATGTCTCCATAAGTCATCACATCTTGTATCAGAGAAAATATTTTTGTAAGTTGAATAAAAGAATTTAATTTCTATTAAAACGTAATCTTCACAGGCAGTAACCCACTTACCATATGTTCGATGTAATCTGAGGTAAAATTATATCAACTGGTGCTTTACAGCCAACTAAGGCAGGATACACACATTCTGTAGGGCACGGCAGCGATTCTTTGGCCATTTCAGTGATCTTGAATAATACAGAAAAATTATTAAATTAACTATCACACAGCTGAATACAGGAAAAATAGAAGAGAGACATGAACCAAAGCACTTCTTACTAAACACTTCTTTGAGCTCTTAAATTTAGGGTTACGAGATCCTGGGGACAGAAATCCTTTGGTTGGAGTAGTAATGTGCTGGATAGAAAAAGAGGAAAAAAATCTCTCAGGATCGTAGGAATTCAGTTAACCATAAGATTCTAGCTACCCTTATCTCAAAATATTTTTGTTGTCAGAGAGCTAGCAGCTCACTGAACAGAACGAACCAGATCACAACAGTATTTCTTAAACTTATTCTCTAGTCTTTGCTCTCGTTAATTGCTTGCAAGTTACTACCAAACATACGCTGCAGTGAGTACAGCATCACTCCTATCATAAATGAGAAACCAAGCAGTTAAGACATACAGAATACACTTAAGATATAGCTTACCTTAGCCTGAATATTAGATAAAATTTTAAGACTTCGTGAAGATGGCGAACTAATTGAAGAATGGGATCTAATGACAGGACTTCTCCTATCTATGTCATCTGCCAGTCCTTCTTGATAAATTGGATTTGCAAAAGAGACTCGACGAATCTGTTTTTAAAGAGAAGTAATTTTTACAGTTAAGCTATAGTATGAACTCAAACCATCACCCTGTGGTGAAATGAGTCTGAAGAGAGAAAAACTCAGCGTGAAATGGATACAGTCAAAGTTCTTGAATGACACTGATCATGTTTCACCCAAGGACAGACTATGGCTTTCTTACTGCTAAAGGAAACATTAAATCATTTTGTAAAAAGCCTTTCCAAATGCGGTGGTAAGATCCTAACTGTACACTGGTCTTGCAGTAGTGTTTGTTCCTATGCAGTCCAAGCAGGCAGATCAGACTGGTGCTCTATTGCAAAAATAAGTCCCCTCCCTACCCACCACCAGTAATACAAGTCTGTCATTAGGAGAAGAAAAAAAAAAAAAAAAAAAAACACTACAGGTCTTCATCTTCAGCACGAGATCATTTACAATGAACAAAAACAGTCAGTAATTCAACACACACATTACATTCCAGACAGTGGATTAGGTATGCCAGTTACTGCATAGAGAGTTACATTACAATACCTTATTAGCAGGTGACAAGGAATCATCATCTTGATTTCTTTTTATACCTCTCTTTAAAATACTAGTGGATGGAGAAGCCGAAGGAGACCACATACAGCGTGCCTGCATACTATTAGGGCTTTCATTAACTAAAGAATCAAGATCTTTTGGCTTTTGAGGCGAGTCCACACTGTTGTTTTCTTCTGCACCTTCTTTGTCTAAGGCTACATTTTCAGGCATTAGAATTTCTGTTTCCATCAATTCCTCTTTCATCTCCCTATCTTGAAAATCGCAAATTTCTCCTCGATTAGTTTCATCTTTTTCTTTATCGTCCTGATTGACTTCCAGCTCATTCATCTCTCTTTTCTCAGGTTGCCTAACAGTCAGCACCTCAGGTATCTCCTCCAGCCGTCCATTTTCACTCATTTCTTCCTTTTCTGTAGCTGCTGGTGGTTCACTGTGATTCCCTGCAGCCAGGCAGCTGTCACCAGGCTCATCTGAAACACACTCAGAACGACGGAACTGAACAGTGTCTTTCTGATCAACAGGCTCTTCTGCTTCCACCACCACGGAGTCATTAATTTCACCTGCTGTACATGCTGTAGTCTCTAGCTCTTCCTCCACTACAACAGCATTTCCTTGCAAACTATCTTTGGATTCTCTCTCTCTTTCCGAGTTAAGCGCACCAGATTCCTTAGAAGGAAGCAACGGGGTGCTCATAGCACACGGTGCCACGGACAAGTTCTCTTCAAAATTAGAATCGCTGGACATCTCTGATGTATTTCCAACTGCCTGAACAGGAGTTGTTTGAGGCTCATTCAGTTCATGATTATTCTCATTTTTTATTTCAATGAACGACTTCAACTGCTTTGTCTTTCCAGCACAGCAATCACAGCTCCTTAGTCTTCTCATCCTTTTGCTTCTCTTGTGCTGACACTCAAGTATTTGTGAAGAGGAAAGAACGTTACCTGAAGCATTTGCTACAGCTACAAATTCAGACAGAACACTTGAGCTACAGTCTTCTATGTTTTTTCGCTTTTCAACAGATTTATTTTCCTCTTCTGCTTTCAAACTTTGCTCAGATACACATGGGTTGATGAAAGATTCAGTCATCAGATCGGTTTTGTTTTGTTCCACATCTGGGTTCTCTGGATCAGCTGAAATCTTTGAGTTGGCAGGTCCCATGGCTTCATTAATGTCTGTATGCATTACTTGGCTTTTCAGTTCACAAGGTTCAGATGTCACTGCAGTATCTGTGCTGACTTCACAGCTTAGTTCACCTTTATTTATTTCCAATACATTCTTAGTTTCAGTTTCTTGAGATGACACCTCATGGCTATGGCTTTCTGGCAGTTGTTCTTTCAACTTAACTTCAAGAGAATCATTTCTATTTTTCACTTTTCCAGATTTTTTCTTCCTTGTGTTTTCTTCCTTGGTCTCAGAGCTATCAGACTCTGAGTTTTCTATGCTGGAGAGCAATCCTTGTGAAGCTCTTCTTGTGTGATACCGTGGGCGTTCCTTTACCTTCTTCGGACCTACTGTATCTGAACTACAGTCTTGACCTTCTGTATCAGCCTTCAAGCTCTCTTCTGGCCTCCTAGCACTTTTGCTTGCTTCCTCATCAAGACCCCTTGAAGCATGAGACTCCTTTGAGCCAGAGTCTTCTGCGGCAGTTCTCTCAGGTAGGTTGTTTTCTTTTTTATTTCCATTTTCTGCAGTTTTCCCAGAAACTGCTTTCTGCTTTTGGGAAACATCATCTTTAATCTGTGGCACCTTCTTTTGTGCAGATTTTTCATCTTCTTTGCGCTTGTCTTTCTTTTGGTGGCTGTTTTCCTTATCCTGACTACCTGTCATAATTTCTGCAGGTTCTGACCGTCGTCTTAAGGAACGTCTGAGTGTCTTCTGATTAGGAGACACATGTGGAACCTGATTATCATCACTTGTTAACTGGTCAGCTGATACAGTGGTGTCTGGGGGTGTATTTTCTTTAGAGTCTGTATCTAATGCCCTGTTCTTTTCCATTTCTGCTAAGGTATCTTCAACTTTTTTAATTTCTGCCTCCGTAGAACGGAGAGCTTGAGACTGAGCAAACAGAACACGTTCTGTCTCTTCCACTGGTTCAGGATTATTTTCCACGCTGTTGGAAACAAGAGACTCTTGTGCACTTTTCTCTTGGTCTGGCCTAATTAACAACTTTGGCTGCTTATTTAATTGTTGCTCAATTTTACTCTGCCTGCGAGTCAGCCTTCGTATTGCTATAACTATTTCTTCAGATTTTGAAGAATTTTTATTCTCTTCACCAGATTTTCCTACTTTAGCATCAGTCTTGGGTATATCTGTATTTTCTTGTTTATCTAGCACAGAAGCATTTCCAGACGCTTCCGATAAACTGTTTAACGCTGAAATGCTAAAGGGTCTGTTCTCTGAACTATCAAATTTTTCCAAAGTAATGAAAGACTGCCGTCGGCTTGCAGGCTGTGGTGTTCCAGAAATGATGTCACTCGAAGTTGAACTGCTACTGACGTTCAAAGTATTTTCGTTTCCTACTACTAAGGGCTCCTTTGAAGCTGTTTCTATAGTACTATTTTCTAATTCTTCTCCAACTGATGGCTCCTTCAGAATTGCGTCAGCTCTATCCTTTTGAGACTCTCTCGCACTTTTTGAGGTTGTGCTCTCCTCTGTATGAGAAAGGGACTTATTTTTCACACAGACAGCATTCTCAAGAGGGTTATCCAATTTGCAGTCCTCCGTGATTTCATCTGGTTCATTAATGCAGCCGTCACTCTTTGCATTTTCTTCCTGTCCCAAAAATATGAACAGCAGAGTACTGTAATTTTGCTATAAATACAATATAAAAAACATCTCACAAAAAAAAAAACCCCAAGGATTTTCAAGCCACCCGTCCTGCAAATTATCCTAGGATCTATCCTTTGGTACTTACAAAATGCAGAACAGATTTAAAAAAAGAAAAAGAAAAAAAAGTAAAAGCAGTTCTTCATATTTGGGTTTAAAGCAAAAAACATTTTAAGGTACTGCAAAATCCATTTAACAAACGTACAACTAAACTATATTTAATGAAAAAAGTCCTATATTTTATCTACTGTTTTTTTGGCACTACAGTCAAAGCAGCCAGCTACCAGCGCATTGTCTACACTGTCACCCATATCAACATTATTCCGACATTGAGGGGAAAAAAAAGAGTGAAGTGCAAGAGAAAAAAAATATTCTCAAAACTTCAGGGCAACACTGTTTATTGCTGAACCCATACAAAAGTGTCTTACAGGTTACTCCATAAGAAGGGGGAAAAAAAAAAAAAAAAAAAGATTCCTGTGAGCTAGCACATTTGGGGGTTTTGCTTGAAGAGTTATCGATCCAATTAAAAAAGCACATATCTATCCTAGCCAGTAACCAAAGAGTTTTGCCCCCCAATATCAGAGCTGCCAATAGGGAGAAGATATCACTAGTAGGGTTATAATTCAGATATCTTAATCACCATTAGATAGTAAGAAATTACCTCAGGTTTCTTGTCAATATCTTCTTTTGTATTTTCTACTAAAGATGACTTTTCCCTAAAATAAAAGTTGCTTGAATTAGAAGGGTTGCAAAAAAAGGGGACACCTTCAAAGTATACACTGGCCACCTTTACTTACAAAGGCTCTTCCTGGCTCTGAGTATATTGAGAAAATAAGGTAGTGTCTTGTGAAGTATCCAAATTGTTGTACATTGCAGGAATATCAGTTCTGGGAAGAAAGAAAGAAAGAAAAGTGAGACTTTTTTGTTTTTAATAAAAGAAATTTTGATGAGATTGGGTGACGTAACACATTCATCACAATACCATTGATTCTCATCTGAAGTAGACCAAACTTCCAAACTCACAAGACTACTCAAACTGCAATGTGCAACCAAGTGGGGACTGCTGTACAAGTAGTACAGCACCATTTATTCATATAAAGACACTACGTGATCACACACTTCACTCCCCATCCTGGGCAGAAAACGCAGAAAAGACATAATATTGCCATCAACTACTAGAAGCCCAAAGTCCCAGTGACAAAGCAAACTGGAAAGTGGAAAAGAAATTGCTATTTTCACTTCCATTAGAGCTTTTTAACTGGATTTCAGCCATGCTTACAGGTGCAAAAAAAACCCAAAACAAAACAAAACAAAAAAAAACCTCACACGCATCACTACCAACCGCCTCCAAACCTCCAAGACCCTCCCAAAGCACCACCGAAAGAACCACCTTCCCCCTCCCCACACACACACCACCCACCCTTGTGGTTGGGATCTCACTGTGCAAAGATTCATTAACACACGCAGACCATATAACCCAAATGAGTTCCTGTCAAGCAACACTGCACACACATTTTGCTTACAAACCACGTCTCTGTATAGCTCTGGTAGCTGACTGAGTACAAAAGATACTGCAGTATTATTTTCTCACATAAAACTCATTTAATTGCAAGGGAGCCTGCAGAAATATCCTAATTTCTGATGTGCTGCTGTCAAATTTAAGACTTCTCTTCAAATTTAGATTCTTTCCTCCAGATCAGGTAGAGAAAAATCCTTTTATTTCAATGATTTCATAAAAATGACAGCTTTTATTTTAGGTTGCAAACAAATCACGAAATGAAAAAGCAAAGCCTGAATTATCAAACTCAGGTCAGATAACTCTTACTGTATGTAAACAAAAGACAAAATGTAGATCAGAGATTACTTTGGTTGCTTTTAGTATAGTGAGGCAGGGAACTTTGTTGGCTTTAAGCCTTAACTTTTATGAAAGAGACATAATTACTCGTGTAGTCTGAGATACAGGAATTAAATTATGTCAATTTGATATACTCTACTCCTAATATAAGAGCATGTCACAGTAAGTTTAAACAGAATGAATTACAGACCTCTTTGACCTAAGCACTTCTTTCTGATGTTCTGTCAATATTCTTGCTTTTGTTTCTGGAGGAATAAACACAAAATCAGCAGATTTCTCCTCTTCCAAAACTATCTCACTTTTAGTCTTCAAAGATGAAAATTCTAGTTTCAGCTGTGGAAAATAAAAAGCTGGATTAGAAGTGAGACAGATTCAGGTGCAGATAAAGGGGCGAGACAAATTAAGGTGCTTCCACAGTTCAGGTACATCTGTCCTATATGGTACGGTTTGCAAATAACTGTGCTTTTTTTCAGCTTATTAGTCAGCAGAAATCCCTCTGTAGGGGCTGATTTCCTTCATGAGTGTTTTTCCCCCCCAACACCACCACCACCACCTCCTCCTCCTCTGAGAGATGTTCTGCAATCCCTCCTCTGTGCCCTTATATAAACATATATAAGCTTCTGCACTTCCTTTATTTTTGTGAAATTTCAAGCTCTTAACAGGTGAGGTCACCTTGATGCTCATGATGACTAATATTTAGTGTTGTTTAATAAATCGGCAATTCCTTAAGTACGTGGTAAGAGAGATCTCATTAAAAGGGCTGTTTGCAATCGCAAAAAGGATGACAAGTACCACTGCATCACCCCAGCTGGACAGCTCAAGTATCGCCATCCTTTATTTCCCATCTCCAACGCACGTGAAGGACAGAAAAATGCTAACATCCCTCAAGAGATCTCAAGTTTCCTGTTCTTGGCCAGATTTATCTGTTTCAACTGCTATCAACTCCAGATGTAGGAGGGAATGCAGGAGCTCTCACTGTTCAAGGACCACAATCACTGCTGCTTCAAGAATCTACCAGAAGGTGTTTTGCTGCTGAACACACAGGCAAGCAGAAGGATCAGTTACACCACAGTGACATGGCTAAAGGGTTGCCTGAAGAACTAGTCTCCTCTATATCAGCATCACGTAAAGGTGAATACCAGTGAGCGCTGATACCGAGATCACATCGAGAAAGTAAACAGAGTAACATGCCTGTTTAACCTCCAGGAGGGAAATACTCAGTATTCGCTGAGGGTGATGTACTGACTTCCAAAAAATTCCAACACAGAGGAGAAGTATTGTCAAGACAGTCGAGTGCACTGTAAGGTAAACTAATGTTGACGGTCACAAGGCCAATCACAACCGACTTATCTCTTTAGAGCGTCGTATGTCTTCAGGGGACTGTGGAGAGGATGATCCCTCTCGTATCTGCTCCGTACTTGAAGACTTTCTGATTGATTGCTTAAGCAGAAGTAAATGGCTATCAATAGCGAGGAACCAAGCACACGCTTGCTAGGGGATGTGCACCTCCCCCAAAAGTAACGGCAGCAGCTATGGCCCTTCTAAGACCATGTCAGAACTCCAGCCACAGTTAACCGCCTCTTTTTTCAGCATAGGGTTTAAGGAACATCCAAATGAAAAGGTGTAACAAACAGAACTGACAAAGAATTATTTCACCAAACTGTCTAAAAACTTACATTCCAGGCACAAGGAAAGGAACAGTACCGTGCTTGGCAGATTCCATCTTACAACAATGGATAAGAAAAGAGAGGAAATACTCTGCCCTTCATTCTCTAGTAGCAGGGTCACACAGATTGACACTGCTATTCAAAGATTAAACTCTTGGAGCATATGGCACAGGTCTACCAAAACTGAAGGTCCACCCCAACACAGGAGCCTGTCATAACCTGCAACCAGAAGTATGAATTGTGCGTCTGATTGCCATTCCTCCTGTTCATCAAGCAGCCTTCCATAATCCCTCCGTAGAGCTCAGCTCTAAACTTAAGAGAATTTGAACAGAATTTACGTGAACATACTGCACAACTTAAATTTGAAGGAAAAAGATTAAAATACTTCAGTATTACATGATTCAGTAACTTTAACTAAGAATTCACAGCAGCATTAAATATCCTACTGCAGAAAAAACAGATCTGATTCTATTACACTTATTCATAACCACCTTACCTTTGCAGGTGTTACGTGAACATTATTGGTCTTGTCCTTTATTTCACTTTTTAGTTCACTCGTCTGTGCCAACAGAGAATCTCGTTTTCGACCAAGTCTGACTTCCATTCCACTTATCTTTGCATCCCACTGTGAATTTTCCATCTATTTAAATAAAAATAGACTGAATGCATTGCTATGAAGAAACTCAATTCAAGTTTCCTAAATTCATCCTGAGATGATTTCATTTCTAGAACTAGATCTTCCCACTGTCCCGTTTTCTCTAAATTATGTAGAGGACAACTTAAAAAAATTTTCAACAACCCAGTAGTAAACAAAATTTAAAAATGCAAAAACTATTAAGAGTCAGCTCAGTCTCTTAAAGGTGCTTATTCAGCTTAGTTTCGCATTTCAAACATGAAACAACTGCAAGTTGATCACGGGGGGTGGAGGGGGAATCAAAATTCATCTTGCCCTAGGAAACCTTCTGAACAGCTCCCCAAGTTATACACAGTGAAGCACCCATTGGAGTCAACAAGGTATTTACCGCATCAGAAAACGGGCCACTGTATTCTTCTGCTATCTCAACGCTTTCAAAACCAGGCAGCAGGAGTGGAATTTTCTGTTTGGCTTGACTTAAGACAGCTCTGCTTAACACAAAATTTTAGACTCATGAGGAGGGGGGGGAAAAAAGCGTGCAACAGGACCAGCAGACACACTAGCCCTCATAATAAGCAAAACGTATATGGTAAACAGAACAATGCTAATTCATTCATATGTAACTTAAGCTCTCGCTTCCTTGTGCTACAGTCCACGGCTTTTTACAGTCAAGTGACCTCACACCCTACTTTAATGCTTCTCAAACATTCTTCTAAACATTCAAGGATACAACTGCAGGTTTAAGACACTGCACACAGCTAGCTTCAAGGACGAAGATACTTTTGCAATTTAAACAGCATACTGCCAATGTTTTTCTTCCACATATACAAACTTCATTAAGTCTAGTTCTGATGCTCAAAATCTGCTTAAAATTGCATTGACTATGTTTTGTTGCACAGTTCAAGCCACACACACAATATACAAAAATATATCTTACTTTAATTCTTCAGGATATGTTAATGATGTAGCCTTAGCAAATGTTGTGTTCCAGAAGTGGGCACACTGGTTGCGCATCTGTTTGCTCTTATGCTGAAAAATTACACAGAGCAACGGAGAAAGCTGCTCTAATAGTTCACTGTCGTAAGAACCAGTGCAGTGAGACTGTAAACACAGGATGATCTCGGCCAGTAATTTTTCAAGCTGAGGGAGGGAAAAACAGTATTTTTAGTCTTCCATTCAAATATTGCACATATTTACTATCTAAAAAAGGTTTTTCTAAGAAGAGAAAGATTTGTTATTCTAAAGGACATTATGGCTTGAATAAACAAACCTGAACACCGTGCCACAGAAAGTCTCACTCTAAATAAATCAGATATTAAACACAGTTATATCTAAGCTTACCGCTCCTCACATTACTATCTTTTCAGTAAAATACAAACAGTTTAAAAATTAAATCTCTACCTTTGCTACAATTTTGTTTAGAATACAGGATGAATGGCAACCTCCCCCCTGCCCCAAACGTCACATTCCCCCCCCCAGCTATTTCTCTAGCAAATTTACCTTGTTGTTAAGGTTACTGTACGCTCTAGGCACATCAGCAAGCCTGTCAAAACAAAAAGGAGTTATGAAATATTTTGCCATCTCATCTTTCCCAAGCATTAAACACACACACACTCTCAAGCATTGCACACTAGTCTTAATACATAACTTGACAAATATAGAGTGCGGGTATGTTGGGAAACAACCTTCCTCACTGGGCTGCTGTAAACTTCCTGACTTAGACAGGTTCAAGTGAGCCTACCCTTTAACACCACAGACACCCGCATGCATTACACATTTCTTTAACAACTTAATGGCAAAAATGGACACTAACTAGTACAACTTTAAACATTTTCTGATGAAGTAACTTTTAGCTGCCTTGTGTTGATCTTATCTGTCTCTCCAAACAGTTTTCCCAGGCCCCATAAATATCTGCATATAAAGCTGAAACAGTACCTAAACTAAGTCATTTCACATAAATATATCCCTGCAGACGCAATCCTGAGAAACGTGAGAAACGAGTGTTTTGTAATTTCTTTTAAACCCATGACCCCCAAACTGAAGGCAGAGTTTCCCAAACTTATGTTTGATCCCTTCAAAAGATACATATCCAACATAAACATCTCTCTTTTAATGGATAATTCTGAGACAGACAATGCTCAGAGGCAGGGTGGGAGGTGGAGAGAGGTGGTGTAGTTCAACTCAACCTTGACAGAGGAATTTATTCAAACTGTAAGATTTTTACAGCTGCACTAAATGATTTTCAGACCATACTTATCCAAAACAAGACGTACATAGATAAGTATTATTTACAGTGGCCATTTCTAAAGATAAGAAACGTCATGACTGAAATTTTCAGTTTGCACATACTGAAGTGGAGATAAACACTATTCACTCCAAAAAGACAGTCAAGCTTTCAGAAGTTATATAGGTATCCTTTTATAACGCAAGTAAGTTGGTTTTATTTCTAAAGAAAAGCCTTACAATGGAAACTACCACCCGCACGGGCGTTTGGGGGCTCTCACCGGAACTCGGCTGCACTGCCGACTAGCAGGTAACACACCGGTGAGCACTGAGGACCGCCGTGCGCGTCAGCCAGAGCACCAGACCCCTTTAAACACGGCAGTACAGGCTGAATGCTGTGATGCGCTGGCCAGGCCGCTTCTGAAACCACGTCAGCTTAGGCGCTACCGTGTGCTCAGTCCTGTCAGTCCTGTCAGCTCAGGCACTACTGTGCACTCAGTCCCAGCACCCCAGTTTATATGCAGCCGTCACAGAAACCAGCAGGTTCTCAGCGACTGCCCCAGACAGATCCATTCCTCTGGCGAGGCCTGGGTGCATGACAAGAACGGTACCTACTAACTAGGTTGGAGTCTAGCAAAATACTCTGTGCTCTAAAAAAAATTTAGCAAGAGCTGAAAATTCTTAGTATCCCAGGACTGATGCTCTGAAAAAACCCTGAGCTATATTTAAATACAACGCTTGCTACAGACTACACAAAATTACACCAATATGTACCAATACAATGAATCCCATTTTCCAATCATTCCTAAAATACTCACTTTGTTTTTTCATAAAACACTGCCAGAGGTTTTGAAAAAATTGCAAACATTGTTCCAATCACTGAAGGCAATGAAACGCGGCTGATGATACTGTGGAGAACAGCAATAACTGAAGGACCAACGGAGATGAGTGTTTCTGAACAGGTTTCTTTGGAACTGAACACATGGAAAGAGTTCATTAACATCACCAGGAGTTTGAATAGAGAGGTAAGCTTTCCAAGGGGCTCCTTTTTCTTCTTAGACCAATCCGTAGGTGTCTGTGGAGCTAATATTGAAAGAAAAGATTTTAGAAGTTTATTTTTCCCTCCATGCGTTAAGATTCCTATCGAACCTATGCGTTTTACAACGAAATACATTAAAAACTTTTTTCTACATGGGAAACAACTTTGATTCTTAAACTTGTAGAAAAATAGTTTAAAAACAGACCTAATAGGAGACTTATATTTTTAATGCATTACTTCATCATATCACTAAAGATACAATACCAACTCCTTTCATTTATATTTATGATTGGTCATACAAATGACTATGCTTTCAAGTATCTTTAATATCTACTTGCAAAAAGATGGCAACCACAGTATAGATACCAAGTGATATGTATAAATAGGGATGGGGAGGGAAAGGGGAAGTTTTAATCAAAATGAAAGGGTTCCATCATGTTTTTCCTCATTAAGAAAGACTTCCAGTTAACACATTTCATTCTTTCAGCAGTCCAACACATTGACTTGCTACCCTAACGTTCAAAAGGGCAGAGAAATTTTAAGAAAACCCTTCAGTTTTATATCGATTTATAAAGTTACTTTGCAAATCCTTTCTTCAACTTTAATAGCTGTAAATAAGAATAGGAAACACCACAAAGAATATTTTATATAAATAAAAAAGGGCATTGTATGCATTACCATGATTTCAATGCAAAGCAGGAAACCATTCTGCCAACCTATTAAACCTGTTCCTGATTAACGTTATGCGAAACAGCTTCACGAGCAGCAGCCTTTCAACTGCAACGTTAACAGCTTAACCTTAGTTTTAGGCAGGTATTTATCATGTAGTTAGATTACAGTTTATGATCACGCATTACTACTTCACAGTATGTTTAAACAGAGCAAGAGGCAGATTTCATGTTCAAAAATGAAATTATTGCTGAAACATCAAATACACCTTCAGACTGCAAGAGAGCTATGTTCTAGAGCAAACTGAACAGAAACACAGCCTCAACATTCACATGAATTTCACACGTGCTGTATTTTGTCAAGCTAAGTTTAGTAACTAAGTTTAGTAAGTTTTATCAAGCTAGCTAAGTTTAGTAACTATTCAATGGCTCAACAATTAAGAAGAGATTGGTACCTAAGTGTGCAACACTGGATGATATTTTGAGTTCATTTTTGAGACTTTTTAGAAATCTCTTCAGTGCTTAGATAAGATGTATACTGTATGGACTGCTGATATTTTACAGTCATTACTTTTGAATCTACAATAATTCCAGCTTTCAACCAATCCAGGAAGAAAAAAAAAAAAGACAAAATCCCATTATTCAAATGTTTTCTTACATCTGTTTTTTGGCTGATATTTAGTACCATACGGTGCAAAGTTGATGCAGTCCACCATAACTGATATAATATGGATGAGACCATCCACCACTGAAAAGATCTGAGAAAGAAACAGAAATCATTAGCAAAAACAACAAACAAACAAATCTATGTTATATGACAAAACCAAGATGTGTTGGCCATTCAAGACAGCAATGCAAACAACTGAAAATTTGGAAGTAGGGATCATCCACCACATCTTGCTCTAAATAAAATACTGTACTTCCTTTTAAGAGGAACATCTATGGTATGTGGGCAAAAAAAAAAAAAAAAAAAGTGTAGCTTCAACGTAACTTACATACCAAAGCTTTTAAATGCTTAAGTTTGGCTTAATCAATAATTGCTACATTCTGAAAATTGAAGTTTATCATTGAGATTAATATACTGTATACAGCAGCATCTAAGAGAAGTTATGATGTAATCTTCCAAATTACATGTTTTCAGATTCCACTTTTCTTAGTATTTCCCCTCATAAGATATTCAACTTTGAAGCTGCTAAGATTTTATGTTCCAAAGGTAATATTTTATACAGCCAGTCTTATTCTCGCCATCTGATGAGGTCTTGCAAACAGACAAGAGAGGTAATGTAATAACTTTCAAAAGCCTTTCTCTTTTATAAAGCTTTACAGTTAAAGGTCTTAATTTTAGTGCGTAGGGTCAACATTACCAGAAACAGAGCAAACTATGTTCTCTGAATGCTACAATGCTACTCTGTTCTCCTTCCTAATCAAAATGTCCATTTTTTTGGTACCTGTTAATTGGACCTTAAGTTACCTCATATATATCATTTCAACTGGTCAAATCATTGTTATCATGATAATGACATTCACTAAGCCAGCATTACTTAAATATTTAGAAGCCAAATCCAAAGACTCAACTTATTTTAATAACAAAGCATTATAATTACTTTACTCTTCTTTCAATCCAACTGGATCAACTCACCAACTCCCACTAGTAAAAAAGCATTTGTTTTACTGCTTTAAATCCTCCCTCCCACCAACTTTTAAGTTCCAGAAAATACTACATTAGAACTTCCAATATGCTCTTGCATGCGTACCTAGTGTAAAATATATCTGCTACAATATTTATATTGTTCAATATCACTGGTTTATACTCACTACTGGAGTTTCACCTTCTAGCCCAGACATTATTTTCGCACAAAGTTCTTCACAGCACAGGTTTTCTTCTGCTGTTGCAACTAAAGCAGCACAGCGAGCAAATGCTCTATACAGGTCTGAC
This sequence comes from Struthio camelus, assembly GCF_040807025.1. Lineage (NCBI taxonomy): Eukaryota > Metazoa > Chordata > Aves > Struthioniformes > Struthionidae > Struthio > Struthio camelus. The sequence continues at coordinate 44,303,965 of NC_090947.1, read as the reverse complement.
CAAGTGCGCAGCAAGGATTTCATAGTTGGCTTTAACAACAGAAAGAAAAAGTTTATAAATATCAGTGTCTGTGCATAGAGATAAAAGCTTGTTTTAAGTTTTCTTCTGTAAAACCTATACAACTTGAGAATTCACCTTTGAACAGCAGCCTTATATGTGTGTGTATATATATATATATATATATATACACACATATACACACACACACACATATTGGTAAACAAAACTCAGATTATTAGGTAGTATTTCATAATTTGCATAAAACACACATTTGTTTCTAATCAGTGTCAGGCATTCAGTGTTACCTGTGGAAATTCCTGAACTGGGAAGATATGGAATACAGGTAGCAACAATGCACTATAAACAGCATTAAAGTTGTGTTCCAGCGCATCACCCTGATTTACTTCATTAGTCTGCAATGAGAAAGTTTTTGTGGATAAGCAACCTGCAAAATTTAGACAATGAATAAGACTCTAAATGCATTTATTTTGTCCATAAAATTTGCACAAGTTAAGTAACCTATAGAGTTATTAAATTAACCATTTCTCAGTTCTTTCAGAGCTTAAGCAGAGCCTGTTATTAAGGTGGGGGGGAGGGGAGGAGTACTATTTTTTAATTCCAAAATATCTCCTTACTTCCAAGAAGAAAAACAGAGTTAGAAATTTTAATTATTTTTACTTATGTCAGTTGCAGTAAACGATGCTAGCAACCTAAAAATAACTTCCTCCAAAAATTCAAAGATTTTTTTAGGTCCAATGACTACCTGATGACTAGCTCGACATTACAGTCGGTGTATTTCTAGTGAGGAGCCTGCAGAACCAGGTGAATACTAGTTTACATGTCTTAATTGAAAGCGCTAATAAAAGAAGTCTAACATAACTGGAAAACACTGTTCTAATTACAACCTAAAGCTCACAATTCAGTATTCACATAGAGCAAACAAGCTTAAAGGTTAAGAGGTCCTGAAAGGCAAGTTTCCATCCTCAGCAACAACCAGCTTACACCAAAGGCTCAAAGCACATCTATAAACATGTATAAAATCTTTAAAAACGAAAAAAAAATCCCACTGTACAGTACACTGTACAGAAAAACGATTACCCTTCTGACTGAAATCAGTTTAAACCTCACTTGATCAGCACTCCTGCTTTCCTCCTCCTTTTTAGCACCTCATTGCAAATGTGCATCCTTCAATCATGAACTTTTAAAAACTACTGTACACATCCCACTTTCACAAATACTACCAAGGCTTATGTAATTTTGCCATCAATTTAAGACATTTAATTTCTAATATATTAAAATAAAGAACAGCACAAATTTTTTCTCAGTGTTTTTTCTTTTTGGGGGGCTGGGAGTAAGGGAGGAGTGAAGGGGGAAGGGTTAAAAAACACTATACCCGGTTAATCCATTCAGTTAGCGGATTAACAACAATACTCCACATTCTCCAAAGATGCTCCTTGTTCTCCACCTGCTTTGCACTCTGATTAATAACGCAGAACACGGATTCACTGAAAGCCAGCGGAGATGTAGGACCCGATAAAACATAACCCACAAGAGTTTCTAGAATTACGAAGAATCTAGGGGAGGAAAGAGTTACATAGGTAAGTTTTCTTTCTTTCTTTTTTTTTTTTTTTTTAACTGAAGTTAGAAAGAAGCTTCAATAATATCTTAGACCACGAGAAGCTTGTTTAAAATAAACAAAAACATAGTAATCTTTACTCTAGAACACATACCTCTCATCTGTTACACAGTGCTCCAAGAGGTTGTTATGGAAAGGCAGCTGAATTAAGAACAAAGCTGGTGTTCCCTTGTAAAAGAAATGTAAGAGGTCAAAACACTCTATACTTTGATCAAAAGAAATAACTGCTTCACTTAAAGATGCATCTGTATTCTATATGCAACTATAAGCCAGACATTTGTAAGCCAACTGTAGGAAATTGTCAATTGTAACACTTCAAAATAAAAACTAGAAGCGAGAGCTGGAAACATGAACTTCTGCTAGATCCTGGTACTTCAGCAGAATACCAGTTACACTATAGTTGAAGCTAAAAACTTTTCTATTTGAAACGTTGTGAGCTACAGTACCTCATCATTCTTATCACCCTGAAATTACAGGCAACACAACAGGTAAGCGTATATAATGCCAGCACTCCATATTACAGTTCCTTGAACTAGATGGAGCAATGCGAGATTTGCTTTATTCAAAGTTTAAACAAGATTTCTTCCAGACAACTTTGAATCTTTTAAAATCTGTCAGAGAACTATCTCAGATTTGCTAATGCTAAGGCATTTAACAAAACATTTAATAACTGCCAGTTAAAACTTCAGCCTTAACGAAGCTCTGACTATTGTAACTAAGATTCAAGAAAGTCTCCCAAAAAACAACAACAAAAAAGGACATCTTGAGAATTGAGCTATAAAATGCCTTACTTTGAGGCATTCACTCGCTCTGCTACACATAGATCTTCTCTTGCAGATACTGGTCTGCTTCTACCCGCCCCCCGAGAACTCTGTGCACTCCCCGTCTAGAAGCACGTAAACAATTAGCAACTTTCACAGCCCAGGAAGCTCCATCTCCCTCCACTGCTGCAGAATAAACAGGAAACCTCTCCATGTCGAGGAGCTGATTACCAGCCAATTTTAAACAGCTCTAGGGCACCTTTAAAAAAATCTGACTGCTAGCACGCTCCCCACCAGTCTGCTTCACTCCAGCCAAAAAACTCATTTCAGCCCTCTCTCACAAGCTGGTTTCTACAGTCACTTTCTAGATCGCCCTCATCTAGCTCTCCCTTCTAACGCAGTACACCAAATTCAGTACCAAACTCCAGCTAAGGCTCGTTAGGACCCAAGTAGAACAGAGTATTTTTCTCTAATGCTGGATACCAGCTTTTTTTTTTTTAAAAGATAATTATACTTGGAGCAGAGCTGTTAGTCCACTGTGACTTCTGATCTTAATAACACAAGATTTTTGAAAGATCTGGATGTCATGACTTAAAGCACTCTGTACATTTGTCTTTATTTATGCTTAAAGGCATTAGGAAGTCATATGTGCACAAAGACATGGAATAAAGTCAGACTTACGTTTAAAAGATCCATATCAGCAATCTGATAAGCTGGCGATCCCAGTACTTTTGGAGGCAATTCCTTAACAGTAATGTCAATGAGGGACTACGGATGGGGAAAAAAGAACGTATTTAAATACTGTGAAACTTAGGAAAGATATTTTTGTAACAGTACAAAATACTAGCAAAATTGTAACACTTGCTTCCCTTTAGTAAAAAGTCAACAAAGAAAATCCATCCTAAAAGTAGCTGTTCTTGGAAGCAAAAGGTCGTGGGAGGGGAATCACATACCCAATACTGAAAGCACTGTTGATAAATCCGAAAAACACTTTTAAAAAAACCCTTAAGGTTACAATTGCCTAACTTTATTTAAAGTTGTCACCAAAAAAGTTGGCTCTTAAGAGACAGTTCGGATACCTAACATGCAAAAGACTGCTGCTAAGCAGAATTTAGAAAAATCAAAGAGATATGAGACCAAAAAACAAAAACAAAACAAACCAACCCACCAACCACAAAACAACCACATCCAACTTACCAGTATTTTCTGCACAGAAAGAGAATTTGATCTAACAGTGTTTTTTAAGGCCTGGAGCAACACAGTCAGTATTTCGGACCCTTGCTTTTCTTTCTTAGATCCTAGAATAATGTATATTTACAGTTACAGCAGAACAAAGTAATGATCACTTTGACCATTGTTAAATAAGACACACTGTAAGCTGAAACAAATCCTGTATATCTTTACAAACATATGCCAGATACTTTACAGAATCAGATACCAAGCCTCTGCTCTAAAGAGCAGTGTAAATTAAAAGTTTAAAAAAAAAAAATCTAAGTTTTATTGTTTCAGCTGAAAAACCTTCCCATCTTTAACATGGACTTCGGTACACCCTTAACTTTGACGTGTTCAAAAACACTGTGAAGTTTTACTTCATCTAAGTAACACATTAATACTAGATTTATGCTATGCTTTTCAGTTAGACCTTTCAGCACAAGAAAACGTCAGTATTAAGAACGTTCTGGACTTTTAAGGCCTTTACAGACTAATGGACTTTTTAAATATGAAAGATATATACCTTTAAACATTTGTGAAGAGATTACGTTTACTATGAGACAAAATCTAATTAAGAAAACGTAGCTGCAGTCACACAACGAAGAACTTATACTAATTTGATTAACACACTGAAAAATCTTTCCTCCAATACAAAGACTTAGTGCAGGATTAGTTTATTGATATGGTAAAGATTTTTTTCAGTAAGAAAAGCTTAACTTCTCAAGCAATTGCAGCACTTCTACATCTTGCTGCTTAAAACACAAAACAGCTGTAGCCATATGGTCCTGTGCCTTTGCTAATAAGCCTCACTAGATCAGAATTTTTTTGTAACACAAAGATTTAGGCATCATGTAAAGATGAGCTTGTTTCTTTAAAAACAACTATAGATGATGCCTAAAATTAGGCAGTTACTAGCAATGAAGCAAACACTTCTTAGAGTCTAATCTTAAAAAAAAAAAAAAAAAAGAGAACTGGTCAGCAATAAGCAATGGAAAATACACTTTTTTTTACCTGATTCAATAGCTGTTTTTACGTATCCATTAATGTCCTTCCATATAACATTCAGCATGCAATCTGCAACATAATGTATTTGTTTCTATTCAGTTTGTAATAAAAACATTAAATGGACAGTGAAGTTAAAACACAAATTGCGTTACACTACATCCTTTGATTTAAGCGACAACTCAGTCTTTCAATCCTAGCCAGATCAGGTCTATTTAATAATGTCAGCACCGGAACGTTATAGAACAGTGGTTACTTTATTTTTACCTCATCTTTCCCTCCCCCAGCTTGTTTTTAAGAAAAGAAAAATCTAATTTCACTGTTACATTCTTACCAGGAACCTCTTTTCCAATTGCAATAAAGCCATCCTGAACTGCATTTATAAGCGTGCTGGCATGCTTACAGAAAAAAGAAGGGCTACTGATCAACGGGTACTGAAGAGGCTCTAGGAGAAGAACAAAACACATTTTGTAAATCTGTTATTGTGTGGTTCATTTTTAAGAGTTTTTTTTTTTTAAGTATAAATATGCACTCTAAGCGTTTTATACAATTAAAAACATCATCTAATATTAAAGGTGACAACTAACACTTGCAATATTTCAATCATTTCATGCTAATGGGCATCTTTAAGTCTAACAAAAGTAGTAATTTCAGATTACACAGCAGTACTTTGAAAAAATTTAACTCATATACCTAAACTGAGTACCAGCTTATTTTGCTTAGCAAAATTCAAAACTTCTGGGCCCCTCAAGAAGTGAAGCAGCATTTCAATTCCCAGAAGCTGAATGGAAGGAATCACCACCGTTCCTGCTGCACTAGAATTCAAGTTTATCCTTGGTGTGACTGGACTTCCAAACGGATAGGGACCTGGAGGAAGAGTTGAAAATTATTTCATCTAGAGTCAAGTGAAAGGAAAGATTCAACAGACCAAAACATTAAAGTTAACACTAACGGAACACATCACAGAATAATATAGGCCAGAACGGACCTCTAAGAGTCAGACATCTAGTACAAACTCCTACTCAAAGTTGGGTTAACGTCAGTTATAAATATGTATTTTTAAAGCATACATATCTTCCAAAGTTCTCTACCAGAAGTCTGACTCCAAGATTTATTTAAACAAAAAAAGTCTCTCCCAGAAAGTTGCTGTATAACAGCAACTACTAGTAACTCTATTGCTATGAAAACATTTCCATTAGAAACTTTTATACTCAACACAGGCGTGAGAGCTCCTGGACACAAAGCACATTGACAGATTTCAAACAGGATTTTACAAAACTAAAATTAACTAATTTTCCTGTTAACAGGACCAACAGGAAGGTTTACGTATCTGGGATACTCACACAACATACCTGAGGCTTCTAATTGCAGCAGCCTAAAATTACATTAAGCCTACGTGTTCTATACAGAGAAGAAAGGCAGTTCCTTAACCACACGTTCAGATACACAGGGGAAGTTGATAGTATTTAACATGTATTTAAAGAAGCAAAATTAGTGATGCATTATGACCAGAGGGATTACTCATTCAGGCAGAAAATGCAAATACTACAGAACTGAAAGTAGCATATATAAATAGTACATATACCAACAAATACTAAGAAACAGAGTTTCAGACTGAGGATCAAAGTTCCCGCAGAAAAAGGAACACTACTCAGGACATTAAAAACTGGATTTCACCAAAATTTGATCACCGTGATTTTATAAACTTATGACGATAACAGTCTCTATTAACCAGCAAAAGTCACCACCTCTAACCTCTCAGATGAGCATGCAATATTCTAAATACTGTTTTCATTCATAATATATTGCTGGTGAAAAAGCATAAGACTGTTTAATATAACAGATTAGTTCCTCCATTGGAAATACAGTTGGAAACGGGCTTGTGTTTTAATACCTGATTTCTGCGTAGGGTTTGCTGAGGGTACACTCTGGTTGGCTGGCCCACGTGAAGGCGTTACTTGCAACACAGCAGAAGAATCTAGACTTAGAGTACTTTGGATTAACGGTACACAAACCTGCAAAGATACCAAACCCCAGTGAAAACAGAAATGACATAGACAAGCAGTTAAAGAACTCAAAAGTTTCAACATAGCCTACTGCCATTTACAGTATTTCCACAGTTTCTGGGTACTTCACAAAATCACAGAACAGCTGAGGTTGGAAGGGACCTCTGGAGACCATCTAGTCCAACCCTCCTGCTCAAGCAGGGTCACCTAGAGCACACTGCCCAGCACTGTGTCCAGACGGCTTCTGAATATCTCCAGGGAAGGAGACTCCACAACCTCTCTGGGCAGCCTGCTCCAGTGCTCTGTCACCCTCACAGGAAAGAAGTTTTTCCTCATGTTCAGGTGGAGCTGCCTGTGGTTCAGTTTCTGCCCGTTGCCTCTTGTCCTATTGCTGGGCACCACGGAGAAGAGTCTGGCCTCATCCTCTTGACACCCTCCCTTCAGATACTTGCACACATTGCTAAGACTCCCCCCTCAGTCTTCTCGCCTCCAGGCTGAAGACTCCCAGCTCTCTCAGCCTTTCCTCACAGGAGAGATGCTCCAGTCCCTTCATTATCTTAGTAGCCCTTTGCTGGACTCAAAGGCTAGATTAAACAGAAACTAACTGTAGAAGTGATCCGATTTTGCCATAATTAAAAAGGTAAACGAACTTTCTCCTTTTTTCCCCCTCCCTATTGTGAAGTTTAATTGAGCGAAATTCAGAAAGCTAGCAGTAACGCTTTGTTCATTCCAACTATAACGTGAGTACTAACAACATTATCAATTTTTCTATCAAATCACATTTCCAGAAGAAGTGCAACTATCGCTACTATTAAAGTCAACTCAGCTACCTAAGCACTGTTTAAAACTCTAAGCCTTCAAGTCCATAGTGAAGAAAATACACAAACCTTCACTCAAACCTATCCCTGAAGTATTATCTGGATGTTATCTCAAGTCAGCATAACCCCAAATAATTAACGTTTCGGGAAGACAAAATATAAGCTGATCTCCCTCCCTCAAGTCACACACATCTTAAAACAACCTTTACAAGAAACATTTCCATTACTGTTAAATGATATATTAAAAAGTTGGTCTCTGCTCTGTACATAAAGCACTTGTGAGCACTTTATTTCCCTTATGATTAACTTCTGCTTGCATCTTTAGAAAATAGATAAAGTGATAGAAAACTATACACACTTAGCAACTGACTAGAGCACACATGAGGTTCCTTAAGTTATTGTAAAACATCTGCTCAAGCAGAAGTAGCCATTCTTTTCAGTAGCCCACACATCTGCTGACAGTTTATAAACATGAAAGCTGAAGGCTTTCACAATATTTTTGTGAACAGGCTATCATAACAGTTTGTTTTTCTCCTTGTTCACTGGATGTTCCTTTAGAAGAAAGGGCAAAGCACTGTCTGACTGATTGCGAATTGTACAGAAAAGCACACCTGGATCATTTTTCTGCATAGTTTTCTATATATTTTGCGTTCTTTCCAGTATGTTTTCCCATGGCAGACTTTCCAAAGCATATACTTCCACAGTGAAATGACAAAGCAGTCCCTACATAATCCCCTCAGGGTGACTACGGTCATGCACTGAGCAGAGATTTTCACTGAAACGCTCACATGACATGTAAATATGCTCTCAACTCTCCCAGAACATTAAAAAGATTGCGAGTTTAGCCCCGAATACTCCTTCTATGTATAATATATACATGTATAACATACATAGGCAGAAGTCCAATTTAGTCCCTTAGGACAGTCATTTTAGTAATAAACTAGGGAAGGACAAAACAGATATTAAAAAAAAAAAGATGGTATCAGAGAGAAGACTTAGCTTCACACACTCAACACACACTAAATGATTATGCCACGACTGTTTTCAGGTTTTTGTTTGTTTGTTTTTTACCTGTTCAAAGTTTGCAGGCAGCTGTGGTCCCAGCCTCATCAGTAAATACCACCAGACCTCCAGTTTTGTCAGTGCCAAAGCCTCTGTTCTCACATGGATAGAGCTCAGTGGCTGCATTAGCAACTTCAGCCTTTTAGCACTGCACAATATATCTTGAGGACAAAAAAAAAAAAAAAAAATCCATATTTTTAAGCAATGCAATTATAAATCAATTTGCAGAACAAAAAAGGATAATTTTTAAACCATAGGTCTCTTTTCATTGCATTTTAAGCTAAAATGCAATGAATAGCAATTTGTGAAATAAAATACATTGTGTACACACCACAATCTTTCTGATCTTTTTTATCGTTCTGGAAGTTTTATGGAATGACCCTGGAAATAGCAAGTATTTCTTTTGAATATCAGGACTGGAACAAAGTCTACCAAATACTAATGCAAACATGAGATCCACTCACGCTTGACAATTTAAAGAGAATAGAAAATCAGTAATATTATGTGCATGTACATTAACTACTGAATAAGAATGAACGATTTTGAAGTATCCTGATGTCAGAAATGATAATTTACCACTGAAGCATTTGTATGACTTACAGATTACTTAAATTAATCGTCCTATCATGCAGGAATAGCAAAGCAAGTCCGGACAGAAGTTTGCTCAACTTTATCCAAGTGCTCAAAGAGGAGAAACTTTGAGCCAACTCAGCAGCAGCAGAACACATCCCTCTGCAATTAACATGAAACTGCTCAGACTGCTTTTGCAGTATGCAATCCTTATTACTCATATTAGGACACGCTACACAAATGCCAATAGCACCACGTCCGTTTTTTTAGAACTACTGTAGTCTTGAACCATTGCTCTTATCCAATCAGCCAACACAACACAGGAAAAGATTATTCTGTAGGTTTAATTTTATTTCGTTGCTGTTTGGCTCAAACTGTTATAAAACAAAGTTCTGTTAATTTTAATCATTTCTCCTAGCAGTAAAATGAAGATAGAACTGATCAAATAAAATAAGTTCTGATTAAAAAAAAAAAACCACACACACATATATAAGCATGTTTCAGTTTTACTTATACATATACAGATGATCACTATCAGAATGAGCAAAAAATATATTCTCTTCCATTTAGGTAATGTGATGATAGACAAAACAGTTCAGGTGTTAGCTTTTTGTTTTTAAATCTACCTGGATTTAGAGCAAAGTTATCTATTAGACTCTTCCATGCAATGAAGGCTATTTTCTTTACCACTGGTGAGCCACTACGAAATCCAAGTTCCTCCAGCTGCAGCAATGAGTTAATAAAACTTCCACTACGATGCAGAGTCTGAAGATAAAGATGTTCACAGAGTTAAGATATTTATGTTGTCAAAATCTACAATCATGAACCTTCAGGGAAGTAAACTTACTGCTTTTCTACTCACCTTTCCAAGTAGTTTCACAAATAGCGGCCATAATTTCAACACATAAGTCTCATTTTTTGTAGAGAACAATTTTTGAAGTTCTGAAATTAATTTCTGCAAATGAAAAGAAAAGTATTTTTGGCAAGGAATATACTCAGAATACTCTAAAAACCACGTAACCAAAAATCATAAATACAAGTATTTATGACTCTTGGAAAGACACAACAACCTGGAATTCACTACGTTATTTCCAGATCAGAAAGATATAGTTCCGTACCATGCAGCATTTGACAGCCAGTCAAATTGGGCTAATGTTTGATTATTTTCTTAGGGGGAAGCTAGTAGTGCTGGATGTTAAAAGGGAACACAAACGGCTTCTACAGGTACACTGGCAACAGGAGGACCACCAAGGAAAACACAGGGCTGTCGTTGACTAGGATGGGGAACCTTTTGATGGACATGGAAAATGCCGAGGTACTACTCAACGCCTTCCTCGCCTCCACCTTAACTGGTTAGGTCTGCTCTCAGGCCTTCCACATCTCTCTCCCATAACCTTTGCTACTGGGCACAAAGGTAAGACCTGTGGTGAAGAACTGAGCTGAAGACCACTTAAGTAAACTGCATATAAAAGTCCATCAAACTGTACAGGATGCATCCAAAGGTGCTCAGGGAGAAGGCTGATGACACCATAAAGCCACACTAACACTTCTGAGAGGTCACAGCAATTAGGAGAAGTCCCCAATAACAGCAGGAAAAAAAAAAAAGAGACAAATGTTATGCCAACCTCCAAAAAAAACCCAACCCCTCCCCCCCTCCAAAAAAACCCTCCCACAATAGGGAATTACATACTAACCAACCCAGCTTCAGTGCCTGGAAAAATTACGGAGCAAGTTCCCATGGAAGCCATTTTCAGGCACATGAACTAACAAGAAGGACCCTACAAACAGCCAGCACAGTTTTACCATGGGCAAATGCTGCTTTTGCAATCTGACTGACTGCTATGAGGAAGTGAGACTGGCTCTGCAGACCCAGGGAGCACAGCAGATGTTCTTCGCTCAACTCTGGCAAATTTTTGACAGTGTCCTCTAGTGTCCCTGTAGCCGAATGGGGAGATACAAACTAGTCAGGCAGATTACAAGGCGTGTGTCTGGACTGCCAAGCTCAAACACCAGTGGTCAGCAGTTCAGAGCCCAGTTGTGTGTGACATTCATCAGAGGTCAGCGCTGAGGCTGATACGATTTAACACCATCAATGACCTGGACGATGGGATGGAAGGCACCCCCAGCAATTTTGTCATTGACACCAAGCTGGGCAGGGGAAATACTGGTTGATGCACTGGAGGGCAGGGCTGCCATTCAGAGGGACCTCAACAAGCCTGAGAAATGGGCTGACAGGAACCTCACAAAATTCAAAGGCCTAGAGGGAGCTAAAGGAGGGGAATATAACTGCAGTCTTCCACTACCTACAGCAGAGTTTTAAGGAAGAAGTCAGACGCTTCCCAGAAAGCATCCAAGGAAAGGACTAGAAGAAACGGTCACAAGTTTCAACAAGGCAAACTCCACTTGGACAAAAGGAAAATGAAAAATTTTTGTAAATAATGAAAGTGGTTAAGCACTGGAACAGGCTGCCCAGAGAGGCTGTAAGATTTCCATCCTTTAAGATGTTCCAACCCCAACTGGACAAGGCCCTGCGCAACCTGATCGAACTAGCCCTTCTTTGAGTAGGAAGCTGGAATAGATAAAATGGATCACTTCCTCCCTAATTTTTGCTATAATTCTAGCTTGGTAAGCTAAATTAATTTTAAGAGGCAATAAATAAAGTTTAACGATGCTACGTCCGAGTTAAGGCTATTAGGACAGGTGGTTGAAGGTAATTTTAAAAAGGTAGGTTATTATCCTGATCAATGATTCACATCAGAAACTTAATTTTTTACAGCGGTCCTTTAACTACATTGCCGTTACGTTCACTTTTTCTGTCAAAACTGCTGTCATCATGTAGTTGCTGTTCTTGCACAGTGACAGCAAAAAGCTACCTAGGTCTCTTTACTAGACTATTAAAAAAACAAAAAAAACCTAATAACCAGCGTTGATGCCTTCAGAACAGAGAGAAGGTGTGACATTTCCACTTACTGTGGTCATTAGGTGCTCAGTGACAGCCGCTACCTCCTGCTGTTTCTGAAGCAGCAGCGGCATGCCCATCTCCAATGCAGTGGCACCTCGTAACTGCACCTTATGAGCTGAATGGACGACCAGAGGAATGATCAGTTTTGCCCACCTCACAGCCTCTTCTCCCATTTGGGCTGGAGTCTGCTCCATCAAGCTGAAATCAAAAAAACACAGTAAATCAGATATCCCTCTCCAAGAGCAGAGCAACAAATTGACATTTATAGTTGTCCTTCCTATTCTATCACAGCTTTTTAAACAAATTTAGCACAATAACTGAGAGCCTGAAAGAAATATACAGTCACTTCTTCGTCATTAATGAACAACTACACTTTGCAAATTAGCCATTCCTTACGTATTTCACACGGACCAAATCAGGTCCAAGAGGCTATGTGTGCTGAAAACAATATATGCTTGCTTTGGAAAGACAACTCAAATCCAGAAGCAGGTTTGCACACACCCAAACCAGATTAGTCAAGTATCCTTATTTCATCCTTCCTCTAGTGCTTAGTTGCGTGAGCACAGTATGACAAATTCAGTACGTTTATACAATCCCACACTGCAGCTGATGAGTCTTTCAGAACCGGGAGCACCTGGCATCTCCTCAAATTTGTCTCTAGAAAGAGTTTTCCAGGCGTTCTCTGTCGCACAGACATATCAAATCCCTATTGTTACAGCTAATAAAGGGCTTACCATATTAAGGAAAATTGCTGCCCCTCAACAATTTCTTTTCAAGTAAAAGTTTTGCATCTTTGGGGTACCGGTTGAAGGACAAACACTGCTTAAGACAATATTTTTCTGTTGAACTTGTCATCAGCCTAAGGGACTTCTGAACCACAGCATCCTCTTATCAACGGTGTCACTCAACCTGAGACCCAGCATCTGTTTAAAGTACACTATTTTCAAGTACAACTCTTGCTCTGGAGAGTACTGAATCTTTTTTGTGATCCTATAGAAGTATATGAAACTGTTAATAAAACGGGTAACTTTTAGAAGTAGTTCTGTACTACGCATCAGATTTGCAAAAAGAGATACTAAAGAGTATAATTATCCAGATGCCAAAAGTGGCTAAATACTAAGCAAATGGAAAAGAGTAATACTCAATTTCTCTGCTACAGAAATCTGATGCATTAAAACAGAGGTAACTATTTTATTTATCTTAAAAACGTATTTGCTGTTCAAGCCAGATGCATGCAGTTCAGGAAGTTTTTCCCCCTGAGAAGACTTAAGTAACAAAGATTTAAGCTTAAACACATTTACCATAAAAATCAAATTAATTCCAAATAAAGATAAAATCTATTATTTCAACTATTCTGGCAGTGCTGACCAGAAGGGCATGCTTTTCAGTATTAGTCTAAAACGGCTTTGGAATTAAACAGTGCTCTCAATGTTATGAAGAACACTGTAGTGATAAACTTGCAAAGCACCAATGAGAAGACATTTTTAATTGTCAATCCTTCCATATCACAGCTGAGAATTTCTCAGCCAGCTTCACGTTGAAAAAGAAAGCTAGAACATGAAAAGAACATGACTTGCGAAGAGTAAGTGAGGCTTTGGAAATAATTTAGTGTTCCTAATAAACCATTAAAATTAAAGCAATTCAAGTTTATCTGAATGCTGACTACCTTCTCCGTCAGAATCAATTATGTCATATGATCACTAATGGAATACTTTGCAGATTGAAGTGGTTCAGGAGTCTGGGAAAAGGACAGAAATAGGAATAGCAGTTCACACAATTTCACTTTATTGCACTGACTGTAATAAAAAACATTACAGAAAATAATCTAATGTATTTAACAATTCAAAGATCATTCAAAATATTTACCATCAGAACATTTAATGCCACTAAGATTTTGTTTCAAGTTTCCCCCCCCAAAAACTAAGCATTTATTTTAAACATTTAGCACTGCAGCACACGTACCGTATAACAACATTCAGTGCTTCGTATTCAACAACCATAGAATGTACATCTCCTTTAGTAAGTATCGTTTCCAGGGTAGAAATGATGCTGGACACCTGAGGAAACAACATCACAGCAAGCACTGAACTGAATACAAGTATTTCCACAAGCAGCAGCAATTCTGAAATCTGGTTTCCCATGACTATGCCCAATGATTGGATTAGCCTGGGCCCAGTTAAGATTACGAATCTGAGAAAACTAGATCATCCATAATGCTTCTCTCCTATGCAGCCTCACTGGGGTCCAATACAACTGCTAAGCTCACACTGCAGCTCCTCCCTCAAGCAGAACAATAATTTGTGGACTCTTCTCTCTGCATCTATCCATGCTTAGCAATTTTCCAAGAACTTAACATAACTGAGCCCTCTAACTTGCCTGCCAAATTTGACGGAAAATGGCCTTCAGACTCAAAAGCGATTGGGTGGAGAGTGACCAAGAAACTGCATTAAGCCTCACTTCCTCAGGAAACCAGGAAGGGGTGGGGTGGGGGGGGTAGGGGGAGAGAAGCTAAGACTTACCTCCTTTCCAACAATTTCAGAAGGAAACGTCTGCTTAGAGATCACCCAAAGTGCTCGAGTGCGAGTGTTTTTGTCTGAAGTCTTTACAGCAATGCTGTTCACTGTTGAAAGCAACTCTTGTATTTCTGTTGCTGAAAGCAGAACGCATAGCACTCAAATTCTGTTTGTGCAATTCTAATCAACTTCCAGGTAATTTTGCTCAGCTAACAAATACAAAAGCAAGGAGTTCCATGCAACTAAAAATTCCAAAGGTTACAATTTAATGCCTTAAACGTTATTCTTCAGCAATTTCTGTAAATTCCTCTCAAAATAATTAGCAAAAATGCGCAAAAGTATTGATATACTACATTAATATTATGTACATATCTATAGTATCATCATAAGAAGCCAGAAAACCATAAAACTGAAAGATAATCTTAACTAAAAATAAAAAATAAATATTTCTTTAATTATTTGCAACTTCTTTTGTAACTATTTGCAACTTCTTTCTGGATCTCAAGTGAATTCAGCAGCACTTTGTCCAGTCCATTTTACTGCTATACTGACACAGATAATTCATTTTAAGGACTACAAGAGGTTTTATTATAAAACAAGGCAGTAAAGTTGGAACCGAGGTAACAACAAGCTTTGTACACAAAAAGAGCAGGATAAACAAAGGGCTTACATGCAACCTGAAAGGGGGACAGGGAAATCATCTATTTTTTTGAAATTCAGAATTAATAAAGCCTGATTTTGTAAGAATCTGGGTTTCCTGGGTAAGTGATGTCAGCATCTCAGAAGCGTAAGCTCACCTATAACCCCTTCCTCAGTTTCGTACAGTTTTTGCCCCATGCCCTGTCCACCTACTTTCAGGATTTACTTATCTCTGAAACCTCACCTTCTCTAGCCAAATTGACTGCAACTGACCAACTGGTTAAAAACAGTTATGGGAGAGAAGAAAAGAGACTACACAGACATTATAGATGCCTCATTTCCACAGGAAATCAGGAAGTTTGCCTAAGAGAAAGCAGGACACAATTCTTTGGGAAACGGGAGTAGAGAAATCAAGGCAAAGAAATCAGTTTCAATAAAAAGAATGGCAGTGTCCCTTTAAACGGTGAACAAAATCCTGCCTGCACATCCATGCACAGGATGATATTCAGTCTTGCCTGAGGTCAAGTTTTCCTCTACTAAAGATCATTCCAGTGCACGTGTCAAAGACCATTTAGCACTTGCCAGAAAGATGGGGCGGAGGGAGAAACGGACGACAGTATGTCATCTGTTGCTGTTATTCTTATCAGTCACTATAGGCTTGGGTACCATCACGGTACCAGGCAGCAGCTGAATTACACTACCTTTCTTTGTGTGCCCACCAAAGGCAATCTTAGCTTAACCATCTTTCACCACTCCACAGCCTGCTGATCTGCCACACACTAAAGCTAAGGGTGCACACACAAAGATCGCAGGTCATGGGACACAGAGTAGCTTTTGATCATGTTATGTCAAATGGATATGCCTGACCACTGGAACATGTAACAGGCACCTTCCGAGGATCAGACAACATTAGCTCTCCTCTAGTAACAGAATCCAAGTTTTTACCTTTGATGCATACCCTCGAGTTCTCAGCAGCAAAACTTGTTAGAAGGGTTTAGCGTTTTCTAGTTATTTAGGCCATAAATTTTTAAGACTACTTAATGTTAGTTTAATTTAAAGGCCTTTACCAGCATAATATTTAAGAGATTGCACCAATGTGATAACCTGGAATCATAAAGGGATAAAAATCCCTCAGAAACACTACTGCAGCTCCCTGCATTCCACAGATCAAAAGTATCTTTCATTCTTTTTCTATTTTGGCATCGTTTTTCATTAATAATTCTACAAAAACAAATTGCAGGTCATAACTGCTACCAAAGTGTTTACTGAAACTGGAAATTAGTACAACAGTATTAGTACAGCAGCATGGAAATACATCACAATTTCTTGCACAAAATGAAATTAGGGAACCAATCACACTGCTTATACTACAGACAAAACTACTGTACCACTTGGGAACTGTAAACTTGGGTCAAAATAAAAGCATACGGTAACAAAGAAATAAAGAGCGAGCTCTGCTATACTTTTTCAATCACCAAACACGTAAAAGTTCTCATTTACTTACCAGATAATTCAGATGTAATCTTTGAATTAAAAACACAAAATCCTAAGGCCTGTAATGCTGCATTACTTAGCTCCGAGTTTTCACTAGAAATATGTGCCTGAAAAAATAAATTATTAAAGTCTCAAGTCACAGAAGTAGCTATAAAGCTTTAACTGTCTTAATTCCAAGACTTTTGCTCGATGAAGAGAACTGTCAAAACGGAATGCCTGATGGAAAATACACCAATATAGTAAAGCCCTCCTATCTACACAGGCACTCCAAATTACTGAAAGAATTTGGGGTTCAAGACATCTCTTCAGACATCTTTAGTAAAGCACGTGCTAAACATCAGAAATTCTTTACTACTTTTCTTGTGCATGTACTACTATCTGACTCTCCAATTGTTATTAAATATCTACAACAGGAGAGAGGGGAAAAAAAAAAGGTGGCTAGAACAACAGTCTTTACCCTTGAGATTTACTGCATACTCCAGTTCTCCAAAGTGTTTCTAAGGACAGGTAGAACAGGCTGCATCTTTTCTGGAAAATTAGACTTGACTGCACAACATAGCATGAACACATCCAAGACTCTCAAATTTATTTCTCTATAATAATTTCTATTATGTGAAGGAAAGAATTTGCCAACAAGCCCTTACCATCATGTCACTAGCTCAAATTAGTATTACAGGAATTCAAATTCAAGTCTTAGACTGGCCAGGTATCTCAACCACCCAAACATACCTTTGGTTTGTTCATTAAAATAAACCGCAGAAAATTTAACGGAAGAGATGTACCTTCAACACTTTGCAAAGTCGAGAAAAGTGTCTTCTGACTTCTGCCGTGAATTCTTTGCCCTCCTCACCAGTCAAGCGACTTCAAGGAGCAGAGAGGAAAATAAACAATACTCACAATTATTAAATGGGGTATTATAGTTCACATAAATTTCTTCTTATACATAATCCATTAACTGGTCTAAAAATGGTGGGTATAGTTTTTTCCTTTAAAAAATTTTAAAAAAAAGTTATAAGGAAAAGAGCAAAGCCACCAACCACCACATAATTAATCTGACATTATGGTAAAACAGTATTTTTAAAGCACATTTATCCCAATATATTAGAAAAAGTGAAATGACTAATGACCTGTTTTGTGTATGGAACATAAAAGACATTAAGGGTTTGTATCTTTGATAAAAATATTACAAGTTAATGGGCAGACTTCCTGTGACTACTTAAAGTTAGATAAACTTTGCACAGTAATGTAACAAGCTAAAAGCACGTTACTCAGAAAAACTGAATGCAGGTCCCTGATAGTAGAAAGATTCTACTTCACAACTTAACAGCGATAACTTCCCCCATAACTGAAGAATATCCACATAGGAGTGCTACCGTTTCCCTATAAAATGTTAACAATCAGTTTCACGTTGCAAGAAACAAGTTTATGATAAGTTAGGATGTTAGTTCCGGTCAGGTCTTACCAGAAACCGGTAAGCTCTCGGCCTGGGAGCAGTATCGCTGATACCTCAGCATTAAGAAGTTACTAGAAAGGTGGAAGGGACTCTTGCAAGGAAGATACTCGCGGCAAGTGACAATAATGCCTGTGCACATGCGAACAGATGTGAGGGACCCTGGTATAAACGGGAGCTGAGGGCTAACAGGTACCTTTGGGGTTGGGGGGGGGGGAAGCAATTAGGAAAAGATACGATCATTCCAAAACCGGGGGGAAAAAATCCCAATAATTAAGAGAAAATATGATCAGTCCAAAAAAGGTGGACCCCCCCCCTCCAACAATTAAGAGAAACTTGGATCATTCAAAAACTGGGAGAGGGGGAAAAAAAAAAAAGCCTCTCACTTCTGATCACAAAACTGAACAGTTTTTTTCTGGTCGGAAAAAGTTTCTGCTCCCCGCCGGGCGCTCACCCGCCTCCCCGGTGTCCACAAGGAGCGGGCGGCCGGGCCGGCCGAGCCCCCGTCCCGCCCCGTCCCGCCCCACGCGGCCTGCCTGCCTGCCTGCCTGCCGGCCGCCGCCGCCGCCCGTCCGTCCGTCCCCTCAGGCAGCGCGGTGTGGTGCGGCCTCCCCCCCCCCCCTCGGCGGGCCGCACTCACTTGGCGACGGTGAGGTGCGCGTCGGTCAGGTCCCCCGGCGGGGCGGCCGGGTCCTCCAGGGTCTCCAGCAGGGGCAGCAGGCTGGGGCCGGCGGCGGGCGCGCTCATGGCGGCGGGGAGGGGCGGGAGGAGGAGGAGGAAGGGGAAGGGGGGGCAACCCGCTGCCGCAGCCGCCGCGCGCCCCGCGCCGTCTCCCGGGCCAAGATGGCGCCGCGCGGAACGCGGCGCCGCGCGGACCCGGGCTGCGCCGGCCGCAGCCAATGGGAGCGCGGGGAGGCGGGGCTCGCGGCCGAGCCGGAGGACATCGAACGCCGCCCGCTCGCCCGCTCGCTAGCCCGCCGCACCACGTGTTTCTCCCCCTTCCGCGTAGCGGAGCGCGGAGCGATGGATCGCTTCCCGCGCCTTCCTGGCCCCGCCCCTTCCGCCAGGCCCCGCCTCCGCCGCCGATTGGTCGCGGCGGGGGTGGGAGGCGGGGCCAGAGGGAAGGGCAGGGGAAGGGGGAGGGGGGCCTGGCCCCAACGGTCGTTGCTGCTGCTGCCGCTGCCGCGGCTGCTTTGCTGCGCGGTTCTCCTCTGATAACCCCATTCCTGCCTCTCTCAGCCCGAGGTGCTCCTCAGGGTGCTCAAGCGCAGTCCGAGCCTTGCCCGACTCCGCGCTTTTCTCCACCAGGCCGACCTCGCCCCGCAGCTGCAGCACGCTCCGGCGGCCCAGAAAGCGGGAAAAAGCTAATTCGGCACAAAGCGCTCGGGCACGTTTTCACCGGCGTTGTAAAGTCCCCCCCCCCCCCCGGGGGGGGAAGGTGGTGTTTTTCCGCCCGCGGTCAGCGCGGTCCCCGTGGCTGAGGCTCCGGGTGCTTGATCAGTCTCCGGGGTGTCTCCCCCCCCGTGAGGCACCGGGCTCAGAAATCTTCGGGTTTGAGGCTGCTGGCGTTGCCCTGAGCAAGGGCAGCGTTAAAAGCAGCCCCAAAAAGGGGCCCCCAGGGAAGCGGGAGGCTTGCACGGCGGAGGAGGGTTTGGCAAACGCGCGGACCCTCGCTTCGGGGTGAGGGCGTGTGGCGGCATTTACGTCAAGAGCGTTTGCGGGTGTAATAGGAAATAGCTCAAGTTCAGCGGCAGCAAATTTGAAAGGCAGAGAAACCCTGTTTCTCAGGGATAAAACCAGTTAGAGTAACTGCTGAGTCTTCCTCGACCACCTGCAGGGCTTTGTACTGGCTTCGCATGCACTTACAGGGAGTAGATGCTCCCTAAATTAACTCGTACAATGCTGTCGCGCCCCTGACTGTCCCAGGAGGGTTTGCTAGACACGTGGATGTTTCCTGTACGGTTTTTGCTTCTGCTCCGTAACAATTTAAGACCTGTTGCTTCTTGGTCCAGAAGAACCCCAGGCCGTAAATGCGACGGTAACAGACCTCTGCGGACCTTTTGCTTCTTGTTGCTAAATACTTCTGCGGATCTTAGAGAAATGCATTCACAGGAACATGTGAATAGCTTTTTTTCAGTCCACCAGGTGGCAGGATTAAAAGATACCGGTTGATTTTAGGCGCAGCTTGATGCCATTGAACATAGTAATATGCACTTTGTGTCCTGGCATTAAGATGAAGCAAGAATAGAGCATTTGAAATGAAAGAGAGAGTAGCTGCAGTTCTAGCTGTGACATTGTTCTCTAACACAACTGGGAATCTTTAAAGATATTTATCATTTTGCCCATAGTATTTGGCCCCCTTTAAGGAGATTCCAGATGTCAGATTTTCCGTGTTTTCCCCATTTTTATGTCACTACCATTGGTCCTTTTATGTGTCAAAATTGTGAAAAATGTCAAGAACTTCTGCTAGCAGGATCCTTAATTCATCCTTTCCCCACTGTTATGCAATTTTGAAATTGTATTTTGGTGTGTATTTGAGAAGAAGAAAAGAATGATACAGGAATGTCGGTATAGTCAAGGGTAAGTGTAGATAACCAGAGTGGAGCGTATACAACAGTCACTTTTCATATATACCAAAGACCTGAATTTCCCCAGAAGACACATTTCATTTATTTAAAAATACATATTATTTACTTGTCTGCAAAAAAAAAAAATACAGTGACACTTACTGGCAACAATGTAATCATATTCATATTGCACCTGGGTCAGCTAGTCCTGGGAACAGCATGAAAGCGAGGCCTTCCTGAAACCCAGCGCTTATAGCCGTATTTGCCTTTGAGCAGGCAAACCTTGTGTGAGCCCTGTCTGCCTGCCTGAATATCCCCTGGCAGGCTGCCTTGTAGGAAAGACCCAACCGTAATCAAATGACTTTCCCACAAACAGAGATGGAAGATCAAAGCCAGATACAGAGCAGGTAAGTGTGGCCTCAGTCACGGTCTAAAACTCAGCAAATAGCTAAGGCGTTCCCTTGTGAGCACCAGCTGAGTCAGGCTACCCAGCGAAAGCGGGCCTTGAGCCAAGCCTCAGGGCTACTCCCATAGAGAAGCACAAAGTTGGCTACTGCAAAAGCAGAAAATAAAATACGTTTCCTTGAACTAACAAGGAAATTAAATAGGAGGTCAGGGAAGGCCTGGACCGAGTGGTCATTCTTCAGCTACAAGAGTGCAAATTTTGAAGAGATGTCAGATACACTGTTTCTAGGCAAGTATCAAGAATATGGAAACAAGACTGCAAAACAAGCAGGCATCTTCATAGATAAGTATAACGTGAGGGAATTCTCAAACCAGCAGATATTAAACACCATTAGGTTATTGGCAGAATATCAAACTAAACCAAACTAAAATTGCAGTTTCTTTACAACAGAATATGGTGTCTTATTAAAAGAATGAGTGGCAGGGTGTCGTGACTGACTACGTACACCATTTACTCAGCAGCTAGGAAAGAGCTGGGTCTGCCCTATCACACTACCTATGCTAGTGAATTTGTGTTTGTGTGTGCGCTGATCCAGCCATGTGCTGTCTACACTGTTGTTTAAACTAGAAACCAAAATCATATTCCAAGTGAAATTAAAACAAAAGCTCAAAGCTGAAATCAATTTAAAGTACTGAGAATCAGAACGTTGTAAAGCAAAGACAGGACTGATTAGCTTAAGATTATTCTCCTCTTGTACAAAACTCTTTCTGGGGAATTAAAAAAGTGCCAGACCAAAAGAATTCACAGGAAGATGCTCAGTGGGCATTAGATTTCAGCTGGTGTGGGATCAGGAAAATTTTCAGTATGTATGAAAAAAAACCAAAAGCTCTCGAAACTTACTTTTTTAAATGAAGAAAAATGATAAAAAACCTGAAAAGTTCTCACAAAAATAAAAAAGCATTCACTGGAAACTCTAGACAAGATTAAAACAGAGGTAGCTTTAATGACACTTCAGACTGAGGAATTTAAACTGAAGTTAAAAACATATGGAGAATGATTTATGTTTATCAGTTCAAAATAGTACAGTCTTAAAACCTGTGTAAACAACATATAGCATCTTGACAGTAACTTATAAACAGATGTGCTGGCAGTCAGTAAACAATTTCTCTTGATGCTTCATCTCACCAGTTTTCTTATCATTACATAGTCTTTCATTTGATTCTTTAGTAAGTGAAATCAGAGATGTTAAATGCTTGAGCATCTCTTCTCTGGATGAGGAAACCCTGACGAAATTCATTGAGCAGTTTTTAGTTTATCTTACAACAAAATCATGATGATAATATAATTGATTCTGTGCTTTTCATGCGGTTTTATAATCTTCTGACTTCGGACAATTACCTGTTATGTTAGGCCACCCACAAGACGAATTTATGTTTCTTAAAAAGGAGTTTACTCAAACGGCCTTTTGAGTTGAGGGTTAAATTTTAAAAGTTAATTTTAAAAAAAACTAGTGTAGAGAACAGGAAGAAACAAAGCAAGAATCAAAAATAAATATGTAGAAATCAAGAAAAATAAGGAGAGAATAGCAAATTAAATTTTTTTTAAAATTGAAACATTTGTCATACAAAATATTTGTTCAAGTGCTGCAAGAAATGAGGGAAAGGAACAGTTCATATAGAAAAATAATTTAAAAATCTTTGGTAATGATGAATTCTTTGGTTTTATACAGTCCTTGTAACGTAAAAATAATCTTCCATTATTCATGTAAGTACCTTTTATAATTTATTTCCTAATCTACTTTATTTAAAAAACTCATATAAGGCAAAAAAAAAAAAAAAGTCAAAAAGATACGAAGAAAATGACTGTATGTCTCTGTCTTATCTGAAGAAACAGATATTTGAACTGGGTTCTAAAACATGTTTCTTAAGGATTATACCTTGCTAATCTGCTCACATAATACCAAATTTTCCAGATAAGAAGTTTGTTTTTCCTTGGGAAGTTGTATTCTTTCCGTCACCTGATTTTGAAGGCATGTCCATAGTAACATATCTAATCTGAAAACCACCAGCTGTCACTGAGGCATCTGTCAAAAACTTCAAGGTCATAACATTTCCTAGGACCAGAAAAAGAAAAACAAAGATTACATTTTTGGGTGGCAAAAAAATGTGGTATTTCAGTTCTTTTTATACTGCTCTCCTGCTTCCCTCAGGCACCTGGGTTTCCGGGAGGGAGTCTACGCTGCGGCATGGATGAGGCATCCTGGGGAATCTGAAACACAGGTCTTCAGCGCAGTCCACCTGGTCTGCCTACCTCTGAGCTGAGTATTAGCCCTTTCAGCCCTGTGGAAAACTAGGCTCATGCTGGACTTGCTCGACTTAGGCAGTCACCTCAATTTAAGAAGAGAAAACATTTGGACGTGTGAAGTAGGGCATGGAGCCTCAAGCAGCATTAAGTGACACAGGGGTGAGGTTGCTATATCACTCTCTCATGACTATCATCTTTCATCTCTGCCCGGCCAGTGTAAACTGGGAGAGCAGGTACGGGACAATTCAGCTTTTCTCTTCTCTTTCCGCTGCTTAGACCTGTGGTCTATGAGCACTGGTATAGAAAGCAAAGCAGAAGTCAAAGCTTAGATTAGCTTTAGCTCAGGATTTGTCCGAAGTCAAACAGGAAATGTTTGGAGTATTTTGTATTGGCACTGGAGCCGGGTAGAATCCCATTTTCCATGTCTTAACCATGAGAGTGCAGCAAGTATTTTTCAGCTCTTTATTTGCATGGACTAATCTAACAAACTGTGTACGGAATGATACATTGTTCATTATGAAAAAGGGTGGCATAATCTGGCCTGAGAAGCACGTTTTCCTTTATACTGTTCTGTTTACATTCTATTTCTTTCACCATGCACATTCTCATTCCTGTTAATTTTGCTTTATTTTCTTCTTTTTGCTCATGGTAATGATCTCTCTCAATTGTAATTTATTTTTCCCTGGCTCTTTTAAACATTTAAGGAGGGGAAAACTGCTTTATTTTCAGTTCCACATCTTTAGAATTATTTTAGGATGATTTTATTACTAGAGACTAAAGAGACTGAAAATAGAATTATTTGGAAACAAATGGCAGCGCTCATAGTTTTCAGATGATTAAAATGCTGCCTAATCCAAAAAGTTATTCCTCTGATGCCAGTGATTATGCACCTCTGCTTGAGATTGTGCTGTATTTGCATTCAGGGCAGTGACTCTGGCACTGTGGCACATTTAGGAACCTCTCAACAACAGTCTATGTTGGATTAACGAGTAACAGTCTATCCTTGATTAATCAGGGGTCCTCCAGGTGAGGAAGAAAACACTAACAATATAACACATACACAATTAGGCTCCGAGATCATAGCCTGGTGTAACGTAGGAACGAAGGTACACTGTGTGAGCTAGTGCAGCACAGTATGATATGCGCTTCCACTTATACGAGGCCCATTTGCATCCGCAGCACTATCAATTCATCCCTGAGATAATCCATCCGTAGATGGTAAAACTGATGGCATTGTTAATTCTGCAAGTTTAGGTACTGGAGACACTGAAGTGTGGTAACATGAGCACCTGCACAGACTATACATGTTTCTCTGGGGAGTACGGCTACTTCCCTGTGTGATTATCCCGCACCGACTTCTGTGGTACTGCAACTTTGCAATACTTGAGCAAAGAGAGGTAAAAATGGCTTTCATTTACATGGAATCAGACCTTGGTCTGCTATTTATACATACATACAAAATGTTTCTATAACCAGCTTTGGCGATGTCCTTGCAATCCTTGCTCTGAAAACAGGAAAACTTGGTGAGTAGATCCTTTCCTGATTATTTTTCTAACTAGACTTTTTTTTCTTTTACACGTATTAAAAAGTAACTGTGTTGATGAAAGAGTACACTGGCAGTTTTGAATAGCAGCTTATGACATGTGGGCCATGAATTAGAAAGTAGGGAGAAGAGATGATTTGGGCTGATTTTTTACCATAAAAAGCGCAAATAATATTACCTGTGCTAATGATATCATCTGGCAACTCATCTCCACAGAACCTGAAAAAAAATTATAAATGGTTATGACTGAATGACACAGCAAATATGCTATATCCCTGTTACGCAGGGACCTATACTGACAATGGTGACTCTCCGGCTGTCCTCTCCTTTGAGAGAGCTGTGGCTCATGGGGTTAAATTGGTTGTAGGTGTTCAGTCTATGTAATTCTCTATATGTTAAAGCAATTCACTCAAGGATTTTTCTCATTTCTCAAGATTTAGGGGAGGGAAAGCTGCAGAAAACAGAATTTTCAATATAAGAAGGAAGTAAATGTTGTAAAACAAGAAAAGGAGCTATTTTACACAGCATTAAGGCAAGGAGTAATAGTCCAAGACTGAGAAAGCAGGAACTCCATCAAGAAAAATATTAAAAATGATCACTAAGGGAGAAACAAATGGAATATATCCTTCCTTTGCTACACATGATTTGAAGAGAGGAGACGAAAAGTGGCAGGAATAGGGAAGTGTTTTTATCACCTTTTCTAGTTTATTTGTTGTAGCAGAAAACTGAGATACTTCATACTAAAAAATTGAGTGCTAAAGAATAAGCAAAAAGATGATATTAAAGAAAAGAAAGTGAGAATTAAGCAAAGAAGAGGGAGACTAAATGTTAAAAGAAGATATATAACACCTGTTCTGATTTTGTTAGAAAATATTTGACTTCTGTGGCTAATAGTAAGTTGAATTAAATGCATTTTTGCTAACAGTTTAACACCTCTTCTCCATCCCTCCAATTAAAGCAAATACAAAATATTATTTGAGATTGCTCGTTCTTCCTGCAAAATAATAGAGGATTCATTTAAAAATAAGCAGCTGACTAAAAAATCTTGCAGGTCTTTTTCATGCACTTTAGCAAAGCAGAAAAGGGCAAAGCATAATTTTCAGAAGTGCTTTGCAGGTCTGAGTTAATAATAGTTAAGAAAATTGCCTGGAGAGATATGTTAGGTACCGTTGCCATGAGTATTTGGGGCATATGAGAAGTGCTAATTGGCTAAAGTAATACAGCGTTTTCCCTAAGTATTATGCTTGAGCATTTTTTAAACCATTTTAATATTTGCTTATTGAAGCTGGAATTACTTTACCTGCCCACGAAGCCATTGATATCATCATAGCTATCGTAGACTTCCAAGAAATCAGCCATACAAGCAGTGTCATCTTCAACATCAAACTCTAGAAACTGTAGATGAATCTGTTGTCCATACTTTACTCTAATATGCCAGTAGCAAATTTGCTCATTTTCATACTCATTTGGGTAGCCTGGTGACTTAAAAACATGTTTTGAATCTGTGAAGACTCCACCACACTCTTTTCCTATGAGAAAAATAAAAACATCAGAGTTCAAGTATTCATTTTGGATATGCCTATGATATAATTCTTTGTGCAGTTTGACCCAGTAGATCTTTTGTAGAAAATCACATAGGAACACCCAGTGAAATAGCACTGTTCATATATTTAAGCACTCAGCATTCAAAGAAATGCTAGCTTTTGGGAGCAGATACTTTGGAAATTAGGCATGATCCAAAACTCACTGAATTCAGAAGAAAAGGTTTCATTGGCTTCAGTGGACTTTCGCCCAGAGCTAAGTGCCCTATATAAAGGCTTTTGGGGTTTGTGACTATGTAAAACTGTAAGCTTTACAGCTGTTCTTGTAAGTCACCCTCACATTCACTTTCATCCTTTTTTCTCCAAATACTTCTCTGAAGTGAGTCTTCTCCAAAAAGTCTCTAAAGGTTAGTGACCACATTTATTTTGCCGCACTGCTTTTCTTGCTGCAGCTGTTCCCCTCCCTCTGGAAGGTCTCCAGAACCAAAAGCCCACGTTCCCGTTAGATTCTGTGCCCATTTGAGCCTTACCTTGTCTGTGGGACTAATTGATACGGGGGCCTCGCTTTGCCTGATTTTAACCTTGTCTTTGTTCCCTAAGTTCAGACCTAAAGGAGAGGTAGATACTGGGGTGATTCAGGGCACATATGTTAGAAGCCTTAAGTTGGATAATGGGAATAACCTTATTGTCTACAAGTCCTGTATTTTTCAGCACCACAGAACAGTTAGGATGGATGTGATTTCAAACGTGCAAGTAGTTCCTCAATTTGCTCTTGACATCTTTAGCATCTCTGAGATGCTAAAGGCTCAGGCTCAGTTCAATCGATTCGACTTTGCTTCTCCTGGCCACTGGTTTCCCACCTGCAAACAGACAACTCTGCCAGGCTTTGAAGCAGACTGCCATCAAGCATGAATACATATCCTTATAATGGGAGAGGCTCAAGGCACCTTCCGAGTGTTGGCAGTTCTGGTTTCCTTTTGTCCTCTAACCAATGCATTTGCAAATTGCACCTTTCATCCCAGAAGAGAGGGCTGACAAAGGAGAAAGTTGGGCTGACCATTTAAATGTGGCAATACATGCAGTAGTCTCTCTCTCTCTCTCTCTCTCTCTCTCTCTCTCCCTCTCCCTCTCCCTCTCCCTCTCCCTCTCTCTCTTTCAATTTTCTTTGTATGCTGAACATCTGTGAGAGTCCTCCACCCCGCAGAGCTATTTGATTAACAACTGCCCAGCTAACATAAACAAGCTCAAACCCTGTGAGCACAAACAAAATGTGCACAGCTGTACAGACGTCATGGACAACTCCACTTTTTGGCTCTCCCATGCAGGGTAGTACACTTGAAGTAGCAGGAAAGTCAGGCAGAGCACCAAGTTAAGCTTCTCTTTTCTTGTTGGTGCCCACTTTTTGTATCTTCCCTGCTAAATGGAGGATACCAAGGTAACAGTGGCCAAGTGAATGTTTCAGTCACCTGCAGTGTCGTGAGGGGCTACTCCAGCTAGACTCAGCCAACTAGCTCACGCAGCAGCAGCAGCCCACGTGCGGTTGCACAGGGCATAGACAGCCTGTTTCACCCTCCCTAGGAGAAGAGACATGTCCCGTGTCCATGAGGTCTTGTCACTGGTGTTTGAATGACTTCTCTGGATCTGCTTCAGAGATCTGCTGTTCTCTATCTAGTTACACACGCGTGTGCGCACGTGCACACACACACACACACTCACACACACACACGCACGCATGCACGCACGCACAGTCTGCTAGGAGCTAGGTCTTTGCATCTTTCAGTCCCAGACATAGCATTCATTTTCAAGAGTTTTCTATCATAGGCAAGAGAAAGAAGGTCCTGTGAGTAGGAAGAAGGGTAAACGTTAAATGTTTTTATAGGCAAAATACCTGGAGAATAGTTCTTGTGTCATAACACTTATTTTTGTTTGTATCTCCATATATGCATTAGAGAATTGTTAAACAGTAATAGAGCAGCTGCACGCATAGCCCTATTTTCTTCCAGTACTGTGTTGATAATAAAGGAATAAAATGATTAAAAACTTCCCAGTATAGATTTAACACCATACCCTGCAGACTCTCTCTTTTAATAAGAATTCATATGGATGATCTGAACAGTTCCACCTACCCTTAGAAGCCAGATCCTCAGATGATGCTTTGATTTCAGTAGAGCCCCCATAGTGGCAGTTCACCAGCAAGGTGATACTATAGTTCCTGAAACATCTGCCAGCCCTTTAAGGTCTTCCACATAAGTAAAAACACACCTACCTACCTTTGCAGTATTTTAATTATAGCTAAACTGCCTCCACAAATGTCAGGCTAGTAAAAGGAACACAAGGAAATTTACCAAGTTGGATTTGAGCAAATTCTAATTTTTTAGCATTTTTTAGAACTTTACCTAACCCAAAACAAGCTGGAGAACTTCTCTAGATTTTATTTTCTGAACTCCCATGGCTATTTTCAAATTGTTATCAGCAGTGTTTGCAACTAGAAGACTGAGAACTACAAAAAAGAATTCTACAGATTTTTTGTTTCCAAACTGAGAAAAACGTAAAAGGCCAGCAAAAGAATGATTATCACTGAGAGTCTGGGTGCTTTTGCACAGCCAGACAGCATAGCACGTAGTCACATTCTCAGAACTAAGGAGAATGGTTTTTAAACACACCGTTAGGATTGTAGCAGTAGGCATCCCATCTCTCGCTTCTGTTGAGGCGAAACCCGTAATCAACAATACCAGTCTTCCCAAAGCCACAGTTGGGTCCAGCTTTTACTATGGGATAACCAACTCTGCCCTTTGCCATCCAGCCAGCCGCACACACGTGGAAACCTGAGATGGGGAGAAAATGAGGCATGAGTGTGATAAATTAATCCTAGGCAAGAAACTTTGCTTCTTATTCGGATAAATAATGACTCACTCCAGCTGATCAATGACTTAGATGTAATCAGTCTAGTAGAAATTATACTTCTGGGAGGAAACAGTCTTGTGAGTAGATGATTTGAAACACAGGAGGTATTGTATTCTCCACAATATGATTATTAGTTTGTCATTTGAGAACACAAAACAAATGCAGATGGACTAACAGTCTCCAGGGTGGTGAGTTTTAAATACTGTACCAGCATTTGTAATCAAATTATATATTGGATTAGTTATGTAAGTGAATAAATTGTGTTCTTTGTTTCCCTTTTAAAGTCATATTATTATATTTAAATCATATCTCATGTAAAAGTTTGCAGTATTACGTTCTGAAAGGTGAACAAAATACTGTATACAGAAGACAGCTAAGGAAATGAGGTATGCCCTTAAAATACTTACAGTTTAAATTTAAATACCTAAACTATGTATTTCCTTACAAAACAAAAAGATCCTGTTAATGCATTGTGTGGCTGAGAACCTAGAAACAATAGCCAAAGAATGTGTTTGTTGTTATTCACTGTCTGGTAGAGACCAATTCCATGGTTTCACCGAGACAAACTAGAACATATTTGCGGCGTGCCAGGACTGCGAGCTAGTCAGAAGAGACAAAAGTACCCTTTTTACATGTGTGCTGGTGCTGAGTGCCAGCTTGTGACTCAACAGTGTAGCCTGCATATTTCTAGAGTGGAGGATATTTTCCATTGTTTTCCTAATGCTCTGAATGAATTAATCATTCCTCAACAGGAATCAAACAAATACAATGGTGTCCTCACTGAGATCGGCTTTTCTCTCCGAGCGCACCAACCACTCTTTCTCAGAGCAAATAGGGCTCAAATAAACGTTATGAAAACACCGTGGCTGCTTAGGTGAAAAATAACAACTCTCATTTTCTAAGAAAGGTCACTGGGGACAAATGCACTGCCCTGCAGGCCCCCGCTGCGTCCCTGCTGCAGCATGGCTGGGCAGGTACCGTTGCTTCCCAGCTGAGGAAGACAGCTCTCTGCTCTGTGTTACTGAGTGTGTTGCACACAGAGCTCAGGGGTGCTGAGCACTGCGTGCCGACGTTATCCCCGACAGCTCTGTAGGTAGCACAGCCATGCTCTATTACTGGAGGGAGACACTGCGTGCAACTTAGGCAAAAATCCAG
Organism: Struthio camelus; assembly: GCF_040807025.1. NCBI lineage: Eukaryota > Metazoa > Chordata > Aves > Struthioniformes > Struthionidae > Struthio > Struthio camelus. Next base: position 44,273,420 of record NC_090947.1, on the reverse strand, counting down.
GGAGTTTATAAGTCTCAGGATTCATAACCATTCATGAAAACACAAGATTGGCAGCACAATGAGCAACATGAAATATAAATGGCTATGATTTTTTTCAAACCTATTTTTCTTGCTGCCTCCAGCTGCTGATAGGTGGCTAGATGTCCTCCTTCGTACTCACAGACGGCTTTTGCTTCTGCATAGGTAAGCTGGTACTTTCCAGTGCGAGACTCCCTGTGATACACTCCAGCTGCTCGTTCTGGGGGACCAAAGCAATAAACAAGTTCAGTATTGTTTTATTTCTGGAATGCAGACTACGGGATCCCAGCTGACCTACCTTCCTGGAGGATGTCAAGTCTAACAGCTTCAGCAGCTTCCCCAGACGTTCACCTTGGGCTACCATCCAGGTGAGAATACAAACAAGATGTTCTGCTAGTAGCTGCGTTACTTGGGAAGCATCAGGAAAATATGCAATGCAAAGGTGTGTTTCTGTTTGGGAAAAGTTTTTGAGCAAGAGCTGGTCAGAGTTTGGGGTAAGCTCTTGAAAAACGGAAAATCAACAAACACAGGGAAGGAGACCCATAGGACTACTCAGAAAGCAGTAGTTATGGGAAGAATCAGCTGGTTCAGTATCGCTAGATCTGTGGGACCATATCTGACTCCAGGGAAACTCTTGCTGGAGTGCTATTACAGCATACTTTTGGATATAGCTTAAAGTATTTTTGTAAGATGAATCAGAGCTTTGTTTTGAATCTCCAGAGAGGTTAAATGAGAGCTACTTGGATAGAAGAGAGGCAAAAATTAAAGGGAATAAACATGTGAAATAAAAATATCTGCGCTTGTCTCACAAAGCACAGAACAATTGTTGGCTGATATTTTTGCTACACAGAAATTTAATACATTTTCTTCATATATCTTCTTTTGCTGTTGAGAATCCAATATACAGCAGCTTTGCAGGGAAAACTAGAAACTGTCAGTACTACTACAGGTTTTATAATCTTTTCTTGTTTCACTTGCCTGATGCCATATGTACAGAAATCTGTCTCTGTACCAATGTGCAAATCTAATCTGAATGGTGGGATTTTTTTAGGTTTGTCTTATATTCGACATAATCTGAGAAAAATGGCTGTCTGCAGCTATCATAAAGCAACATAATTGAGAAAAGAAGCAAAATAGGAAGCCTATTTTTACAGTAGTTATTTGCATCATGGGAAAAAAGGAATGTCTCTGCTAGTGACTCTCTATTCTACTAATTCTACTTAGAATCAATGGGTTTGGCTATGTTAGGATACTTTAAAAAATGCTAACCACAGAATTGTGGTTAGCTATGGTGAGATCCTTTATTAGATACAGAATGATGTCTGCCAATGTAGTTTTTGGACCCACAGTCACTGGACTCATTCCCAATGAAGTAAATGATATTGCTGACAGTAGTCTCAGGAAACTGAGAGTTGCTTATTGTAACAGCCAGAAATGTCACTGGCATGGGCAAAGAATAACATACATTCTGTGGAAAGATCTTTCTAAGAAGCTAGGGTAGTTCCAGTGCAAAGCAGAGTCATAATAACAAACAGCTATGGAATAATAGTATGCTATGTTCAAAAAAATCTTTTTAAATCAAAATTTCATTTGTAGGAAGTATTAGTGCCCATTCACATAATGATCTATCATTTTTAGCGTGATAAATCCAGTCACTGTTTCCTTACAGCATAATTATATTCAATTCAGGATGCATGAATTGAAAATCTGATTGTGAAAATAATGCGCAATCTAGCCTCACTGCACAATCAGGGGAGAACCTGGAAAGGAGATTATTGATCACTCTTGGGATTAGCTGAGCTGTCCCACCTACACTGAGTCAAAGAGTAAAAGGCAGTCCATTCCAAGCTTTCTTGGGTGACAAAGGTGATCAGTCACTGCTGAAGTAAAAACAGTCTTAAAGCTTATTTTAAGGGACAGTTGCTGATAAAAGCCTTGATAGTTCTGGCAGCTATTTTTGCAAGACCCACTCTGCTCCTTTCCTGGAAGAGCACTGGAGGTAACACCTCGCATTCAGAGGGAATCACCAATGGTTTAGACTTGCAACTGACAGTAAAAACTTATTTTCAGTTGTCTCTAATTTCTCTGACTTTTTCTCCTGGTAATAGTGTTTTCAAATCTTATCCCTTCAGATGTTTCTATCCCCATTTATTGATGCTAAAACGTTAGGACATTATTGGCCTGTTTTCCAGAGTACTGCTGGAAAGATTTGCTCTTCATAGTTTTTTGCAAGGGCTGCTATACTGATAGTGGCACCACTGAGTCTTCGTGCATTGTCTTAGTGGTTGGTGTTATCCTGCTGAGAGCAATCGCCAACCTGTATCTCTGTTACTCCTTTGTAATTTGATAAAAGTAGACCTTGGAAGGACAGATGATGTACATACGCTCGGCCAAGCTTTTACATTTGATGCTGGATCAGCGTGTCACAGTTTAATGACTCAGTATTCCCTAAGAGTAGTATATCCTAATTAATTGATCAGATCTTTCGCAGGTGTTTTTTCCCTGTCTTAATTACGTTAAGGACTGTGCAGAATGATAAGCTACAAAAACACACCTAGGTCAAAGCATCGTACATATATCTAGAAATATGCATTTACATACATAAACGTATACACACACATTCACAGCCACACATGAACACAGAAATGCACAAATTACTATTAGTCATTATGGAGGCAAGATCATGTACGTGTAGACAAACCTGAATCAAATTTTGCTTTTACTTGCAAGCGCAAGCACGTGCCTACTACTGTAAATATGTGCTGTTTATTTACCAAGGGTCTGGCACTGGAGAGTATGGCGTGTCCCAGCCGCAGCTGGGCATCTTCTCTGATGGAGGATGCTGCTTGAAAGCTGCTCCCAGAGTATCTGACCTGGACAATGATAAAGGCTTTGAAATACCTGAGAAATGTACTTAGTGTCCAACTGCTTGTGCTCAAAATGTGGAGGAGCAGCCTTAACTGACTCACTGGCTAGCTTTAGGCCTCCTTGCAAGAACTTCCAACGAGGCTCTTCCTTATTTGCTTGAAAACCTGCATGTTAGGGCTGGCCTCTCTGGGATTTCTTCACCTACTTTTTCCTCTGGTTCTTGCACACAAGAACATGGCTTGCAAGGCTGACAGGACATGTTCCCTCCAATTCCCATTTCTTACAATTTCTCCCTGAAGTCCAGAGACAGCAGGAATCTGCAAGAAGAGTGACCCTCCAGTCACCCACAGCAGTAGGTGAGATTAAAACGTAGCCAATCTCTTCTGCACAAAGACAAACAAATATGAGATTTGGCCTAATAAAATTCCATCAATACGTATGACACATGGCTATATAATAAAGGATGAATGGAAGTATTTAACTTCAAAGTGGGGAGCTGCCAAGTAAAGTTACTGGCATGGGTCTCTAGTAACTTGTGGTCATCCTCAGAGTACTCCACTGAATGGTGCAAGTACAGCCCCAACGGTGTAGGCAAGGCCTGTACACGTCACTGTACATTCACATGGCGTGTGAATGGGAATGAAATTCTGAACACAAGAGTGGGGACTTCCTTACTACACTCCTGTACAGCGGTGCAGCGCTCTCTAGTTCAGGTGTGAATTTAGTCACATTAAAATACGCCATATTTTGTTTGTATCACAGGCTTAGGCCATACAGCTATGGAAAAGTACATCTACCTGCAGACAGTTTGGACCATGAAATATGCATACTGGGGCCCTACTGCTGACTGATATTTTGACATCACCCTAGAAAAGTCAAGAGGCCTGGCATAACCCCATTTCCCTATCTCTCTCTGGTGCTACCTGAGTCATGGCTTGCTGGGGCTTCTCTTGGAGGAACGTCTCCTATCTGTTCCCAGTTGTTCAGCTGTGCGTTGTGGTGTGCTGCATTTGTCACGGACACCACAGTGACCCCGGGGACTGATCTAAGCATATGCCTTGAGGTGCAAAGGTGATGACTATAAGGCTTGGAAGCAAGGCTTGGTTGTGTCTTCAGTCCTTTGAAAGTCTAACACCATCGTTGACTTCTCCCTGGTAGTCGGTGCTGTTGAGTATTTTTGCAAAACCACTTTATTTCTTAACTCTCTGTCCTTTCTTCTAGTCCTAGAAATAGTTTTAATTGTTCACTGCAAATTGTTTGTGAATAATTCTGTTCAGCGGGATGAAACACCATTAATAAAAATCATCTTTTCTATTTACACGTTTGCTTGTAAACATAACCCAAACTGTCAAGTGAAAGCACAATGTTCTTGCACTTGCTGTTCTCAATGTGTACGTGGATTCTTTTAAGTCACGGAGAACCGAATAATTTTCTTGAGGAAGAATCCACCTGACACAATTATAAGAAAATGTCCTTATGTTATTTTCTGCTGCCATCAGAGGTTAGAACATTCTCTCTTCTCATTCCTAGCAAAAATATCACCCCATGTAACTCCACTGTCCTCAGTGGATGGATTGTTCACATTGTATCTACTCAAGATTATCAGAAGTGCAGCCCTGACTCAGTATTTCTCAGCAATAAAGTCAAGATGAAACTCATTTGCCCCAAGGATTAGGCATGAGGGCTACCTACTCACCACTGGAAGGGGAAGGCCCCTGAGGAGGGGCAGAGCTGGGACTTGGGACACCCAGGAAATCTGGTGCTTATTTCTGCTGGTAGGGGCTGGTGACTGCTGATTGCCAGGGACACCACGCTCCCCATCCTGACCCTTCCTTCAGCAGGGCAGCCGTATCCTACCTGCCTGCCTTCCAGGGGGCTGGCACAAGCAAAGCAGGCAGTGGAGCCACGGCCATTTTCTGATCCTGAGCTCCTGCTGCCCTGGGAAACTCCTGTTTTGGGGCACTACAAACCAGTACTAGAATTAGCAGATTACAAGCGTGTTTCGTCACGATTGCTCTGATCCTCTCATCAGTTTACAATAAACTTTTGGTTATAACGTGCTTGTTTCAAAAATGAGCCCCGATAAAATTCCATTCAAATAAGACAGACATGAACAGGAATAGTATATATTCAGCTGCATCAGTATTTCATATTTTGTGAGAAAACAAAAGATGTTTTGTATCACAGAAATAAGGTAAAAGACAGGAACATTTCTAGCCTGACCTTAATTGTAGACCTGATATTTGTGTTAACGGTTTGTTGAGGAAAAAAGGTAAAATGGAAAACTCCTTTCATTTTCACTCTGATCTTGATAGCGCTTTATCAAAAGAAGAGAAGAGAAGTAAAGTTCAAATGTCACTGCGCATTCTTAGGTTTTATCCTGGGGAGGGGGTCTTGCTTTAACGCTTGTACACAGTTAGTATGAAATTGGGGTTACTCCTTTTATTGTTCAAATTACGCTAATTTTTTAATGCAAAGACGTATAAAATGGATGGCTGTGATTTTGCCAAATTTTTCGTCATTTATACATAATTGCACTGAATTCCACTGCTAATTCAATTAACCGGATTTTGGGTTTTGTTACAGTAATTTTATTGCAGTACTTAGAATAGATAGTGCATTTCTAAGGGCGTTCCAATGGAGTCCTGGAGATGTGAAAGCAGAGTGATTACCTGAAAGTTATACACTGTGCTTCTAGATTTTGCACATATTTTGCACGGTCAAATTTTTACCCTTGTCCTTCATTTTTATTTACTCTCATGGTAAATGCTAAAGGTGTAGCAAATGATTATTTTATTATTCATTTCAGTTAACACTCTATTCCTTCCTTTCAAGGAATTTGAATGTTTTTTTATATGCAAAAGGACCTCATGTCATACAAAGTACAACCACTGAAATGATTGGTATCATCATCAGTTCACGTTTATGTTGCAGAAGCCCTTAGAGGCCCCAGCCAGGGCGGCACTGACATGGATATGCCAGTATTTGCCAATAAAATGCCCAGGACCCGTTCTCTGGCCACGAGCGTGAGTGGTGTGGCGTGTGGCTGAACTCCCTTTCCCTAGAGTCACGGGGCCTCATCCACGTTGCCTCCTGCATAGTCCCTGGCCCTGCTCTCGCTGCTCGGGCGCTCTTCAGAAAACCACTGGCTGGCAGAGATCAAAACCGTGCCAAGGAGCGTGCAAGCAGCTGAAGCGCAGACCTGACCTGTGCCATGGCCAAGTACTGTTTATTTGTGCAGAGACAGCCTGTACAAACCAGTGATAAACAGGAGGCCTGGCTCAGCATGTCTCTTTACCCACTGCTCTGACCGCATCTTTCTGTATGAGAACTCCCATCACAAACTATACCAAATTTGACTTTTCTGTCCTTACTGTCAGGGCTTAACGCAGCTTCAGTCCTATTTATCTTCTATGTCTCCTTACTGCCACTCCAGCAAAGAATACAGGCTTTTTTGTTTCTCACACAAGCCTCTTCTCTGTCATCCTTTTTTGAATACTTCCTCTTTGCGGTGGTGCAAGAAGGTGCCAAGCTATCCTCCCCCAGAGCCCTCCTCTATCTGAACACCTTCCGTAACTATACACGACACAGCAGGCACGCTCCAAGTTTAGAGGGAAAGGGAAATAATTAAAAATGTGCAATTAACTGGAAAATAATATAGATCAATCTCCTTCTCATTCACGTTCCTTTTAGCTTACAAGGTCCTCTGAGGAGGGCCTAGATTCACGTGGCTGTCATACCAGCTAATAGAGCACGGCCCCCATTCTTTATGAAACATCTGAGCGCTACAGAAATGAGGACTGGCTACAACAATTCCTTAAAATGAATAAGGAAATATACTCTGTTCCAGAGACAATTAAGGAGTCTATAAATATTTCTCTATAAAACAGAGCACTCACTGCATATATTTGTTTTGACATATTTTAGGTGAATGTTTTGATCTTCTGTTGTTGTATTGGAGAATAATAAAGAACTCTGAAAGAACTCTAAGAGCTATTTAAACCCACTTGGGATATCAAAAACGATTGCCACAGCATCTTATATAGCCCCTTTGGAATTTTTTCTCCACTACTTAATGATGTGAACACATGAATAGCTAAACCATATACATTCCTGTACTCTCCTAGAAACCTAGGAAATATTATTGCTATTATTTCCAGATCATTTAGTTTCATATGTAGGACCCCAGGCATTTGAAGTATGTTCATGCAGAAACTAATTCATTCCTTTGGCAAATGTTTCTTTTCATACTCTTCTTTCCTTCATTAGAAGGAACTAATAATATTCAACACTGCTTTCACTTAACCTCATGCTTAGGAAAATACATTCATACAATATATTCCATAACTTTGTTTTCCTGCACATCAGATAAATAGTAAAACCAGTAAGATTGTAAGGACAAAACTTAACAGTTTTTAATCAGATAAATGATGACCAATTTCAATGCAGTATTTTGCTTCTTTTAATGCATGGTTTTATACTGCTGGAGGTTCATCTTTACATTGTTAGAGAAACACAGTGTTTTTTGCAGAAAAACATTCATGATGAAATTCTTTCTTACCTAACCAAATGGAGTTATGCAGCACTCCGTCCTTGAATCCCCATGCTTCAGCGTTGTCCCACAGCATGGCAAAAAAGAAGATTAGTGCAATCATCTCTTCCGAACTATTAGGCTGTAAATATTCTCTGTTAAAACACTCAGGGTAACCTCTGCTAGCAGCTGGCTAGATTCTGTTGGAACATCTGGTAGCCAGATCTTAAATAGTGCTTTCAGCTGTGAGGTCAGCAAGGCTGCTCCAATTGTGCTTGCTGTAGTATTATTATATAATTAAATGTGAGGTCTGTATTCGTCCACGTGACTCATTTTTGGCTCCTTTGATTCCCAGTGTGTCCAAGGAATCATTCTATCCCTAACTACCGGAGCACACAGGAACACTTTTCAAGCCAAAGTCTGTTCATTCTTCAGCACTCACTGTCTTCAAACTCCACAGAACACTAAAACTAATAACCAGTCTAGCTGCATGTAATGTTTCCACAGGATTGAAGAGAATCATATGTGCTACTTCTCATTCTCATTTAAACATTCTATTCTTTCATACATAGCTTGAATTTAATTTCATAGTGACCCGATCAATAAAAAATGTCCGGACAATGTTTTGCCTTGCATATTTGAATTCAATTTCCTCACATGAAATCTGTAATTGCAAGTCAAACTCCTAAGTTTTTCAAGAACAGCATAAAACTGCAAGTGCCAAAAACAGATGCTGTTTGTTCTGCGAGTGGGAAATAAAGCTAAAATCTTTCCCTCCAAACCACACTTTAGGATCTGATTCATAGCATGACAGCTGTCTGCCTGTCTTCCCTTCTGGCTGGAATTGAATTCTGCAGCTATTCCTTGTGAGGATGGGATGAGCGGGACAGTAGAAAGGGGGAAGGATGAGAGCATGGAAAATTGTCTGCTGCTCCACACTCCTGAGCAGCCATTGGAGGACTCCACTCTCCAGTTCTGATAACATCTGTAATTTCCGAGTCAGGAGTTGTGGAGAAAGATGTGCTTATGACCATGAGCATGATCGAGAGCACGATCAAGTTAAAATAAATGAAAAGCAAAAAATGAAAAGGAAAGGATGGAGGACTCTGTGACTCTTGTGCATACGCAAAAATAATTTATATAAAGGTCTGTTGTATCACAGAAAAGAGATTCTTTATCACTCCAGGTTTAGTATAATGTAATGAACACATAGCTGCATCGTATGTGCACACACACACATTTATTCCTCTCACCTACAACAGACACAGATACCAAGGGAGAGAGGAAAGCTGGGGGGAAGAGGAGTCGAGAGCTTTTCCACCGCGTCAGACAGAGGAGTGAGGCCACTTGCACCAAAATACCGGTGTTGACCTGTCTTGTTCAGCACTCATTGGTGAGAGCAAACCAGTTCTTGCAATAAAGTTCACCTAAATGTACATTCCTGTGCTGCATATGAATGCACGTTCAGGTTTGAACCTTTAGTGTGCAGCAGGAGCTGTACAACATATGAATGTCATCTCGCTCCTGATGAAGCTCAGGTGGACTGTGAGTTCAAGGCTTGGCAATGGGACTTCCCACTTGGGTATCACAGAAAGCTGACGGCAACCCACTGGCTTCCCTCCAATCAGCCTAAGGCATCCTTGGCATAGTGGACATGTTTGCTGTCCTCTTTGCTGCTGTGCTAGTGAGCTCCCATAACGTGGAACGCTGAGGGAATTAATACTGCCTGCCAGCGTGTTCAGCCTGTTGAGGCCTCACCTGGAGTACTGTGTCCAATTCTGGGCTCCCCAGTAAAAGAGAGACATGGTGCTACTGGAGAGAGTCCAGCGGAGGGCTACAAAGACGATGAGGGGACTGGAGCATCTCTCCTATGAAGAAAGACTGCAAGAGCTGGGCCTGTTCAGCCTGGAGAAGAGAAGACTGAGAGGTGATCTGATCAATGTGTACAAGTATCTGAAGGGGGAGTGTCAAGAGGATGGGGCCAGTCTCTTCTCCGTGGTGCCCAGCAACAGGACAAGAGGCGACGGGCACAAACTGAACCACAGGCAGTTCCGTCTGAACATGAGGAAAAACTTCTTTCCTGTGACGGTGACTGAGCACTGGAACAGGTTGCCCAGAGAGGTTGTGGAGTCTCCTTCCCTGGAGATATTCAAAACCCGTCTGGATGTGATCCTGGGAAATATGCTCTAGGTGACCCTGCTGGAGCAGGGGGGTTGGACTAGATGATCTCCAGAGGTCCCTTCCAACCTAAACAATTCTGTGATTCTGTGAGCAGTCCCTGCCACACTGATTGTCCCACCATACTTTACAGTTTTATCTTGTTAGCAAAATAAGAAAACATCTCTCAGACTTAGCTCATTTCTTGGAGATGGGAGCCCTACTCTATTTTTATTTCATCTCTAGATTTCAGGATTGCGTATTTTAGCTATTCTTGTTTTCTTGTTACTTTAATGGCGTTTAGATAAGAGTCCAATTTTTCTGAATGAGACCTAGCTCAACATTCTTCTGCCAAAACAAGTTGGCAGAAGTCTACTGCTTTCCAAACGCTGACATCCAAGACATGCATATGAGCTTAGCTGGGAAATGAATTGTGAAGGTGGCAGTACAACCTTTTAGGGTGGTGGTGAATGAAGGAGACAGTGCTGAGAGCATTACTCTGGAGTATCCACTTCTCATTAACCCGAGGAGACTGACACTTAAATCATTGCTTGTTTTGAGTTGTGATATATTCAGGGTATCTTCTTGGGACCTAGAAACAATAAAGAGGCATGAGAGAAGGAACAGAAAGAAAACTCAGAAGTGAAAATTCAACAGTAATATCATACTCATGATACCATGTAATATCAGTAAGCTATAAGGAACTTCTTCAGGTGAAGAGGCTCCTCTTAGATTGACACCAAGATTTCTTTTTTCAGAAAAGAGAGAATTATGCTGTGGATGTCCTTCTTTGCACAGGTCACTTTTTCTCTCTACCATTTCATTCAAACTCCTCTGAATAACACTGTAATGTGAGTTGATAGCTCAGTGATTTTATATCAGAACCAGATGTCTACACCACAGGGAGTTGGTCCGTTCCAGTAGGCGGGTACCAATCCCACAAGATCACAAATATGTGCTAATAGTGACTAACTCATGAAAGCAAGGAGTGCATACCAACTCGGAGGTGATTTGTAACAGACTACTATGGTGAAACTCTTGAGACAGACACTCATGCAACAATGACTATTATGGTCAAAGGCCTCAGAAAAAGTAACATGGTAAATAAAGGGCACAATGTGACAAACAGTTATGATAATAACAATATTTGATGGCACCTCTTTTGATATATACAAGTCCTAATATTATATATAATAAAATATGTATCACTCTGGAGATATAATTAATATAATTCTCTAGTATTAATATATTTATTTCTGGAGAAACTAGGCTATCTGTTACTATTTCAAAAGAAATACAATGGCTTAGGAATCATAGAATCATAGAATAACTGAAGTTGGAAGGGACTTCTGGAGGTTATCCAGTCCTGTGGTCAGGATTCAGATGTCTATCATAATATCCTCTGAACAATCCCTCAGACAAATGAACTCCAGCTTTTGTTAGAAGGTAGTGAAAGTTTTACAGGGTCCAGTACATGTTTTATAGTGAAGAGTAATTGGGTATGGTGAATATTTTGACTTCCGAGGAAACAACCTAATATTTGCTATTGTTTTGCATTAAAGATATTGCCTAGATTCAGCCTAGGCATAAATCTCTGCAGCTCTCAGTGTCAATAAAGTAATACATTCAGTCCTATACATCTGGCTCCCAAGTGAGTTGAAAAGGAAAATTTTCATCTGCACATCGTAGCAGACCTTCTCACCAACAAGAAGATACTCCACAGCTGGATGTGAGCACTTTGAGACACTGATCTGACAGTATTTTCTTAAGTTTTCCTCCAAGTTTTCTACATTTAAATATATCCCAGACATCTTAAATAAAACACACAGATTTTTGGTGGCCTTTTCTTAACTCTTGCCATGCGTACATATCTTAAGAAACGCTGTTTGAAAGATATTCTGTGGTTCTGACTAGTGTTTGAAGTGAACACCTAAATCTGAAGTTCTTAAGTGGTGGTCTTGCAATCCATGATGCCATACTACTAACGGAGATGCACAGCATTGTATTACACAATAAAAATAACAGCTTTTCCACTTCCGTTTAATGATGGGGTTGCGCCTTGGCCAGAAAGATTCAATAGAAGTTGACCGTGATTATATGAAAAATATGGGGACTGCCAGTCTGGTACCAACCAGACTACAATGTCCCTGATTTCTGTTAGCTGTCAGTCTTTCAGCCAGAAAACCATAATGGCTTTGAGAGGGGGGAAAAAAAAAAGGCAGGAGGAGAACAGGGAAGTACTGGGGGAAAATAGTGCAAAAAATAAAGTACTGTGATATAAGAAAACTGATCACAACAACAGCAAGAAAGAAACAATCCAGCGGCTTAATGGGTGAACCACTGGGGAGGAAGGATTTCTAAAAAACAACAGTAGTGCATGCCAGGAGACAAATCTCTTTTACATTAGTTTAAATATTAAGCAACTAAACTTGTCCATTTCTCTTCTATTTTATTAACAAATGAAAATGAAAGTATTCATAGCTTTTGCATTCTAGATATATTTTATTATAGGTAGTGTAGAATACATTACAATTATATTGTTGATAGATTCAAGAATGGTGCATTTAAATGGAAAGGCATGCTGTGAAAGGCCTTTCATTAAGAGGTCTTCCAGCAAGAAACCATAACCCCATTGCAAAAAAAACCCTACTTGGTGAAAAATATAGAAAAGAGAAGTGCAGAGAAAAGGCAAAAAAATTAAAGCTAAGTTTTTCTTCTGCGAAAAACCTAGAGGAGCTTCTCTAAAAAGGGGGATATGACTACACTGACTGAATTTGCATGGTACAAAACCCAAGAATGGAAGAAGAGTTATTTAACCTAAAGAAAGGAAAAAGCTGGCCCAACAATAATACCATGCCATGCCATGCCCTGCCATGCCATACCATATATACTATATAGCGATAACTTTAGGCTGAAAAGTGGAAGATAATTTCAAATCATAAGAGCAGAAGCTTTGGAACACCCCTCGTACATATGCCAAACAAATAAAACAGCTAACTATTTTGAGATGATATTTGAGCAGAAGTTTGGATTTGATATCCTTTGAAAGAAGGCCATTTGCATCTTATTTTTATCTTATTTTATTTTATAGTTATTTTTTCTTATTTTTTATGAACTGAGCTGCCATGGTAAAAGACAAAGGATTATCCCAGACTCAAGGAGCTACATGGAGACCTTAAGAGTCATCAGACTCCAGCCTTCTGCTACATGGCAGGAATAATTACATCTACATTATTCCTGAGATACTTGTCTAGGCTGCTCTTCAGAATCTCCAGTGATGGACATTCCACAACTTCTTGGTGCTTAACTCTTCCTGATATTTTAAACATCTTCCATAAACAAAATATCTTCCATTAACCAAAATCTTTCCTGTTGCAATTTTAGCCCGTTGTTTCTCTTTGCCACAGAAGACTAAGGTAATAGATTCTTTACTGCCTCTTTGTAGCAGGGAAGTTATGTGTTTGAAGACTATTATTGTATCTCACTTCAGGTCTTTTCTTAAAAATAAACAGGCCCTTCTTTTCATCTTTCCTGTAGGTCATATTTTCTAGCCCCTTGATCGTTTTCGTTCCTTTCTCCTGTATTCTCTCCAGTCGGTTTCCATCCTTTAAATTGTCATGCCAAAACCAAACACAGTACTCTGACAAAAGCCTTAGCAGTGTCAAATAGTGCAGAATTGTAGCATGTATTTTCCAGATGTTTACACAAAATCCCAGTTCGATGTTAGCTGCTAGTGAGAGTTCCTTCAAAAATAACCAGAGAAATTTTAAAATATCTATTTCATCTAAAATATCTTTTCAAAGAACATACCTAAAGTATGTAAATGAAAAGGAATTCAAAATGAAAGAAACCAATGAGATTTGGCAGGCCTACATGGATATATTAACTTGCTTTTCCAGTCTCTGTTTTCTTGTATGCTTTCTGTTTTACTGGAGGCTGACAAGCATTATAGAAACGTTGTGTTGTGGAAAAGAGTTGATGGAACTCTTGTATTTGTGTTTTGGACTAGTAAGAACTTACCTCCCGATGAATTTATGAAACAGGTTTTCTAAGTTGTCACACGTTTATTGCACTTAAGGGATGGAAGGAAGGAATTTCTAACCAAAATTTGTAACTTTTTCTGCCCTCTATATGCTTCAGATGATGCAAGTCCAGAAGAATTTTATAATGTGAGAACTTACTTGGCCAATGATTTTATTATTTACTGTAACAGTGTTAAGTTTATTTTTAACAGAGTATTTTGTCTCATAACTGTATTTTCTAAAACTTATTCTCCTTTGTCTTCTAGTCTAATTTTTATTGAAATCAATGCCCATTTTATAAATGTCTTCAATGAGATAAGAATCAACCAGTCTGCATAATGGTACTTTACTGAAAAAAAAAGCAAATGAAAAACTTCATGTGAAAGTACCAAAAGCATTTGGGATAATTCAGAGCAGATGTTAGGAGAGTATAATGGATTCACTTACTAAGAAAATCTGAACATTTGCCAAGTTAAAATATTTGTTAGTTGAAGTCCTGTAATAACAGTAATTCTAACCAAAATAATTGGGCCTATCATAGTTAAAAAAATAGACATAAAATGTACAAGTGTCTCATGGATGCTCGTCTATCTTTACATTTTTAAACTACATAAATATATAAAAAAAAATTCCCGAAACGTTAGAAACACAGTTTTTACAGTATAACACTGAAGAATGAGTAACACGGTAGGGGTACTCCAAGATAAACATACTCTAAAGACTGCCAAAGAACTCCTCAAAGCAAAAATAACTCACAACTCCAACCATTGCAAATGAAGCTGCAACAACACATTGAATGTGTGAGTATGTGAATATATTAATATTTAATTGCAAAGTTAATGTACAGAGAGAGTCAAGGAGTCAGATATATAGAATTAGCACCCTTAGCTAGTCCCTTAGCACCCTTGTTAAGGCAGTTCCAGTTTTTTCTACTGAATACTATATATCAGTAGCCATTGTAGTAAAAAACATGAGCTTGGCCCTGGTCCTTCTAGTGCTCTTAGAACGATACGTTTCTTCTCTTCTTGGATACAAGAAGTCCTTAGTTTCCCAGGCAAGGCAGAGCAGCTCTAATGGGAAACACTGAGAAAGGTACCCCGAATATCTACAGGCTGATGATGGGCACATGCCCTTTGTGGCTGAGCTATGTAGGGTGAAATACTCTCAAGGAGATAAAAGCAGCGAACCTGTGTTTTGCAAGCTGTTATCCAGTGGTTCCACCGAGAAAAGTTTTCCTGTCTTCTGGGAAACTGAACGTGCTTCAGTTCTAAGAGAAAGATCCTAGAGAGGGTTCGCAGCATGAATCACGGGTACAGATACAGAGCTCCACGCTCTTGCAGCTGATAACACTGAAGTCACATCTGACTTCAAAGACAAAGTTTGGTTCCCAGAAGAAAACGGGCCTACCAAAATGTTACAAGCTTTATCAAATCAGCTTAAACACGGTACGTTGAGCACCAGGATGTCTGCAAAAGTATAGTGATAACCAGAAATCACTGCTGAATACCAAGAACCAATGTTAAGAGTCAGCTTTGGCTCAATGGGTGTACGAGAGCTTGCCTCCCTCGTGAGGCTCTCTGAGGCTGTGGAATATCACACAGCTTGCGCCTGCAGTGTGCTGTTAGGCTGAGAAAGTATTTACCAGATTGCAGTTGATTTTCCTAAGGCATTAACAAGTACAGAGTCAGGGAGGTCACCTCAACTTAATACACCACAAGTCTCTCAAAAGCCTGCAAATTATCATTTCTCTCACATTTACATTACAAGAGATTTCTAAAGATATATACATGCCTGCAATATATACATACAAGGCATATTAACTAGAGGTTTACTTATATGAAACACCTGGTATTTACATTACAGTAGTTTATATTGTTATAAAAACATTGCAGAGTATCTATTTTTACACTGGTGAACAAAAGACTAGAGCCAAATCACTGTTGCCCATTCAACCACACGGAGAAAATTTTTGCAAGAAAGACTGCATGTTCCAACCTGTGTTTTGGAAACAAGCATTATAGTAAGACTGACTACAACTTATATTCTTAACAAATGTGCAATTTTTATAAATCCTTTCACGCGTGGCACAACAGAGATTACTACTCGTGCCTAAAACTGGCAGTTAATAAGCTGCAATGAATAATCACTTCTGCAGAAATGAAGAAACGTTTTTTGCTTCTCACAATTTATGTATATACACTAATTATCCGACTACTCAGTTTTATGGCACTGTAAGAATGATGCTGTCCTGCCAAGGGTTAAAACACAGCAGATTAACAGAATGTCACTAATAACTAAATTAAAGAGCACATTAAAAATTCATTACATTTTCAGTGAAACATTGCATAACTTGTTGCAAAATTGTCAGAGTATTGCCTACCAAATAAATAGTTACCTTTACTATTTTTAATGATTTTTTCTTTATAGTTAAAATAATTAAGCATTCATAATGGCTTGTTCTAATCTTCTAGGTTTATAGTTATTTCATTGGCATGTAACATAACGTGGGTATTCACACTGCCTAACTCTAAGCATCTAATATAAATGTGTGAATTAGGAGCCTTTCCAATCAATGAGCCTCCAACGCGCAATTCAGAGCGTATACATGTTGAATATCTGACCACTGTTTTTCACCTGTGTTACTTTAAGTCCCATCAGTTCATCCATCTCGTAACATCTTCAGCTTCACATCTTCAGCTTCAACAACTGGCCAGATTTTAAAAGCTATTTACATGCCCAAGGATGCAAATAGGCAGGTAGTGAATTTGCAGAAGCAAAATACTCCCATGAGTTTGTGCATAGATGCTTTTGAAAATCTTACCAGGCACCTGAATACTTTGAAAAAAATGGCTTTATAGGTTGTCACCAGAATGTTTTCTGCTCTGTGTCCTTAATGCATTGTTTCTGTTCAATATTCCTAACAGACAGATTCAAACAGCAATTTACCAGTGGAACTGAAGCAGATAGCCCAGCATTGCCTTACCTCCTCCTTAAGCTCAGCACCTACAAAAACCTGAAGGTCTGAACCTCAGGCACTAGGCTAACATATAAAAACTGTACACCACCAGCAGCCTGGTTTACAACAGAATGAGGTCTGCTTTCCTCTGAGAAAGCATACACGTAGATCCCCACACGCTGGCAAGGCATCTACCCACACTGTGAATCCCAAGTGGACAGAGGTCACTGGCTTAGAGTTGCAGACAAATACTGTAGAACTGGAAAAGGACGTTTAGGATTTAGGACAAACCTCTCTCTATGGTGTGTCCTACGTTGTTTCCCAGGAAACCCGTCCCTGGACTCACCACGCATTAGTACTCCTTTCAGATACGCTCTGGAGTCAAATCCCTTCTCTCACCTAGACAGTGGCAGAATTCTGCTCTTTTCTGTTTTCAAAAGCCATTAGCCATTACTTGCCTTTTTTCCTGATTTCTCCATTACTTTTCCTTTCTTTTTATCATATTCTCCTCACTTTGTGTTACACGTCAGATTTTGTAACTCAGTCCAAGGATCTTTCAAAGCAGTGTCCTTTGGTAAGCCAAAGAGAATCACAGAATCACAGAATCACAGAATCACAGAATGGCTCAGGTTGGCAGGAACCCCTGGAGATCATCTAGTCCAACCCCTCTGCTCAAGCAGGGTCACCTAGAGCATATTGCCCAGGATCGCATCCAGGCGGGTTTTGAATATCTTCAGGGAAGGAGACTCCACAACCTCTCTGGGCAACCTGTTCCAGTGCTCAGTCACCCTCACAGGAAAGAAGTTTTCCCTCATGTTCAGACGGAACTGCCTGTGGTTCAGTTTGTGCCCGTTGCCTCTTGCCCTATTGCTGGGCACCACTAACCAAACGTTAGTTTCCTATCATAGACACTGTCATGGTAGTGGCAGAATCTGTCCTTGCTCTTTTGGTCACCTTGTTAGTTCAAGGGCAGTACCTCTAGTCCCATAAATACTAATCATATGCAATAATCTGCTTTGCAGTATTATGCTAAATTCCTTCCTGAAATCCAAAGAGATGAATATAGTGATAACATACGCAGTGGATTAGTCTCAGCAGTCATTGCTTAAGATGCTCCTTTATGTCTGCACACTCATTTCCTACCCTGTTGCATATTCATTTTCTCCTCCTCCCTCCTGCTGACTGCTTTAGCTTCTGAGGAAATCAAATTTCTGTCTTTTCCTAATGCCATAGTGACTCAGTATTTTTACTAGCTTTTTCTGTGTTTGATTTTATTCCATTTAGTGTCATGTACTTAGTCAATCTCTGTTGCCCATTTTATACTCTTCTGTACAGAGTTAGCTATGGATTTGTTCATATGCATGGGTACAGTTCACATCCTGTTAGCTCAAGAGAAGCAAGCTGGCTTCTGATGATTGCATACAATATCGTGGTAACAGCAGTCATATTCCTGTCATTGTGTTATAAACCTGGGAATGCCCAGTTGCACACCTTGACAACTTGGCTTGAAATGGTGTTACAACAGTACAGGTTACTCCCACTGCATCTGAAATTACAATGCTTGGAGTCTTTCCGCTTGTCACTGGAAATCAGATAAGCATCTTCATCAAACAAATGGCATATTAGCACTCCAGACCCATCAAAGTGGCAATCTCCAGATTTTGCAAGCTGATGCACAATAGTACTGAGTACGTTATTTGCTGTGGACAGTGTCATACTCTACTCTTCTAATTGCTCTCTGCCTTATCTATTTAATCATTTCCTGTGGCTGCGGGCCACTGTTATCCCTCCAAGGTTATTTTGATGAATGTGTGTTTTTATGGAGTTGGTATTCTCCTGGCTTTACATCTTTTTTTAAGGTACATTTTCTCTCCAGCCTTTCTCCTTACGAAAGAAAAAGAAAATGGACCGCCCTACATCATAGTAACATCTCTCCATTAAGTCTTTTTAACAGGATTGTAGTCGCAGTCTCCTCCTGTTTATATGTTTGTGAAAGTACCCTTTGGCTTTGTTCACGTATTCGGCAGAATGTGTCTTATCAATTTTATTTTTACACTATTTATTTTTCCTTGTTTTTCATGCTCTGACTGTGCTTCCCTCCCTTTGCCAGCTCTCAGTTTTGGGCCATCTTTCATGCCATCAGAATACTTCCCTCCTAAATAACAATTCAAATAAAGAGGCAAAGCTATCCCTTTCAGGAGGCTTCCAAAGGCTTACTTAATCCAATTGCACGTATACATCTGTGAGCTAGCTTTTCACACCAGTATCTTACACAACATGTAAAGAATGGATAAAGATAACCCACCTAATTGCTGTTACATATTCTTAGTCTTTCGGAGGCTTTAGCAGCTTTATAGCTGCTGCTGTGTCTCCCTGTTATTGACAGTATAATTGACTGATTCATTTCTTTTTCATCTGACTAAAAAATGGCTGACAATAAATATTGCTAAATACCACTGTCAGCCACTACAGCAAATATCAAAATGGGAATACAAATGGAAAATGAGAATTTCTTGGCACTTGAAGACAAAGAGGTGAAAAGAGAATTATTTTACATCTAACAAAGAAGCCATAAACATTTCTTTTCTCAGTGTAAAGGGTCTTTGAACAGTGCTAAAGAAAGTGTCTTACTGCCACATGAATTTCTGTACTTCAAGATAGATATACATTACTATACACTTTTAAAAAAAGCACTGAACTATCACAAACCATGTACTGCTGATTCAAGTGACCAAGCTGATCTGCCTCTAAGCCAGGAGAAGCAAGAGGAATTTTCAGTCTATGATGCAATATCTTTAAGAATATAGATTCAGCCTGTGAAAAAAATGCAAAGGCTGCCCTAGGCAGATTGCCACAATGTATTTCCCTAAGAAAAACTAATTTGTAGCTGCTTGTTTGTTACTTACTTTTTCCCCCCTTTTTTCCATACACATGCTTGCATGTAGATGCAATATGTTTGGGTTTTGATATTCAGTTGTTTGCAGAACAGTTTCAGGTACCTTATAGGAATCCCAGACTGACTCTGGCAGACTATTTCAAAAGCTAACAAACAGGCAGTTTAAGTGCAAGGACAACAGCTGGCTGTCATGCCAGAAACTGTCTGCTCTGTCCTCCCTCAATATCAATAGCTGCATCTAACCAAAAATCAATACACCAAATTCAGAGCACTCTAACAAAGCCATACTGCTGAATGACTCATCGTTCCCAAAAAGCCGGGATGATATAAGTCTTACTCAAACTTTACTGTATGTCGAATATCCTACACTGACGCAAGACAGCTATTGCCTGTACATTGGTGCTGGGAAAGCTAATTACTGAGAAACATTTGTTCAATGATCCAACTAAAGCAATAAAACAGATGAATTTTAAATTTGCTGGCCAAACATAAAGAAGAAAAAATTAAAAAAAAAAATCTGTTATTTCAAAATAAAAAGTGGTTTTTTTTTAGTGAAACAACCAAAACAACTTTGGGTCAAGTTTCTTATTTTGTTCGATTTAAAGAACTTCATTTTCATTTCAGGTTTTAAATATTTTTATTATGAAATATGGCTATTTTCCAAAATGTCTGAAATTAATACAATCAAAGGGTTTCATTTTGACAGAGCTGAAACAAAATATGTCAGTTCCTTCAATATATTTTCTTACTTGTCACGACAGTTTTTTACCCAAAGGTATTGACAATTTTCTCCTCCATAGAACTGCATTTTCCTGTGAGTAAATAATAATGAAAATATACCTGCACACTGTATTCTAATGCTGTCTTCAGCTGTGAATTACACTGAACTATACATTTTTAATGTTGATTTAAGATGTAATCATGATCGTTTGTCAGATATGAAACAGAGTATCACAGAGTATGAGCCATTTATTTAAAAACTGGAGTCAGCAAAACATCTTCAGCCAGAATCAGCGACATACAAAAATAACAGTTCAAAAAACCCTCCAAAAAACTAGACTGAGAGGCCTTAGTTAGTAACACTTCTTTGGAAATGAGCTGGGTTAGCAGCTGTAGTGTCTGTCTGTATCTTCAAAAGAGCTCCATACAAGCATAATAACACAGGGAGTAATTGAAATCTAAGTTCATCCAAAATAATTAAATCCTGGGTAATTTGAAAAAACAGCACACGAAATCTTCCATCTATTCCCTGGAGAGGGCCTGCCTGTGGAAATATCTTTACGGAGAAGGTAAGTGCGATTTCCACAGGAGAATTAATCTGAAACAGCCATAACCTGATCCATTACTTGGCTTCACACCGGGGGTTTCAATAAAAGGGTAAAAGAAAACAAATTACATGCAAATATCTGCTGGCAGTCTATTCAGCAACTTGGGCTCTGCCAAAAGGGTTAAGGATAGAGGTAGAAGATGGAAAGAGAAGTTGCATTCTCTAAAAATGTGCGCTTTTCATTTTTACATTCTTAATAATTGTGCTGATTAAGTTAGGTTGGTTAAAGCTTATAGAAGATAACACTTGGAATACTGGTTTGCCAAGCACCCTTGTGCTTGTCTGCATTGGGGATTGAGATGAACTGCCCAAAACAGTGCTGTTAAGAAACATAACTTAATCTATTAAATTCCTGTGCATAGTTTTCCAGGCAAAGTGACCTTCCTTCAGCATTTAAAAATTCCAAGTTTTTCCAGGAATCTTTCAAGGCCAAAAGTGCATAATACTGAGATTACTTTACTTCTCAGAGATATCCTCCACATCAGCAGTTGCCATACTTTAACTTACACACATTGACTTTTTAATTTATCTCAGCTGTACCACAGGTTTCTATTTAAGACAGGATTTTCTTTACACTCTCTGTTTCTTAATGAAGCATGGCATGCATTAAATACTTTTTGGAAATTAAAAAAGGGAAAAAACTCACAATCTTTTCCAAAAAGCATTTCCAGAGACGAAAGCACTTATTAAAACATCCCCCAAAAGATTACTGATGTAAAATATTCAGTGGAGGCATGAATAAATCCTGCTGACTATAACGTTTGGCAAGAAACAGAAAAGATGTGTTTTTCATATGGACAGTTTCAGAATCTGTCATTCAGGCCAGAGACACATCCATGATACACTGTACCCTGCAGTTAATTCTACGCCGTGTCCAGTGGTCAATCCATCCCTAGCCACACCTGGGATTTTCAGAGGCGTTTTTTTTTATGCCCAAGGAATATAAACAAGCAATTTCAATTCATTCCTCAAAGAAAAAAGCGCAGGTTAATACTACTGACAAGGCCATCCCCTCTAGCCCCTCTCCTACTCTTCCCTTCTCATTTGTGATCAGTCAGCGTAAAATAGCTTGCATGCTAGAATTTATTCTGCCTTTAAAAACTGATGATCCTCACTAAAGCGCTAACAACTTTATTTGAAAAAAAGTATTCCATTAACATGCAGTTGATTTCTAGCCAAAGAACTGGAATACGATTCAAGCCTAACACCACGTATGCTAGATGATTTCTTCTTCATTGTTTGCTTTCTAGTGGTTGTACTAGGATTATTTATGAAACCACTATGTTGCCTCATAGTACTGTTCTGGGACACACATCTTAGGAAAGCTGAAATACTCCCAAATCATTTCAAACACATTTCAGAATCTTTCCTGTAAATAATGTAGATTACTATAGACTATTTATTTCATAACTCTCTGTTGGAAATGGACTTGTACTTTTATAACAGGCAGATATTTGACATCCAAAAGTGCTGATATGTTCATTCTCAGGAACGTTTCTGTCTGTTGCCTTGCTAGAACAGAAAAAAAGGACTTACATGTTGGAATGCCTAAAATTTAGGTCCCGTGAAACAAAATCTGGAGCCTTCTCTCTGGCACTGAGGCTCCATATGCTGTATCTACAGAGCACGAGGCTGTTATCAGTGCTTTAAGTCATGTTATGCTGGTAGCACCACTGAAATAAGCTGTCATTCACCTCCCACTGAGCCCACTGACCTTGCTCCATGTCATCCTCCTCCTGGGACAGCATACTGTTTTTTCACCACAGGATGAACTGGTTTGGAGAAATAATCCAGCTAAAAAATAACTTTTTTTTCAAGGTTGTTTTTTTAGCTGGCTCATTTCCCAATCTAGGCAGTCACATGGCTGCACAAATACTTACTCAGGGCAGAGGAGGGGAGAAACGAATGGTCGGAGTAGATGGGATAGTTTCTTTAGAGACACCACCATCTGCGTGTCCTTGAATTCTCTTTGAAACCAAAGTTCTAGGAAGTACAGACTTTGGTATCTCAGCAATGACATTCAGAACAATCAGCATGATGATTTTTGATGCTGCTTAGCAGACAGCACACTGCATACGGTATCACCTGCAGCTACCAAAAACACAATAAAAATAAGTTTCAGATCAGTTCCCCTCCAGGGCCTGGTGTTGTACCAAGGATGGAAAAAAGACCTCTCTGTTTGCTCAGGGTCTGTAGGGTTCTTTTTTTTTTTCAATAACTGAGTACAGATCACTATACAGGACGTTGAACAGGAACCATCGTTCCTGTTAGACAGCCTAGCTGTTGGAAGAAGTGGAAAGGATTGAGACATCTATGTTCACTGGAGAGGGGCTGTGAAAACTCTCAAAGAGTATGAAAAAAAAAAGGTTTGAAACATAGGAATCACGACTGTGTACCCTGCTTCTTAAGGAATGTATTTGTGTACTAGCGTGCGCACAGAATGCATGAGAAGGTCCTTAGGAAGGACTGAAATTTCTTCTTTCCAGGCACTAATAATCTACAAAAGCATGCACACTTTTCCAAGATTTGTAAATCTCAAGTATAAGCAGGGAAGGCATCACTGTGCCTCTGTTGGCCAGGTTTTAAAAGAAAGAATAAGACACGTCAGATAGCTGTAAAATATGTCTCATCAAAGTATCAAAGTACCATACCTGCCATCGGAACACTTTAATGACTGAATCTGGCTTCTGAGCATTACCAAGTTAAGGTACTCAAAGCTGCCAACATTAAGATGCTACAAGATCTGTCTGGAGAACTAGGCTCCTTTGTAGCCAGAATCGTGCAAGGATTAGACAGGCACTGAAAAGGGTTTTCAGGATCGTAGTTATGATTTAAGCACTTAAATTCCACTTACCTCTCTCTTTGGCTCTAATCTAACTTTAAAAGGAACCAAAATCCTCTACCTCTGAAGATAATGCCACAAGATTCTTAAGGACTATTGTCCATATGCTGAGGTACGGTCAAATTGTTTTTGATATAAATAAAAGGTAAGCTTATGGCTGTTAACCTTCTTTCAGCTTAATTTGAGTACTTCCTTCTGTAGATGAGTCCAAATCCTGCGCTGCCAGAAGGGTAGACTTTTTTTTTGTTTGTTTTAAAGTTTCCAGTTCTGATTCCTAGGTTTATTAAGAGTATTTCAGACTTCTAAAGAACAAGTTTGGTATCAATGCAGACTGCTCAGAGAAACCCTGAGAGTTTCAGAGCTTCTTGTACTCTATGTTGTGTTTTACTCCTTGATTCTCCCCTTTAGCTAGACTTTTCAGAGTTGTGAAACCATTACTTTTCTCTGATTCACATGTGGTTGACACTATAAATTCACAACGCATAGAAATTAATTAACAAATCAACTCCAGGCCAACTCAATTTCAGTTAAGGGACACGGTCCAGTTTAGTGTCTCCAACATCCTTCCCAAAACAAGCACAAACACATTGTTCTGCTCAAATCCCTGAGCAGAATGCCATGTAAACAGATTGACTTTACTGCATTCCCTGGAGTTTAGTGAAATAAAGCTCTTTCAGATCAGCAGTGACTTCCCAACATGACCACTGTTCATGGAGAACAGCCTGCCAATACCACTCTGACATTTAAATCTGAAATCTGATGTACTTAGATCATAACATAATCACCTCCAGCTAAGCCTCTCCCTTTTACTCATCTCATTAGTAACCAACTTTGTGTTTACAAAGCAATAGTAAACATTGTTATCCATTGTCAAGGCAGAAAAATATCTGAAAAATAATTTTTAAAAAAGTCTCATGAATGTAGGGTCATATTTTCATGCATTTATCTTAAAAAAATAGAGAAGGAAATTTGAAACTACCTTAATAATAATTACCTCATGGGTAAAACTCCCAATGAATTCAATGGCACAGGGTGACTGGTATCCAAGCAGGGTATAATTCAAGATTTCCTTGGTGCAGCCAATGAAAGCAGAAGTTCTGAAGACCCTGACCTGGCTGTTCTTGTGCAGCTTTCCTCAAGTGCATATGCAGAGCCCAACCAATTCCATGCTACAAGGCTTCACTGCTACACAGCTCTTTCTGCTTTTCCCTGAAAATAGAAATCCATTTTCAGTAACTGACAAAATCAGCTTCTATTTTTTGTCCAACTCATTTAGCATATTTTGAATTTCTGGGGATTAATTTTTTCTAACAGTCAGTGCTGATTGCTTGCTAAGCATACAAACGGTACGGCCAATAAGTACAAGTCTGGTTGCAATTTTGAGGGTAACATTTAAAAGATGAAGCAATTTATTCTTAAAGGGCACCTGCTCGTATATTTCTGCAAGCAGTATGCATTCATTTTTTTCTTGGATATAGACATTACCCAAATTTGGTTCATGACTGCAACACCTCTACAATGCGTCTCTAAACGGCTGTTTACAGTCTTGAATTCAGTCAGCTGTGCCAGACTGGCTGGGTACAATCTTGGATGCGTTGTGCGCTCCTGAATCCAACAGCTATTAATGAATGACACTTGCGGTGCTACTCTTACACTTACCCATCCTTAAGCGCACACACTGTGTATCTGCCACCTGACAACTCTCACAGCAAGGCCAGTCTGTCCAGCCGTTGACATGATCTGCGCAACGAAGTGAGTCATGTCACCCCTCTCCGGATTCACAGGCGACTCTCTGGTTACCTACATGAAGAAGAATCATTCACTACCCAAAGCCCTTACCCTCCCCCTCAAAGGGGAGCCAGTGCTTTCTCTTCCTCAAACTGGGTCATCATGGAAATCTAAGCCTTCTTCCCTTTAAGAAGCTGTTCCCTGCTCTGTTTTCTCTTTAGAAAATGAATGCGCATTTGTGGTGGCACTAGCAGCTGTGCACTCACAGATCTGGGAACTGATCTGGCCAAAGACTGATTTTTTTTGAGGGAGAAAGGGAGGCAGTTTTCCAGCAGACTGATGCTCTAGTCCAACTCACCAAATGAACGTGACGGCCTGCCAAAGGATGCAGCGGGTTCATGTGGTGGAGCACAGCAGATACAGGCAAACTTGAGGCAGCTACGAGACTGCAGCCTTAAACAGTCACCGCAGAACAAAGCTGGCGCTGCCCGTAGACTGTCAGTGACTTGTTACCCAGTTCTAGGTGCCTCTGCCATTGATCCTTTTTATGCGAAGGGAAGATTCAAACACCAAAGGCTTCATAAAACCACCGTGTTCCTTTAGGAAGGGGGCCGAGGCCCTCTGCTTGGCGACAGATCACAGCCACCGCTCTGCCCCGGGGACCCAACTCACCCCTGAGGTCCCAGACAGCGGCTACCCCCAAGATGGTGGATACCCCAAGATGGCGGCTACCCCCAAGATGGTGGATACCCCAAGATGGTGGATACCCCTAAGATGGCAGGTACTTCCCCCCCCCCCCCCGACCAAGGGAATGCATGTTGGGCTCCTGCCAGCCCAGGGCCACCACCTGCTTCTCAGTCTTCACAGGTCTGAGCTTTGTGGAAGTGGCAGTTTGAGCACGGCCCCTGCCTCAGCACCGGGTATTTCTGTCACTGAATGCTGGCCTTGTGCCACAGCCCGGTGACCTGGTCCTTGAGAACAGGAGCAGGTGACCCCGGAGAACAACAACGCACCAAACGAATCCAACAAAACTTAGCCTGAGGGCGCCTAGCTTTAGTCGTTTGGCTGCTTATAAAATACTTGAGGCCGGACCTAAAGTTTCCAGCCAAATTACAAGTGGGAAGGGGGGAGGGGAAAAAAGAAAAGAGAGAGTAAATATGGAAGGACGACGAGGGCAGATCCGCATCCTTGACGGAGAACAACGCGAAAGCCTTCTCAAACCCGCCCCCTCCCCCGCCGATTTTCACCCTTCCCGCAGAGCGCTGTTTCCCGGAAGCGGGGTTGTTTCTCGGGGACACCGGGAGGCGGCGGCTCCGCCGGGGGGGCGAAGGTGCCGGCCAAGCGCCGTCCCTCGGCGGGGAGGTCTGGCCGCGCCACCCTGCGCTGAGGCGGAGGAAAGCCGCACCTTCCTCCGCGTGATTTCGAGGAAGGGGAGCGGTGCCGCCCGCGGGCAGCCGCCGCCGGACGCCCCGGGACCCGCGCGTCGTAAGTGCGACACGGCCGGAGGCGGGGGGGGGGGTCGCCGCCAGCCCCTCCTTCGCCAGCGGGGAAAGCGAAAGCGAAAGGTGGCGGAGCCGGGCCGAGCCGAGAGGGCCCGGGGGGAGGCGAGCTGGGTGCCCGGGGCAGGTGGGGGCCGGGCCGGGCCGGGAGGGCCCGGGGGGAGGCGAGCTGGGTGCCCGGGGCAGGTGGGGGCCGGGCCGGGCCGGGAGGGCCCGGGGGGAGGCGAGCTGGGTGCCCGGGGCAGGTGGGGGCCGGGCCGGGCCGGGAGGGCCCGGGGGGAGGCGAGCTGGGTGCCCGAGGCGGGCGGGAGCCGGGCCGGGCCGCTCCTGAGGCGCCGCGTTAGACCACGTTAGCGCACATGCCTGATTTTCAGGTCTGAAAAACATGAAGTTGTGCCAAGCACAGCTTCTGGTATTCCGTTCTGGAGTGTTCTGCTACAAAAAGAGCCAATGCTCTCAATGTTCTAATTTCTTGTTTTCTGTTCCCTCAGATTTCAATGGATTCAACAAGTCCACCAGGTTCGTTAAAAGATAGTGGTTTTGTAAGTATTTCCTGAAGTATTTCCTGCCTGAAAGCACCTGTATTTGACAGCAGGATCTTGCAGTGAAGATACATGTTTGGGCTGCAAGGATGGTGGTTCTGAGGCTTTCAAAGTTGCATCATCTTCTTCCACCCTTGAATCCTTTGGACATTTCTCGTTCCTGTCCTCTGCCTTCCCCTCTCCCCCAACAAGTTCCACGTGTCATTTGTCCAATATAAAAGTCTTTCCCCAAACCTTTTGCCTCAGGTTCTAGCAGGGTCTCCCCACATCCTTTCCCTTGCAGCTGGCTCCCGTTTCTCTAGGGAGAGCCCCATTCCAGATTTTGTGAGCTCTTTCCTTTTCTACCTCACTTGCTGATCTGTCTCTCTAGAGATTTTATAAAGGAATTTCCTCTTTCCCAATGCCTCCCTTCATCCAGTTCTTGCAGCATGGCAAGTAGTCTGGATGGGACTTTTCCAGGGATTTCTTGTGTTTTCTTTTTTTTTCTTCTTTTGTTTTCTTGTGGGTTGAAAACTGTTGTCTTAGAACATTTTGCAGTAAGAAGGACTTTCCAGTTGTAGCATGTACATCCGTCTGTTTTCCTACACTTAATCCCTTGGGTGAAGGAATTTTTTTCCGGTTTTAAGTTCTATGTAGATGTGGATTTCCGTGTTGCTTAATAGGCATTTGAAACTGGACAAAGTAGTGGAAACGTTTACTTTTATTTATTTATTTATGAGTAAAAACCCAGCATTACCAAGCAAATTGCTTAGATTATCTAATAGGTCTTTTCCATGCCTAAATTTCATGATTCACATTCAAGTTTTACGTAATCTTATGTAAAAGGGAGGGATTGTTTCAGCAGGTCTCTTTGGATTTTTTTTTTTTATTCTGCAGAATATTGCAGCCATAGAAACAAAACAGAACAAAGAAGACTTTTTCTTTTTTGGGGCTTTATCCAGTTTTCCTGTGCTTGTGAACTTCTACCCTGATGTACTTTAATTCTGAAATACTACTTTTATCACCTTTCTCCCACTTGATGTTACCTTTTATCGTGCAATCTCTACGAGCTTGTAAAAAAAAAAAAAAAAGTGAGCAAATTTTTCTCCTTAGATTTGTGTATACTTTGTACGTTGACTTACAGGAACTGCTGAGAGAGCATACAGATAAACCCTTGTCGGGCTGGGGATCTTAGTTCCTTTCGTTCCTTTTGGAAAAACATGCATAATTTGCTTCTATGATTTATCAAAATATCAGCCTATGAATACTTTCAGTTGGCTAGTTAATAAATAATTACTGACTAGTGTTGGGTTTCTTAGATTTTTGCCCCATCCAGCCATAAAAAATAGTGAAATGAATTGCTCAAACTGTCAGAATGTATTAAGAGAGATTGTGTGGTATATGCTGTCCTCTGGCATGCAGATGCTAGCAAGGTCTAATTATGAAGTTAAATGAGTCCCTCAAAATGTTTAAGTTGCCACATATCTTGCCTGCACAATTGGAGAGAAACAGTAAATGGGCACACAGGCAAAATATATTGGACTGTCATTAATGCTGATACATTGAAAATTACCATGGTAAAACGCTTCATCCAACTGCAAGGTGTTTGTTCTTTTAATCTGAACACTGTTTGGCGTGTCTCAGTTATTTATTCCCTATTT
This sequence comes from Struthio camelus, assembly GCF_040807025.1. NCBI lineage: Eukaryota > Metazoa > Chordata > Aves > Struthioniformes > Struthionidae > Struthio > Struthio camelus. The sequence goes on along the minus strand of NC_090947.1, from coordinate 44,244,394 downwards.
AAAAACAAGCGAACAAAGACTGTATTTGCCTCTTTTCTCTCCAGAGTGTGAAAACCACTGACCCTTCTGGCCCATCAACAGATGAAATGGAAAGTCTTAAAGAAGAACTGGAAAAATGGAAGGCAAGTTCTGTAAAGTGCATAGAATAATGGAAACAAGCTTACATACGCCTTGGAAGACCATTAGTCCATCCTTCTGAAGAAAATCACCTCTGCCTCCATTATAGCAGATGCTCGTCTAACTTGTTTTTCCATCTTCAGTGGTACATGTTTGTATTGACCTCAGTGGTAAACTACGCTTGTATGTCTAAGTGAAATATCTATTATCCCTTAGGGGAATTAAAATAAATAAATAGGGTTTACCTCAGGTTTTGTTGGTTCTCATGCAAAAATCTAAAACTCTTTTTCTTTTCCAGGAAAGAGTTGAAAAAGCTGAGAAAGCAAAAGCTGATCTTCTCCTTTGTAAATTGAGTGCTGATGAAGAACACGTTAAAGCACAGGATGAGCTGACAAAGCTAAAAGACTTGCAAGAGAAACAGCATAAGGAAAGCGTTATGTCTAGGGAAAGCTATGAGGTATGGAGAAAGCTTACTCATAGCTGTCAATGTTTGTGGAAGGGTGAAGGAGGTGTTGATTAGAGAAAATGAGCGTAGTATTTCCCTTTCAGTTTAAACAGCTTTACCAATTTGCAGTCTGTATGACTAGAATATTTTACACATAATTTTTCAATGGCAAATTAAGAACCAGTGCAATAAAAAAGAATCTTACAGTAATGTTGGTAGAGTGAAGGCAAAACCTAGACTCATCTTGTGTAGAAAATGATGATTGACAAAATTGGTTTTCCAAGATTCTCCGCTTACAGATAATTTTCAGGGTTGTGTGACGCAAATAACATTTAATTGGTTGCTTCTTTTGCTCTACAGCTTGCCTAAATCCCAGTAAGCCTTACAAAATGTTACAGTATGCAAGAGAAGTAGCGTTTCTTCAGTCACTGTGAACTAGGAAAGCTTGAAGCTAGTTTGTCAAGAGCCAGAGCCAGATGGCTCTTCTTTCTAGAACTGTATGGTAATTACTACCTCAGCGTGTCATCATGCAGTTGTTGGTTCCGTAATAAGAGAAGTTTTCTTGAACCGTCAAGAAGGTTTTTCAGTGAAGTTTAGTTTGGCCTGTAAGTCACTAATGAGAAATTACGGCTTTGATATTGCAAGCTCTTATAATATAGGCTAAGTACAAAGAAATAATATGGACAGGGATTGTTTATTTCATGAGAAGCTATTTATTTGCAGAGAGAAACTCAAGCAGAAGAAAACAGCTGTGAAATTCAAACTCTTTGTCCTCATCTACAGAATTCTATATAACTTTGAATCTGCTGCTGTTGGTTCATCTGTTCTCACTGCCTCCTTCACTCCTTGTTCCTTGTGTTCATTCTGATCCTCTGACTTTAATGTGACTTTTGCCTTTTTGAACTCCTGGAAAAAAGTCGTTCCTCCCGCTCTCCCCCGATAACTGCTTATTTTTCCCTCCTCTCTCTGAAATCCCTCTAAAACTATTGTTTCAAGTCATATTTTGTCTCATCACTGGTTATCAGTTTACTGTGACATTATTATTTTCACATGTTTAGTTTTATTTGTGCGGAGGAACTTCATATGCGCAGGTAACTTTACCAATGCATAGATAATGTTCTACCCATTCAGGTCTGCATGAGATTTTCTGAGAGCTCTTTTTGGCTCTTCAGTCATACTTGTTTTGATTTTTATAGCCAGAAGAGGTCATTGTCAGCATCTGGCCTTTGTTTTACATTATCTTCAGCTAATGGGAACTGGTCTAAATGTTTTAAGTGGTTAATGGCTTTAAAGGAAACATATTCTAATTGTGTATGGCTAGAGCTGATTACTTCTGCTCTGTTTTCTTCTCCTCTGTTGTGTTCTCCATCCGGAAGATACTAGATTTAGTTACATAGGCTTTATGCCCATTTAGGATTTTTTTTATATGTAGAGGAAGTATGTTGCAGACAGGAGGAAGGGAATAACCGTTATTTAAGATCACGTGTGGTACAAAAATAACAAAATGCGCGCGCGCGTGTGTGTGTGTGTGTTAACGTAGGTTCTGACCTTGCATTTAGGAGAAATTAACGCAACTATGCACAGTAGACAATAATTTATGGTACGCTGTATATGCTTGAAAACACTAATGCCTCATTTCTGGAAACCTTCTTACTGTAACTTGCTTCAACAGAAACTATTCCTTGCTGAGTAAATTTACCTTGTGTACAGTTAAAGCTGTGCAAAAAATGTCTCATGTGGCCATAATCTAGGAAAATAATTAAAAGTAGAAACATAGTTTATAATGTCTATAGATTTTGCTGAAATAAAGTTTTTATCTTCTACATGTTTAATTTTACATTTAATACTTTTTGTACTGTAGGCAGAACTCTATCTGCTAAATCAAGAAAATGCTGAGCTGAAGAGAGAGATTGAAGAGCTCAAAGAAGACCTTGCAGCAAATAACTCATTGCTTTCACAGGCGTGTCAGGTAATGTCTGAAATACTTTGCAATTAATCTTTTGAGAAGGTACATTTTTATTTTGTCACTTCTAGATTCCTTGGGCCAGTTGTTCAGCATTTCAGCCTCTATTGATTTCAATAGAAAATGTAGCTCGAAGTTTTCTTTTCTTCTTTCATCTGGCAAGATAATGTGAGGAAGACCAGGAATATGGAAACAAATACAAAAGTGTGAGATACTGGGAACAGGAGAAGTGTGAAGAAAATCAGAAAATGATTAAATGGAGAACATTGGAATAAAAAATGTGTGTAACATTAGTAATTTTCAAGTACTTTTATTTAATATTTCTTGGGATAAGAGCATGCAAGAAAGGGAATGTGTCCATTGTAAGACAAATGTAGCATTTACTACAGCCTGCCTTGAGCTTGACTTGATCAGTCTCTCTCATATTCCTCCAAATCAGAAATAACTCAATTTGCAGCCAACTAAATATCACTGATATTAAAAGGTTTTATGTTCAGAATCAAGAGTGGTTTTTTAGCCATACTGCTGTAGGTTCTGAGCTGTTCAGACGTTGGAACTTCCCTTTTGGAAATTTCAGCTTTAAAAAATCTGGTTTCATTCTGAATTGGAACACAACTAAATGTTTTGGAAATTTACAGTAACTTAAAAACTGTGATCGTTTGTTTTTTATACAGACTTTTGCTTCAGAGCTTGAAGTGCTATTCAAGTGTTATTTAATGTTAATAGTATAACAGTATTAACTGTAGCTTCCTAAAATACATTTCTAAGTTTAAGAGTTGTCAATTTTCAGTACAGTCATTGGGCAGGACAAGGCTTTTCTAGAGGGAAATTCGGTATGAACAGGGCGCTACCTTCAGTATCTGAATTATCTTTAGGAAGAATAGAGGGAACAGAGGGAAAACAGGCTTCTAGGTAACATGCTGAATTCAGAGTTGTGAAGATAGTTGGCAGGAATGCTTTCAGTGCTCGGGCTATTTTATCTTGACACAAACTTTTTTTTTTTCCTTGTCTTTTTTTCCACACAGGGTTTTTCTTTTGAAATAACTACGTAAAGGTAGAGAAAGAGATACTTGAAACTCCCTCAAGGATATTAAAATAGCCTTTCCTAACCAAAAATTTCCATGAACACTTTTAACCTGTCCTAGTTATAAAATACATGGATATTGCTACCTGTTTTACTAAGATGATAACATGCAAGGCTATCTATTAGCGGACTTGCTTTTGCTGCAGAGCAGTGATGAGATTAGGCACATCTAAATGGTAACGTGAATGGCTCCGATACTTGCATTTTGCAAATTTTTCATACCAAAAATATTCTAATTGTGCAGATAAAAGCTTCAGTTGAAGTCCATGGGGTTTTCTATGTATAAGGTCAAGTCCAAGCTCAAAGTTAATAAAAACAGAAAAACAAAAAACTTCATAGACAAAAATCCCCAAAATAGACACACACAATTGTATTAGTTAAGGGGTGTACCTGTTTTATGAGCAATAACTTCAATCTGCTTGATTGTTAAACTTGCATGTATCGCACTTCAAAGTGAGACTGTACTGTTCATTTTTCTGTTACATAATAAATGACTTTTTTTTCTATCTTGATTCTAAAAGATTAAAAAAAAGGTGGCAGAAATGAAAATGAAGTTCATTCAGATGGAAGACATAAAGGATGATTATCCAGATATGAATACTCACTGTACTTTTTATGTAACTACAAAAATCCCATTCAAACTGAATAAAAACCAAGCAGTGCTTACTTTTGAAGATGAGGAAGGTATGGTGCATATTTTAATTATAAAATGAACGTCACTGATGGGTAGATCTGAGATGATGGAGGGACAGAGCAGTCTAGAACTTGCCTGTTTCCCTGAGGAGCTTGCTGTTTGAACAGCCAGAGTGCCTGGCTGCAAAAAGCCCGCAGGCACTCTGGCGGGGCCTGCTTGGCGGGTAGCTCAGCCTTATGTTTTGCAAGTATATTGCAGACAGAGGGTTAGTGTCCGAATCATTTGTTTTGACTGGAAACTAACATATCTAATAGGCGTTCTCTACAGCCAGTAATGATGTGGTTTTCATCCAAGAATTTTAAGTGAGATGTGTAAAGTCTAGTATTAATATTTTATATAGAGAGAGCATCTTTTGACAGCAACTTTCATTCTGAAAATAGTAAAACATTTTACCTGTTGCCTATAACCAGCCAGATTTTACAGAGGTACACGTGTAGGGATTTTACAGAGAGACAGTGGGATTTGGATACCTAACTGTTATTATTTCTCCTTTATTGATTCCACAAGAGATTTTGCTTACGAGATTGGGGGACAGTCTAATTTTCATAATGGTTACGCAAGGCTTTTCATATCTGAAAACTAGTGATTTTTTTCCTTACAGTTGCTCAGAGGCTGATAAAAATGGGTAAGCATACTGTGAACCTGGACAGCAAAATGGCAGATGTGAGAGTGAAGCCTTTTACACTTGAAATGGGAATCAAATTTGAGGTAATTGACTGAAGTATTGAACTACAAAAATACAAACTTGCAGTACTTAAAAAGCTTTAGGCTCACTTTTGTGGGTGGCTTTCAGTCACAAAACGCAAACAAGTTATTTTTGTTAGCTCCATGTCACTATTTCTGGAAAGAAGATCAACGTTTCTGAAATACCAGAGCTGTCAATTCCTGATGATTGGATGAGAGACAAATTAGAGCTGAATTTCTACAAATCTGAACATGGAGGAGGAGAAGTAGAGAATGTAAAATATGACAAGAGGTCTAGAACAGCTGTAATTACGTTCCTCAGACCTGAAGGTACCGTATGCAATATTTTGTTAGCCATTTTGTTACAGGCCGTATTGTCCGTTTCCTCACACCCTTTCTATGTTAACTTCACCGCTGAATGCAGCAAATTATTCTTTTTCTACTTTACTCTCCCTAGGAAGGGTTGTGGGTTCACTCACACATCTGTAAATATAGTAGTATTCCATCACATTCCTTTTTGATCAAACATGACCTTATGTAGCTTGTGAGCTTTGTTTCTTTTTTAACTTTGTCAAAAATCTATTTTTCCTCTGCATTCCTGGGTGCTTATATTGGAAAGAGAAAATTAGGAAAATATGTTTGATTTTTAGCTCTCATTCACAACAGTGAAGTTAAGAAAGGCATTCAGATTGCCTAACTTTAGGCATTCTGGTTTAAGTGTATGAAATTCTACCAAGATCAGTGGAGCCACATCCATTTAATGCAGCTGCTTTATATTTATTTCAGAAGCTTTTGTGGATATTTAATTAGTTTGCTTTGCTGGAAATGACAGTTCCAGTTTTCAGATAAACTTTTTCATATTGTGTGTAAGGAATCTACAAATGTGCTATCACATATTTAGTTTCTAAATCTGTATAAAAAAAGATTAGTTTCTCTTTGATGTGATTACAAAAATATATTTTAGATTATATTAATGTCATTCCCCATTTTCTCGTTCTCCATTACAGCAGCTCGCAGCTCTGTGAGACATACTAAATATCCTTTCTTTGTAAATGGAAGGTGCCATATGGTTTCTGTGTCCGCAAGCACAGAAGAGCGCTTGGAAAAGCTTCAGGTAAAAGAATCTAACTCGGGCTGCCACGTAAATAGAACAAATATATGGGAAATGCAAGGTATGGACAGAATTTTCTGTTCTGAGGACTGCAGAAGCTTTCTTGTCGTTCAAACCGTGAAACTTCATAGCAAGTGGGAGCCTGCAATATGCTGTTGATAATCTTAACGCTTTTCAGTGTGAAAGCTGTAATTCATTCTAAAAGGGTGTGCCTATTTTTCCTTGATCAGATTGCATCATTATTTACCATAATGTCTACGCTAGGCGGGAGGCAGATACTGAATTGTTTATGAAGTGAAGTAGGTTAATAGTAGACACAACAACAATGTATTTCCGAATCACAAGATACTGTCATATTCAGCCCTAATCTGATGCCTCGTTGTGTCAGCAGAGGTTATTCTAGTGTTATTCTAGGAAACATTTGTTCAATCACTTTTGTATTCAATCACTCAACCAAAATAATGTCCCCTTTTCTGGGAACTGCTCTACTTGATCATCATATTCTCACTGAAATTCTTTGTCTTTTACTTTTTATGAACAGATTGTAATCAAGTCAGTATTGTATACTGTATGTAATCAGGCCTTTAACTAAAGCATGTGCATTTGTGAGATTTGACAGCGTTCTTTGCAGGTGTGTTGACATTGATTTAGATTGAGTGATACCGACTGGAATCATCAGAAATCCAGCGTGTGCATTAAGTGGTGTAGGAGACGCAAGTTAGAGGCTAGATGCATTACCTGCCAGACTCCGCAGCCTGTGGAGTTCAGAACTTCTGTTAGTTTCAGTGATTAAAAATATACCACAGTGTCCAAAATCTTAAAAAGTAATCAAAGATCACAGCTATAGCTTCTCAGAGATATGTTTATTTTCAGTATCTGTCAGTTCCTTACGATGTACAAGCAGCAGCTGATACATAATACAAGTTCTTTTGGTTTTCTTTCCTCAATAGATCTACTCTGGGATTTCTAAGAAGACCATTCTGCTGAAAGGAATTCAGGAGACTGAAGATGATGAAGAAAGTGTGCAGGACATGATTGAAATTCATTTTCAAAAGCCTAGTAATGGTGGTGGGGAAATAGAGAACATCAAATATGTATCAAAGGGGGTTACATGGGCTTATTTTGAGGAGGATACTTAATGCTAGCTGTAGATGTAGATAGAGCTCATGAAATTTTTGCTTCTTCAGAGGCACGGGAAATTATGCCGACAGTTATTGTATAATTGTGCTTTAGTGTTCTGAAATTCATACTTGAAGAACTACCTGCCTTTTTGATTTGACTAAGCAGAGAAATTCAGTGAAAATCACTGCTTGTGCTTCCAGAGATTCCTGATGAAGATCATGGAAAAGGCCTTTACCAGCACTTGAAACTTAATATAAGATTTCTTTCTGCAAATTTGAAGATTTTGTATCTTTCAAATTTTAGGTAGGTGATACACTCTAAAGTGGGGATAGATCTATCCCTTCTTAAATTTTGGTTAGGAGAGCCAGCCATAACCCCACTCAAAAGTATCCTCACAGATCTGCTTTTTAAGTGCCTTAGCTTCAAAAAGTCTCTCTCCGATACAACTCCAGTCCCACTTAGGTTAGCGGGTACCACCACACCTCAAATACTTCAAAGCAATTACTCTATAGTTTCATTAAAATTTACATCAACAAATTAGTGATGAAATGGCAATAGGAAAAGGAGACTTGCTCACTCACTCTGTATATGATGGTTGTAATGGACAAGGGGAAGAGTGCACAAATGCCACGAATGCACCTTACTAGAAATGCAGTAATGCTGCTTTTAGCTGTTGAAATGCTGATACTTCCTCCAGGATCTGATCCAACTTGTGCTGAGTTTCTTACAAGTTAATAGGCTGGTTTGCTGGGTTTTCTTGTATTTGTTTCTACAGTTATATTTTTTTCTTTGTTTTGTATTCAGTGTTTTTGCTTAACTTAAAATACTACAGGTGCTAGCTACAAATTTAGATGATTCTTTATCTAAAACAGGTGGCTTTGTAACAGTACTGGGGAAACAATCTAATGATGAACGCTGTGTCTGAGGTATTTTGTTGCATGTGACTGGCCAGGTTTCCAACTCCAGAAGGATAGGTATAGAGGAGTCAGCTGGAAAAAGGCATAATGAAGAACTTGGGGTAAATTATTTTTTCAGCATTTAAACTCCTTTTGTTTCCCATTTATCCTCTCAGTTCTCATTCTAAAAGATCTTTGCAATAAAATGGGAGTGCAAAGGCAAGAGAAGGAATTATTTTCCCCAAAGGTGGATATTTTTGCTTTTCTGCTGTGACCTGTTTTGCTGCCTTGGGGTCTGAAACAGTTTGGCAGCAGTAATCTTCAAAGTAGCATGGGTCCAACATCAATGACAATAATATTTCAAAACATTTGAGATCTCGGTATGCAAGAAAGGAATAGGCACTTAAACTCTAGTGTAAGAAGAGCACTGCAAGTATACCTCAGATGATATTATTCTAGATAAACTCCATTTTGCAATTAATCAACCATATTTATTGTTTAATATAGGAAACTAAAAGGCCAGTACCACCACAGTTCATTTTGAAGATACTGGAAAAAGATACATGGGCGTATAGCTCCTCTTACTGTTCAGTGCATGCAAAGGCATGGATGGATCCCTGGCAGCTGTGGAGGGGGTCAGGGAGGAGGGCTGCAGCGCTCCTGGGGACTGGCGCTCCTGCCTGTAACTTTTGGGTTTTAAGACTAAGTAGCTGATACGATCAAATGCCTTAAAAAGAAAGAGGGGAAAGATTTGATGAAGGTTTAAAAATAAAGAAAAGGCTGGAATTGTATCCATACCTCCCTGATAAACGTTGAGAAGTAAATCCTCAAAATAAGGAGAGGGCTTCACGTTTTCATAAGGTCTCGTATATCATGTGCGACTAGTGAGAAGAGAGAGGTTTCAAGTAACTTAAAATCAAGATGAGATTAATGATGAATGTTAAGACAATCTATATTTGTGAATTTCTCAACTTTCCTGTAATAATATACTATCCTTTTTGTACCTGCTTAAGTGAATTTATTTTTTGACTGGGAGTTTGAAGAAGAGCTTTTTTTAATTTTCTTTTTAATACTGGCGTAGATGCTGCTTTCAGGCAGAGCGGCCAAACCGTAAGGCTGCAACAGCCGAAGCTGGACGCCACCGTAGCCTGAAAAGAGAAGAGAAGAGTCAGGGGCGCGGGCGCGGGCGCGGGCCGCGGTCGCCCTTCGGGCAGGACACGGAGCAGGCGGCGCAGCGCGGCTCTGTGAGGAACAAGCGCGCCCGAGGCGGGGCGGGGCGGGTCGGCGGCGGCGGCAGGGCCCGCCCGGGACTACAGCTCCCGGCGGGGCCCGCGGCGCGGCGGGAGGGGCCCGCGGCGAAGCGAAACGCGGGCGGGCGGCGCGGCCATGGCGAGTGTCTGCGGGGCGACGGGGGCTGCGGGTAGGGGCGGCGGGGGGCGCGGGGCGTTAGCCGGGGCTGCCTCAGGGGCGGGGCGGCGAGGGGAAGCGTCTAGAAGGCGCGGTGCTCCTGGGAGGCGGGCGTCGGCGCGTCGGAAAGCCTGGTTTTGCCAGAAAAAAAAAACAAAAAAAGGGAAAGCGGGCGGGGTGTGTGGGGGCGCGCGGCGCCCCCGTCTCTTTTGCGCAGTTTGTTAAAAACTTTATATTCGCGTGGCGAGCGGCGGCGCGGCTGCGTTGTTGCCGCCCTTCCCCCATGCGATTCCTCAGGTGAAGTGACGCGGCGGGCTGGAGCCGCCCTGGGTCGTACGGCAGCTGTTGTCTCAGCCTTTCGGTTCTTTAGTGCTAACGCCAGGTCTGCTTTTCCTCCCGCTTACCTTGATGTTTTAGGTTTTTATTTATAGCAGCGCGTGAACCGGCGCGATCTCTTGGCGTCTTCCTGTCTGTTTTGAATCGCCTTTTCGGTGTTTACGGAGCGTTTCACTGTCCTGGCGACAACAACAACGTCATTCACCCTCTAGCTTATGTTCCTTTTTAATCTTTAGACGGCTTAACAAAGTGCCGAGCTCTTCAGTTATCTCTGGGCCTCCTTCAGAGCCGTGTGGGATACGCTCGCTCCCCAGAGGGCCCTCGGGGGAGTTAGCAGCTGCGGGACAGGCAGCCTGCTCGGCTCCCCTGCTGAGCCGAAAGCCCACATCCAGAGTCTCTTTTCCATGGAAACGGTGTGCCAGGAAGATGGCGAACGCCCGCGGGCCCATGTCCCTAGCCAGCGCTAGACCGAGGGAGCTCCTCTCTCCACTTTGGCGCTTGCTGCGGGGCTGCGTTTCGACCCAGCAGCACCAGCCGCTGAACGCACGCCCTAGAAACGATTCAGCATAAATGAACTGTACGTTCCTGCGTTTCCTTTTTTTTTTCCCTTCTTTTTTTCCTAACCCTAGCGTTGCTCCGAAACACCAGCTGGCAAGGTTGTGAGGTCCCGTCTGGCAGCTGAGGGCTCCCGCTCTTGCAGGGGACACGTTGGTTGCGTGAAGCGCGACTGAAAACTCAGCATAAAACTCTTCGTCTTGGAATCACCCTGTTTGTTTTCTCTTGGTGCTGTCTGACTAGCACAGAAAGTTGCTATTCCGGTGAACGTTACCATCAGAAAAAAAAAGCACCTAATATAGTTTGAGCTCTCAGCTCTTCAAATTTGATGGCTGATAAAAGAAGGCCTCGTGTCTCTGTGAATTAAAAGCAGTGCATGGTTACGCTATCTCATTGACTCTTTCTCCTCAGTCCCTTCAGAAATACTATAGCAGTGGTCCACAAAGGTTTGGATGCGTGTCAATGAAAAATTAGTCTCCTATGGCACATTTTGCAGGCTTTCTAGCTGCTGCGCTGGCCCTAATATTTTGTGCAGCACAGGTCCAGAAGAAACTTTGTAAGAGAAGTCTAAAGAGTTTAGAAAAAAAAATTAACCTTGAGTACAGTCACTCAGAAGTTACTGACAGTTTGTTCCCACAAATGCTTCTATGCAGACATACTAAACTATTTGCTTTCTTCCAAAAAGTCAATGAAGTGTTACAAAATTTACTCAGTGTTCAGTAATTTTGTTATGATATTCCCAGTGCAGTATTACTGTTTATTTCTGTGTAAACAGAATGGAAGGAAAATTCGCTTTTCTTTACAAGCCATAGATGCAAATCCTGCTGAGGATGGGTTTCATGTTTGCAACATTGGGAGGTTTGGTTCTGATGAAAATCATGTGTGTATTTAGTTATTTTACGCACAGCAAATCTCAGATGACTGGGATTACGTTCTTCCAGTTTAACAACGTTATCCATTTAGTAAGTGGAGAGAGATGAGTCAGAGCATAATGCTAGATCCCAGCTCTCACAAATTTAACAAGGAAGGACTATCTGAATCTGACCTACCATTCTGAAATGACAATCCTTATTGAACTGAACATGCAATTAACAATTTTCATTCTCTTAAAATTCTAAGTATTAGAATCAAAGTGGAGCAAAGAATCTTGACAGTGTGACACTGAACACTTCATTTGAGAAGCTATTAAATGTAGTTGTAATTTTTACTGCTCTCACTTAAGAAGATGCTGAAATGGTGTAAATTGCTTACAGAATCAGGCCATTTTTACTCTACAGTAATGTAAGTGTGCCTGAGGGAAGTCTGGCGTTCTCTGAAATTAAAATCTGACTCAGCAGTCATCTTAATTTATCTGCTGATCGGGGATGTAGTTTGTGCTAAAGGAATGGAAGTCACAGTAGCTGTCAGGGCGGATCTGGTTGACCTGTATGGGAGAGAATGAGCTAATGGTAAAACACGTCACTGGTACTACCTGTGTTTACAGTGTGTCATGTCTCTACACAGGCGACAGGACAAGCTGCTAAGTCAGCAAGGACGGTTGTCATCTCCGGTGTTCCGGATGGCCTTCTGAACAATGATGTCATGGCTGATATACTGGTGATTCATTTCCAAATGGCAAAGAACAACGGTGGAGATGTGGAAGAAGTAACATATCCGACAATGAAAAAAGGAGTTGCATATATAACTTTTGAAGATCCAGAAGGTATTTAAATTAATAAACCATAGAAATCATAGTTGTCACCCAAAGAATTAGCCATAGAATGTTAACCTTAAAACAAACCATTTCAAATTGCTTACTGGTACAAGAACTTTATGTATCTGGAAGACTAACACCTCTTTTTTGGTCAGTCAAGTTTTAGGATTTTATTTCTGTTCAGAAACAGTCATAACTCTGAACAGCCTTCATGCGAAGTGTTGTTTGTTTGGTTTGGTTTGGTTTGAGGAATAAATTTATATCCTGCATAACAGATATGAGTTTTATAGTCAGGCCTTTGGGACTAAATCTCTGCCAATTAGTATTCTAAGACGACAGGCTTCCATCTCTCTCCTCTGAAAAATTTTACTGATGCATGAAATATTAAATATTCAAGAGTATTAAATTGCCTGTTTATTTGTATGGAAAATGGTTAGGGAAAACATCAAGAAAAAAACACCTATGAAGTGTTCCAGCCATCAGACTGGCAACAGCACATTATCTTACTGTAGAACAAGTGAATCTGACTTTCTCTGTAGTTGTAGAGAATGTTCTAAAGAAGGATGAACATCGACTAGAAGACAAGAGGCTGTCCAGATACTATCCTCTGAAAGTAACCCGTTACTGTGAAAATGTAAGCTCATTCATTATTTATCTAATTGTACAACCATTGCAATGTTAACTATTACTTAACTTCTGTAATTTAAAATTTTAGGTCTTCGGCTCTGTCACATCTGTCCTCAATATGTCTATTTTCAAAGATCAATTTGTTCTAGAAGATCTGATACAAGAACTTAAAAAGAACATCACAGCTCTGAGCTTTGGTCATTTGCAGTCCAATGGGCATATTTTTGTTCAAGGGCCATTTCCAGCAATCAAATTGCTAAAGGACTTTCTCTTATTAAAAGCAAAATCCCTTTCAGAGAAGGACAAAAGTCAAGAAAATAAGCCCCATCAGAGACCAAAGAGGAGGCTCCAGCAACAAAGACTTTCCATGGAGACAAGTAATTTCACTCCTGATCCAGCTGGAGAAAAACAGGTGGTTGTTCTTGACACAGATGTATACCACTACATGAAATACTTTTTTTTAAAGAAATTCCTAGTAAATTATGATGTTGTAATTTCTGACATCACTGATGGTGAGATAACTACAGTATATCTTGAGAATGCCAGAAGTAGGTCTGGCGCTAGACAGGTTTTAAGAGTCAAAGAGGAAATTGAAAATCAGTCTATAAAACTTCATAACAGTTTACGTAAGGAAAGGATCTATCTTGAGGGGCACACCGGAGATGAAAAGCAGAAATATAAACAGGCGTGTGAAACTGTAAAATCCCATTATCCATGTGTTTTGGTTATTCCTTATGATACTCACATTGATATTATAGGAAATTCTTCTGAGATTTTTGAATTCACAAAGGAAGTAAGCAGAAAGATTCAAAGCCAAAACATTCAGCTAGAAAGATCATGTTCACGTGGCTGCTGCAAGTAAAACAGGTCATCTCTGATTCCCAGTGAAGGACAGCAGGGCGATCGGGAAGCCCTGTTACTCGGACCTCTAGATAAGGATGTTTTCAGTTCTGTAACATTTCTCATAGGATTTCAGAGCGCTTGACTGAACAAGAACCAAGCTTGTTCACTCCAGATATTTGCCATGGGCAGTTTCTTATTCCAAATAAAAACAGCATTGTACCTTTAGCCTTTCTTTACACATTGTGCTTCTAATACAGACTGTACTGGTATAAGCTGTGCGCCCTGTATCACCGCAGATCTCATTTCTCCCAGTGGAAGTCTGCACGTTAGGGTAAAAAATTCACATCTCCCCCAAATATCAAATTAAATTCAGAACAGGAAGCAAATCATCTTTGTGTCTCTAGGGACATGATGAGAAAAGAGGACTATTTAAAGAGTTATCATTAGCATAGGAAGTCAGACCGACAAAGCTGGATAAGCCAACCCAATACGAAATACTACATCAGTGTCCTTGTGCAAGGAGATGACCACTGGAAATAGAAACAGCGGCCTTTTTTTTGTTGCCTTTATCTGCAGAAGAAAGTCCTTGTCACTGAGACACACGAAGAAGGTAGAGCTTTGACGCTTGAGGAGAGGAAACACATACTGATTTTACAGGCGTCTCACATCCTGAGGAAGACCTTAAAAGTTGGCCCTAGAAGTTCTTGACACAAGAAAATGATAAGTGAGTGTGTTTTCGCAGGAGCGGTACAGTTTTTTTCACTGACAGCAGTAATAGTACCTGCAGTGACCCTTGGCAGTATGTTATTTAAACATGGGAGTATATCCAAAGTTTTGATGTGAAAATCTTGGGGCACTTAGACTTTGAATCAGGTTTTGCTTTTACAGTTCTTATGCCCAATACAGTGATGCAGAGTCCAAGTCATCTTCAGTTATAGATACTCTGAACAGGAGCGTTTTTTTTTTTTTTTTCCCTCTGTATGAAACTAATAATAATTGAGGACAGAAATGCCCTTCTGCCTTACTAATACTTTCCAGTTACGTTTTCGAGACCAGTATTAGAGGTTTCAAATATGGAGTGTCTGCCACCTTTGTAAGAACTTCACAATCTAATGAAGAGTTAGTTAATAGTAGTTACTTTCTAGGCTGAATGCCTTGGAGCACTGAATTTCCCTTTTGCAAGGTACTATACAACGCACAGAGATAATTAGATTTTGGCAGGTCTCACTGTGTGTGTGTGTGTGTGTGTGTGTGTAGTTAAAAAACCCATCCTTATACATGTTATTTTGGCTTGACAAAGCTTTCAGAATGGTATCCATCTGTCCGTCTTGCCCTTCTCTTTCATTTCTGGGGTTAAACAACTATTGTTAAACGTGAATGCTCTTTACAGAATTTCACCTCTCTCATTAAAATTAGGGACCAAGCCAGTCCACAGTAGCACAGCCTAGTATTTTTTTAAAAAAAAAAGTTTAACTTTTTCTGCTTTCTTTGTAGGGCTCCAAATGTCCCCCTAATTTAGGCTTGTAAGAACTCTTTTTCTAAATTAGTTCTTGGTTTTGTGACATGAGAACGATCAGAATACTTTGTCAAAACATACAGAACACTTGCTCTTTTGTCTTATGTGCAGGCAAAGCTTTTATATTTTTAAGGCATTAAAGAAAAGAGTTGTTCACAATATCGTGTGCATTTTCCTTCTTTTCCTTAAACCAACCCGCAGTTTTTTGTTTGGAAGCCAACCATGCTTTAGGCATTTTCTTGCCACGTGAGAATATCCGTTGCAGTTACACCAATGGAAGATCAGGTTGTTGAAGTAGTGCCAATGCTGTGTATTAAAATGTACTGTCAAAGCAGGGAGATGATGAGCTTAAGTACTTTGCTGAACTGGAAGGTGGGCGGGAGAAGTATTTAAAGGCTTAGTCTCTTCCAAGTTCCTCTGTAGTCAATAGATGCACCAAGGAGGAGTCAGAGGTGAAGCTGAAACAGGTGCCCAAAATCAGGCCCTGGAAGAGCCCCTCCTCTTGCCCCTGCTGACCATGTAGACAGTTCTCCAAGAGTTTGCTTTTCTGAATACTCCCCATGGAGCTTAAACAAAGATAGGAAGTTTTTCAACCTTGTAAAAGAGAAAATCCTCTATGAGGGATAATCCTTTAAGGAAATTAGTGCTCCTTTCTCATGTCTGGATTGATCTTTTTCCAGGGTCTCCTTTTTTTCCCCCGATTCACAGCATTAGTATTTCCTATTCACTTCAGTCAGTTTTTAAGGCTAGAGCAGTAAGCCGGTGGCACTGACATCACTTTGAATGACAGGCAGGTTAGTACTAACAGTGAGCTGCATCACTTTTTGAATCAAGTTTGACAACAACACCATTCACAGCACTGGTACGGGTATCGTTCAGTTCTTGCTTCCTGGGTATTAGGTCAAAACCTGAAAATCTTGAAAAGATGCCATTTAAATAAAATCATTAATTTAAATAATTACAGGTAAGTTCCAAGCCAAAGTGAAGTGCTGCTTCACTTACAAATCAGATCTCATTTACATAGTTCAGCAAACAGTAGCACTGACTACACTGCTATCTCCACAGGCTCTGTTACTGCTTTGTCACGCACAACCCAGGCCATGACAGACTGATTTGGTTCAGTTTCTCTGCACTTTTCGTTCGCTCCAGAACAGTACCCCACATCAGCTCGAGAGGATGAAGTGGTGACATCAGAGCAGCTGAGGAGCTGGTTCCTGACCATCCTTTGGTTGTAACAGTTCAGGTTCACTTTTAGTACTTGGCTGCAGAATTCTCCAGTCAAATGCTTATCCTACTGGCCAGCATTATCTCATTGTTTCCTGGTGCTCTCCCATCTGCTGTCTCTGGTCTTACACCGAGGATGTAATTTCTGTGGACAAAAAGAGCGTTGTTTGTTGCTTTGTGTTTATGGAGGTTCTGGTAAACTGGGATCTTAATCCATGATGCATTAGTAAATAGTATCAATTGTTGTGTTCCAGGCTTTCTGCGCCTACTTTTTCATGTCAGATTTGCAGCAACCTCATATGGAGAAGCGTCCCACTTATCATCTT
The DNA here is from genome assembly GCF_040807025.1 of Struthio camelus. NCBI lineage: Eukaryota > Metazoa > Chordata > Aves > Struthioniformes > Struthionidae > Struthio > Struthio camelus. The sequence continues at coordinate 44,227,751 of NC_090947.1, read as the reverse complement.
TGATCGTCTGTTGTAGCTGTGCAAGGGCAGGGTAATGAGTAATGATGTCCTGCATCAGCACAGGGCCTTGACTAGTGGTAGTAAAGAGACTGTGGGATGTACACTGTGGGATGTATGACCCTGACTGAGCTGCTGTTAGGCTTAACCCCACAGAGAAACCTGCTTTCTGTAGCAGGAAAAAAACTTCAGCTGTGATCCACTAGGATATTGTTTGCTGTAAGATACATAACAGCGTTTTGGCAGAAAAACAACATCGTAAGTGCAACTAGTATTTGTTACCTGCATTCATGAGGCAGATACCTTGGAAAACAACAGATATTTAGCAAAAAAGACAGCCCCATTTCATCCTCATTGTGAATACTTAAACAAAGGCAACAAAAAGAAGCAGTATTAGATCTGCTAACACTTACCAGCTCTCATTCTCACAGCTATTTTCTATGGCAAGCAAAGTACTATTATGTCTGTTAAGTTCCACTTGACATAGGCATTTAATATTTGCATGTATTGGAAAATATCTGGAAAGGTATTTTAGATGTTATTCCTTGATCTAAACCATTGGTGCTGACTCAGTATTCTCAGCATCAGGTCTGCACTTTTAATTTGAATATAAAATTTGCCCACAGGACCTCAACAAAATATTTCTCCTTATTGCTGTGCTGACACTTGCTGCCCTTCACCAGGAGGGGGTACATAACAGTTCATGTTGTAAAAATACAAGGCCTAATTTTTACTTAAGGCAGAATTCCCATTGACAAAACCTCTAAAAAAAAAAAAAAAAGTCACAAATACCAGCACAATCTGTTCCTGGCACCCCACTAAAGTCAGTAGGGTAAACATTTTCTATGATCTGAAAAACGTGATTGAGAATTTGTTCACTAACAAAACAGACATGACTCTGGAATGGCAAAGGGAGGACAAAGCCTCCTTTATTCTCCATTGTACCTGCACATCTAACTATGCAGCGTAAAAGATTTTTTTGGTTCCTATGGGAAGGAAGTTGTTACATGAGAAAAAGGCCCTTCCTGTGGGTTTATTGTCATCAGAAGTTCCTCTGCAACATTTGAGTTGCATTTGTTAAAAAACATGTACTACACTCACGTCTCCTGAAAGCTGGCAATGACAGGATGCCATTTACTTCAGGAAAAGGGGGAATCTTGCTGCTTTTGAGAACCATCTGTTTTATTTAAAAAAAAACAAACAAACAGGTTTAGGAAATATAAATAGTGCTACTATCAAATAACTCGTTCTTTAGGACAATTATTAGGCTTCTCTCTCCATCTGGCCACGCTGGAGACTTAGAAACATAAAACCCAAGATGAAAACACACAGTACTCATCAGCTGGGAGCTGGCTAGGGATGGTGAGTGATTCAGTACCTGCAGCCTGCTGGGGTTAGGTGGTGACGTACCTCTCCCACCAGGAGAGAGGGAGATGAACTTAGCAGTTTGTGTATCCGGAGGAGCTGACGCTTTCGCTTGGCTCCGATTCAGCCCTCAGGAAGCTTCCATAAACACACACACACACACGTTCCTGTTTTGTTGTACATCTTGTGCAAGAGAGAAATGCAGCTGTGCGGCAGGGCCAAGCTAACACTGGGAAAATTCCTTCTCAATTGCAGAGGATTTCTGTGGTGACTTTTCCCTTCAGCTTTAGTGAGGCTGCTAGGTGTTTACGGGGTATGTGGCTTCTCTCCAATTTATCACTGATGCCTGTTCAGCTGCATGCAAGAAAACATTTATGAGGATGGCACAGTTCAGCTGAAAATAACTAATTTCTCCTTGTCCTTTGAGGCTTCTACCCTTCATTGGTTACTGATGAGAGGAAGAGACCTTTTCTATTTACCTCTTCTAAAGTAAGAGCATGAATAGTGAAGTCAAGTGTACATCTTTTTTCACCATTTTCACTTAGCATTAAGGGGTGGAGTCTTCCCTGACTTCTGGGAAAAACTGCATGAAGATAACCAGACAACTTGGCAGAGGTCAGGGTTGTTTTTTTTTTTTTGAATTAGTTTGATTTAAGAAAACCCAGAAAAATTAAGTCAAAACTGCACAACAATATACAATTGATAGAGTCCAGTATGCTTATACTTATTTTTTCCCTTAGTAACAAGGAACTGCAGAATGTCTGCCAGAAAACAAGTCCCTTTTTCTGCTTAGCCTAACACAGCTTTTCTTTGTCTCTTGATACCCAGTAATGAGCTTTAAAAAAAAAAAAAAAAAGAATCTGAAAGTAACTCAGTTAAGATGAAATATTACCTCTAATGGCAGCAACCATTGCTGCCGGGACATTCCATTTAAATCATTTTTTCAGGTGAATTTCCCCCCTCCTTACTGCTACTACTTTTGTAATAGTAGCAGTATAGATCAGGATCAGCTGTAAGTATGTTACAAAAAAAATGCTGTATAAAATACTGGAAAAACAAAGTTTGATTTTCTTTGTTCAGGTCAAATATCAAGAAATCATCTCAGGCTTCTTGTTCTAGAAATACAAGATGAGGATTTGATTCAAAACCAAAAAGGAGTGAGGTCCAGAAAATAGTTTTTCATATTTTGTGCTGCAGAAGCAGAGACCAAGGGTTGAGGAGGGAACTGAGGGAGGCAGGAATGGACAGATGAGACACTGAAGCAGGAAAAACAGCGGGAAGGCCACAGGGAAGGGGGTCCCCCAAGGCAACCAACTCAGTGTATTCAGCTTTACATTTTCACAGAAAGTTCAAAAGTATCCAAGGTCACATCCTCTCCTAGACCTGTCCAGCTACAAGGATAAGAAGAAACGGGCATTAACTCATGAAAGCAGCAAATTGCATTTCATACTCCTTTAATTCATTACACCACTGAGTAGAAAACGCACCCCATCTTGACAGCAGTAAGTACAGATGGCAAAGCTATTGCTTGGACTGAAATACTTCAAAAAAAATCCCCAGGCATTTTCTCCAAGGTAAGAGCTACAGCTGACAGTCACAACTCATCCCTGATCAAGCTATAAGCAGCAGGCTGCATATAGTCCATATGGAACTACATACCCTATGCCTTAGATGTGCTCCTGAAACAGCTCGATATTTCCTGGCAGGTTCAAGTGTGGTAAATGGAGATGGGCTATATCAGGTGAGGTCTTGACTAACAGCTACTAGTGCTACCTGCTTCACGGGCATTCGTCCGCAGGCCGGACTTGAGCAGGTGCCATCTCCCCCAGCAGGTTGTTTAGGCTGGACTTCGTCCAAAATGACTTTTTCCTCACGACTGCTGGGAGGGGAAGTAGCAAAGCAGTGACAGGAATGCTAAACCGCAGTGCCATAAATCTGGGGAGCACAAGAGGGAGCCAGATGCTGTGCAGCTGCATTCGCAGCCTCCCCGCTTGGGATTCTGCCTGGTGGCTCCCCAGGCAGCACCAAGCAGCTGCCTTCAGCACAGGAAGGGCTATCTGCAAGAAATAAAGTCGTCCTCTGTTACATAGCTGGTGTAAATGGAGTTCGGATTATATTTGTTTGGAACAGATGGTCAGAGGGAGTTTTTCATCAAACTCACATGAAGTACTGTTGCATCAAATATCCACCTGAAGAAGATTCTTTCAAGATTATATAGAAATGGAGAAGCAAATCAAGCACTCATTGATTTTACACTTAAGTTATGAATGGATAAGATGACCAGAAGCCCGATCACCGCTGAAGTTAATTCCTTGTTAAAAGTCATTTCTTCAGCCTGCAGCATATGGAATCACATGAACACAACACAGCGTGGAGGTAGAACAGGGAACACAGAGGAAATAACCTTTGTGGTCACATGAGTTGTTGGGGGTGACCACCCCGTTACTACTACCTTGAACCGTGAGGGTGCTATAGGAAGGAAGAGAATGAAAAAACCAGTAGTTCCAGGCCTTGTAGCATGATCCTTCCTGGTGGTTTGGCCTGTCAGAGCTGAGGAGCAGCAGTGGGAAGCTGTGAATAGTTTAGTGCCATCTTCTGTTGGCATGTCTAACACTGAAGTCAGTGAGCAATGCCGGCATATCCAGCATGGATTTACCTTTCAGTTAAGGCACACCTTAGGGGAAAAAAAAAAAAAAAAAAAAAAAAGTCTTCACTTCCATTTTAACATGGATTCTGGCAAATCTTTTCTAGTATTATAGCAAAAGCAACTTATCGCTATGGTATTGCGAACAGAAGTGCCCTGCCTGGCTGGCACTGGGGGATTTACCGGACACCTCAGAAACTAGCCATTTTTATCACCGTGCGGTTGCTTCTGTTTATTAGGAGATAGCTCTTGTGCAGATCCATCCAGCTCCTAACAACAGGAAAATTTGAATGAACATAGCAAACACCGCTGAGAGCTTTTTCCCCCCTAAGTTATATGAACACTTTCCCCATGAGTTAAGGGATTTGGCATTTCTCTCAGGCATACTTTACATTTTCCAAACTTTCTGGATAGCATATTGAGAGACTCAAGCATCTGCACTGCCAAACCAAATGAGAGAAAAAACAATTTTGCAGTCTCATTAACGCATAGCATTGACAGGCCTGGAGGGGCTGTGATTTTATTTACACAGAGTAGAGAGACAGGCCTTTAGGGAAGTGCAATATTATTTACATAGAGAAGAGATGTCCCTTCAGGGGTGCAGTCTCATTTAGATGCAAAAGGAACAGGAATTGGGAGCACTATCTTACATAAACACAGTTTAACCTATGCTTCCAAAAACACACATAAATACCTGGTCTTGGCAGCAGCTGGAGCATTTCCCCATGCACACAGTGGAACTGTGAGAGTTCAGGTATGCAACCCACTCCACTGCTAGCAGATCTTCAGGTAGCAAGAGAGGATGAAGTAACCACAGAGGAAAGAAAGAAAGGAGAGAGCTTGAAGATAAAAAGATTTATCTTCAGTATTTATTACAGCCTGGATTACATTTGCTTTGCTTAGCTTCAACTTTCCCCTCCACTACAGCCTCCTAAAGTCAAACCCCAAATAATTGGTTTTATTTAAATAATGTTAAATAACAGCTGATATTGCTGGTTAAATACTATTTGTAGAGCTCTCCTCCTGACTGCTGTTCCCCCAACACACCTGAGCAACATGCTTTAAGGTTACCTGCACCACATTGCAGCTTCCCTAAGCTACCTACCCTCCCTCCTTCTCCCCACTAGCAAATAGGCTCTGGTTTATACATGCCCCAGAGTCATCCCAGCAGCCTCCAGAAGAACTGATGATTAATTGAAGCCAGCTGCTTGGCTCCCTCCCCTCCTTCCCACAGACCACTTTGCATTTATATTGTAGTACACGCACTGCTACAGAGCTGTGCTTAGTTTTTTTGAGCATATGGTAGTGATATTGCATAAATAAGGTTAGCTTTCACGCTGCAATGCCTGTTTGTGGGCTGTAGTTGCTTGGGTACAAGGTATCCACAGTGGTAAACTTGATGTGTGAGGTCATCGTCCTCAGGAGCCCCAAAAGGTATTTCAGCAGTGAACTCTCGTGAGTTTGGGCCTATGTTATGTTTTCTTTTTTTATGCTATGTTCTCAGTTTTTTAATGTGGGTAACCTTGAAAAGCCAGCAGACTTTTAGTACCACTGTAGGAATTGCATACTGAATATCTAATGTAACGTGTAAGAGCCCTACAGTGATGTTTGTCTTACTGAAATGTAAATGTCTAGCTTAAATCAGTTATCTAAACTCCTTTTATAGTTGATAGGCATAGGCAGACTCCTTTGAAGGATAATTCATCCTATCTTTGACTTGGTGATGTGGATTGCTCTCTACAGATGCCATCTACAGTCTTCCTTACTATAGAGGGTGTCACTACAGAGGGTGTCAGCACAGCTGACAAATTTGAGATAGTTCTGAATTCTTGCTACTTATTTTTAGCGAAGTGCTTTGCCTCCATTTCTTATCCACCTTCTTCATTTCTGCTATTGGAAATGTGTTTTCCTAGTTCATAAAGCGATGAAAAAAAATCCTCTAACTTCTGCTCAGCGTTCTTGCAGATTTCCTTCAGCTCTCGGACAAGCAACCCAGTTGTACAACTCACAGCTGAAGTGTGGCTTAGTTTCCTCAGCACTGTGGGGGCTTGGAGCCTGTAACTGCCCCCCTGTCTGAGATGGACCTTTCCGGTCAGGTGTGTCTGCTCCTGACCCCCTGCTGTGTGCGGGGAGGACTACTGCATGCTGAGAGCATCCCTATGCTAAAACATGAAACGTGAATGTGCCCCGGGCTTTGCAGTGAGCTGCGTTGGGCTTGCTTGGCACTTTCATCTGAGCTGATCAAATTTTGAGTTTTACATTCGTGTCAACTGACACTTACACTTCTTCTGTATCAGCCAGTCCTAAGGCATATCCACTATCGGGCTTTGCACAAAGACAAGGATAAGTAAATAAATACCTGGGTCACAGCACTAAAGAGTTAAGAAACCTGTGTGTTCTCCCCCAGGGGTGAGCCTAGTGCAACTTGTAAACACTTGTTATCTGTTTCCATGTGGTAATTAAAACAGTCACCCCCACCAGGTGAGTACTACATCAAGAGGCTGACAATTTCCTGGAGAAAACAGCTGTGTTTCCACTAATGAGCCTCAAGATCAGCAAGATGCGCTGACCATGTGCAGTTGTAGGTACAGCTCTGGCACATGAGACGCGAAGGCCCTTTGACAACTCTTACTAGTGTTTCGTCAAGGTTCTTGTTCCTCCTACTGTCATTATGCCAGCTTGCAAAAATCTACTCGTTGTGCTGTGAAATTTTTCCTTTTAAAATATTTACTGTAGGCAGCCACTGTAACCCAATGAGGTTAACAGTGACACATGCGATTGGTTCTGTTGGGAGAGGGCAAATCAGGGCAAATTAACCAAAGTGGAAGGGGGAAAGCACAGTCCGGTAGGTTTCTGAGTTTCTGAAAGAAAAAATGTTTTGTATCATCTAGTTTACTGAAACATATTTTCACAGGTCTGGAGCAGGCATGTGAGCTTGTAAGAAATGGTTGCGTTCACTTCTTGTGGCACGTTCACGTTTTCACAGAGAAATTACATTGCAAGTAATTGGTGTTTTCTAACTGGAAAGCTGGCCAAAATAGAGCAGAATTGTCACATATTGATGCTAAATGGTCTTTGCAGATTTTTCACAGCTGTACAAGGCTGGCAACAGCTAAAAGTGAATAGATAACGTTATTACGTTTGTTCATCTTACGTGTTAGGTTGGTGAGTACGTGTTAAGAGTCCTGCTATGGAACTATGTATAGCTGGTGTGCCTGCCCATACATAACATTGCTGAAGGCAGCCCGTGAGGGGGTTAAGCGCGTGGCCGAGCGTGGACACGGACAGAGTGGTGGGCAAAGTCCTTGCTCTGCTAAAGTCAGCCAGAGTTGCTCCCCAACTCAAAAGGACAGGACCTGGATTTCCTGCCCCGTCCTTGGGTGCCTTGGATTTGGTCGGCGCTTGAGGACAAGCCGCTGCTTTGGGTTTTCCCTCTGGTGGCACCCAGGGCTGCGTCCAGCGCAAGAGGAAAACTGGCAGATCCGTCTGGAAAGGATTCCCCTCTTGCTGGCTAGCAGCTTGCCCCTGCTCCCACTTTGCTGCCCCACCTTGGGTGAGTCCGGCTGGATTTTCTGGAGACCAGACCTGTGCAATGACGTGTTTAAAAACCCCCAGCATGGGGTATGTGTATCAAGAAGACACAGGTCATCAAAAACTGGCTGGCTTCCCAAAAGCTGTGTGTTCTCTTGCAAATCCTTGGGGTCCAACTACTTTGAGGCAAGCAAGGAAACAACTTGTGGTTTTTCCCCCCTTTATCAGGACTGATTTGACACTTCCACCAGTACCTCACCTACTACAGGAGCCATTTCAGGCACTTCCTATTCCGTGCAAGGCCCTCTGGGTTGCCCTGCCTTCCTTCCCTGCAAAACCTTTTTTTTTTTTTTTTTTTTTAAATCGTCCCTGTCACCTCTGTCTCTTTGTGCAGTTACTGGTAGTTTCCCCCTGCTCTGCTTTCCCACTTTTCTCAGGGTAGAGCGCTCTGTAGGTTAACGTATTCCCATAGACTACCTGACGGAGGACTGTCTCTCCTGGACAAGGTTCAACCACAGCTTGATAGTTCGGTCTTACTTTTGGCTGCTTTGGAAGAGCGCGGCAGGGAAAGCTTGCGCTCGTGTTAAAAATGAGTATTTTCACTACCTAGACAGAAGCCTTCAATCTCCAGGGCCATCAGTCTGTACCACCGACAAAGACTGAATGAAAGGCAAAACGTAATTACTTACATATTACTCCATCTGACATTTTAAATATTAAGACATCTATCTAGTCTAAAATCATTCATATAAATGTATTTGTGGTACGCTAGGCTTAGGAAATTTTGAATAGATGAAGCAATAACATTCTTCAGTTCATTAGGACTCCTGTTATAATCTGCCTTGGTTCTGCTGAGATGCAGGGATTATGTTAAAGCCTCATGCTGGGAAGTTTTGGTCCCACCTGTCATGAACTTTATTCTATTTCTCTTTGCCTCTGGAGATGTTTTCCATGATAGTTCAGCACATTAACATGAAATTTGAGGTAATGCATCCATTTTTTGAAAACTAAGCATTATGTAAAATGAGTGTAAATGTCATGTGTTTTCATGACTCTCAAAGTATTGGAATTTTTTTGGTTATTTTATAGATTGAAAAAATGAAGCAAAGAGGGCAAATACTTGCCTGAGGCTACGCACTGGTTCAATAGCAGAATAAAAATTGATGATAATACACTCAGGCCACTGAAATATTAACACTTTGTCAGCTTCAAGCGTTCAGAAAGCATGGGATGTGAGGCCCCATGTCATTATTATATTGCTAAGATCATGGTATTAAAAACCCTCATGTAGAATGCTTTGCTTTTGAATTTTGCAGGTGCATATTTTCAGCCTTTTAGCTGAAAAGCAGGTAAAAAGCCTAAAAATGAAAATACCATTGAAAATAACGACAGTTGAAAATCTCTCTTGTTTGCAGGAATCTAAGCTGGTGCCTTAAGAATAAAACAGGATATAAAAGATATATTGTGACTAGTGATAACATTGTGAGAGCTGCAAAACTTGTATTTGACACCAATGTTTAAGCTTGTTAAGTTACATTTTAATTAAATTAAGTTTGCAATGTTCTAGCTCCCCAGCTGTTTCTGCACATAGGGCACCGTGCATGCCTCCCGTGCTTGAATCAGGCTGCACATGCTGAAGATGAATGAATCAATACCTCCATTTCATAGAACAACGAGGGCTCATTTAGGAATGACAGGCGAGAAATGTTAAAATAGGGACAGTACTTCTTCGTGCAGGGTTAGAGCTGAGGTTCAAGCTGGCGTAGTGGCAATTTCGCCCTCAGGCTGGCCGCGTCGGATGGTGAGAAAAGTCCGGGGCTGCCAGCTTGCTGCCGCCTCCTCGTCTCGGGCGAGGGCGCTGCCCAGTCCTGAGCGGCTGCAGCTGCAGATTAAGCCAGTGGCGGCAGACCTGCAGAGATGATTGAAGTCACTTATTCCTGTTGGAATCTAGAGACATTGCATCTGCAGATGGTACTGAGAAACCTTGGCCAGCCTTCCCTAAGAAGTCATTCCTGTGGTGTGTCTGTTTCAAAAGCTTTGTTAATTTAAAAAAGGATATTTGCTGTCAAACTCACCAAGCGCTAAAATTGCATGCCTAAGTTCAGACTTTCCGCGATTCGATTTTAGCATTCCTCGGCGTTCTTCCTTCAGTCAGCGCTGTCTGCGTGCAGCCTGTGCTTTGGGCAATTCGTGGAACTGGAAAATACTTTGCAAAAATTATATAAACTAAAAAGAAGTGAAGAATTTAGAAAAATTCTGCTTGGCCAAAGAAGAAAACCTCACATAGCAAACAAAGCTTGTTTTTGTTTAGAGAAAGAAATTGCTAAGTCTGACATGTTCCCATGTGAAAATATGTTTTTATGCTGTACGCTGTGTGTGTCATTCCCGTAACTTGCATTTTTTGTAGCCAAATTATGGAGCATGATAGTTTATTTTGTGTAACAAACCATATTTGCGCTCTTGCTCGCCTGAGAAAATAATTAACTTCATAAAAGGAAATAGGGAATTTCAATATGAAAAATTGAGGTGTGAAAACTTAGGGACATGGGAATAATTAGAAGTATTTTACTACCCACTGGTACTTAATATGAACTACACTTCAAACATACACCATTTAAATTACCTCTGTAGCCACAGGCACTTTCACAGCACCCAGCACCTGTGGTGGCTATGGAGAGCTTGTTATATCAGGCTTTTATACTCGTGAATCAGAGGGATTTGTTAACCTTGCAGACAGCACCCAAAAAGCACTAGCTAACTCAGAGCTTGCTAATGAGAGCTTGGCTCTTCGTTTCCAGGTGCAATGGCTTGAGGCTGGGGCGACCGCGACCTGCTGCAGTCGGACACGGATCTGACTGGAAACCCGGCATCCGCAGGGACGTCACGGTGCTGCCGTCGGGGATCGGTAAGTCCAGCACTTCCCACTCGAGAGCGGAAGCAAAAAGAAAATCGAACCCTTTTGGGTTTCTTGGTATTTTGTCTGGACTCGCAGAGGTACGGTGGGTGTTGGAGAAGCAGGGAACACGTATCCCCCCAGCACGGCCTGGATTTATGCACCGTTTCCCACCAGCACCCAGCAGGACCCTCCTTGTTGTCCCTCTTCGCCCCCATCTAGTCTATCCTGATGGGAAAAGGGGGTGGGTGCAGAGGCATGTCCTGTGCATGCTTAAGCAAGATGATCCATCGCTTTGCCTTGCAAATAGGAATATCCTAGGCTGTGGAGATTCTATGTTTAATGAATGGGACCTCTGCTGTGACACAAGTGTGGCTGGCACTCAGGACTCCTGCTTGAGTGCTGAGGGGGGAGGTTTGTACCTCTGCCTAAATATTTGTGTTTGAACTGCATCGTAGGGTCGGCAGCAATAGTGGAGAAAGCAGGGCTGAGCCATTCCTGCTTCATAAGGTCATTTTTATAACTTTTCTCTTGGTTCGTTAGATTGCAGCTCATGTTGCAACCAGGAGGCTCTTGCCTGTCGTCCCTTCCACTTTGGGTGCTGGGCGGCTTGGCGGCTGCCGTGCTATGTGAGTCTGCAGAGCGGGTGGGCAGGCAGTTACCTACCCCTGGAGCGGCACGTCGTCGGGGTATGTTTCCTGGTGCCCTTGGCTTTTGAACTGACGATATCCCAGGACTTAGGGACTCCCCTATATACAGCTTTACAGAGTCTAGTGTTGGTGAGCTCTTGTGCATCGACAAGAAACATGTTTTTTCTGTCAAGAAGTGCTGGAAAACAACATTAATCGCACTTCCCGGGTTCGTTAACTTCCACGTTCCTTTCTTTCATCTCTGGCAATAAGCAGCTCATTAAAGAAATCAAAGCAGGCTTTACGAGGCTGCCAATGAGGCCTGCTCACGCTCGGCCCAGCTGCACAAGCAGTGTGTCCCGGCAGCTCCCTGCAAATTTCCTGCAGGGAGGGTGGGCTTGTGGCAGGCGGAGGCAGAACTGGGTTACCGCGTCCCTACCACTGGACATGCATCTCAGCAGGGCAGTTTAAGAAATGCAACGAGGTCAAAGTCTATTTTGAGTTCAGGTAGCATCTCAGGCTAGGGAGGTGCATCAGTAGCTGCAGCTAGTGTCGTCAAGGTCTATTTTGAGTTCAGGTAGCATCTCAGGCTAGGGGGGTGCATCAGTAGCTGCAGCTAGTGTCAGGGAAAGAAATGTTTGGCCAGCACCCCAGCCTGGTGCCAGCGTGCCCTACCCAGCCACATGTAGCAGGAACGATGCTCGTCTTCCCACCACGCTCCAGGAGTGACACAAAACCAGCAAAGAAACACGTGTGTGCACGAATCACTCGCAGATGTCCACATAAAACCAAGACTTTGGTTGTAACTACAGCCAGCGGACACCCAAAGCCCATAGCTCTGACAAGCCTGTCATCATCTCATGCAAGGCTGGCCCCCTTGCCCCAGCCCTTGTGCCGGCAGAGCTGGAAATGAGCCGCCTGCGCTGCTGATTGCATAAATGGGAGAGCGTGATTCCCGGCAGGGAGCGAGCGCCCTGCTCAGGTGCTGCCAGCTGGCCTGCTTTTCCCATGTTAGTCAGGGTACGGCTGCTCTGATTGCCTGCCCGCTAACGAGAGCGGTTAGCAGGAGTGGGTCACAAGAGCCCGTCTCATCAGGGCAAGATCTGTAAAGCTCAGGGCCACATAAAACTCAAAAGTGTTCCCCGGGACTTGCAGTAAAAGAAAGCAAGTCTTGCTATAATCTGTCTCAAATTACCTTTCGCCTATATGGGTAGCATTGTTCTGTGGGTGATCTTATATACCATATGTTCTACAATGTGTGTACAATATAGAGGCACAAAAGGGTGTGTTTATGTTGTAGCTGTTTTGTTTTTATTGTTCTTTAAGGTTATTTTGACTTTTTTTTTTAAACAATGCATTTATATTTTCCTCTGTGGTGCTTACCTTTAGAGTGAAACTGTTAACTGCAGCCAGATAATTGGCAACGATATGTCATTTTATACTCGCATAAGGACCATTAATGTGTACCCAGAGATTATTACCACTTCAATGAATCAAGGGGTGCATATGCTTAGGCAAGCAAGGTCTCAGTTCAGTAATAAGGTTAAAGCCAAGATTTTCCAGTGAGCTCTACATAACCTTGGCTTTGCCAGTGCCAAAGTAGTACTGATCTCAGCATACTTGACAAGTCAAATAGTCTGAGTGGTTTTAGCTTCTTATACCTAGAGCTGTAAGGCAATATGATCACCCATCAGATTACTGGAATGACAGAAGAGGAGTGGATGCCACATGAGTTTGAGCTTGTAATCTAACGCTGTCTACACAGAAATAAGCCCCAGGTTTGTTTGGTCCGTGTTTGGATGAGCCACACGGCAAGGAGTCTATTCTGCGTCGTGCACGTGTTATGTTGCCTTGATCACTGTTTCTATTGCCATAAGGGATTTCGAGGCATTGCCAGGCCTGGGGGAAGGACTGCAATCCTGTTGTGTCACTTGTCCGCAAACACATAAAACGTTACAAGCCTTACCTTAGGGAACTCAAAAGTCTGACTAGATAATAAACCGTCCAGTTAATATGGCCAGGTCTGGCTGATTGTCTCCTAAAAAGGCAGATATAGGGGCTGTGCATGGAGTGACGCTATGCAGCAAAGCAAGGGATACATAGACAAGCCTGGTTTATGTGCTCTGCGTACTGATCTCTCCTGCTTTTTGTCTTTGGTCTTAGCTGCACCCCAACGGGGCTCCTGGTGCGTGTGCGCCATGCTGCAGACTTGGCCCTTTTTTCACCCAGATCAGTCACCTGGCTGTAAAACCCAGGAAAACCCTGCTGAGCCGCAGCAGTCGGCTGGCCTAAACGTGCCATGGTGCAGATATTAATCATCGTTATTATCTCAGGAGCCAAATGGCACCCTTTCATTTTCCTATGGCCTGCTTTCCTATTTTTTTGAATCACAGAGTACTTAGATTGTATAGCATCTTGCTGGTGTATGATACCATGGCAACACTGTGTTTTAAGTATTTGTAGGCCATTTAATTTGGCCTAGACATTTTACAGGCATTGTTCATGCAGCTATTTTTGTATTCTTATTTTTATATGGATTTTAATGGATAAAAGTAAGATTTTGTCCCTCTCTGCAACTGTCCCCCAAACAAAGCCTTATGATGTACAACTGGACAGCATTTTCTTACTAAAAACCTTGGGTAGAAAATAGCTCTTGATTTGCCGGAGCTTCAGAATACTTGTGTGGCATTTTGTTTAATCTTTGAAATCAGGCTAAAACCACTCAGAGTAAGACAGGGGCCCAGGTTAGTGCCAGTAGTAAAAAGGACCCGATGCTTCCTTTCAGTGGGAGCCTGCAGGTTCCCACCCTTCATCGTAATGCAAATTGCTCATTGCTTTGCAAAGCTGGTGCGATAGTTAACTAATTGTCACTATTAAAGGAGGAAGAAGAAAGCTCAGACAGCTAAGCTGGGAGCTGTTTTCTGACTTCTGCAGAGGCATTGCTGTTTTTTTTTTTTTTTTGAACATTTCCTTCAAGAACCAAGAGAGTCCATTTAATTTCAAGTTTAATGACTTTCCACCATATCTAATTCTACCATTTTCTAGTACATTAGCTGCATGATCTCCAGATTGCTAGAAGGATGTCGTCAGGTACCAGACTGAATGTCAGATATAAAAGCTTAATAAGTGACATGCTTTACATTTTTGGTGCAATCGAATATAAAAGCTTCTACTCAGTTAAAATTACCAGAGGTAATTTCAACACAGCTGTCAAGTCTTTCCCTAGAAATGGAAGTTTTTCCTAATGTGCTTTTACTGAGATTGAGGGGAAGTCGTTTCTGATGTAATTTCTTTGTATGCAGGTATTACTGGAGAGAGGTGAAGCGTGACATTTTGCTGAGAAGGTATTTCTCAGGCCGCCCTTAGCAGCAGATTGCTAAAGGTGGTCACCCCTGTTCACGCCGAGGCGCGCTAAGGCTGACCTCCAAGTTGTTGAGCACCTGGTGCCCCGAAGAGCCATATGCCTTGGCCTGCACTCCTCTGTCCTGCGGCCTTTCCCGCACCCTTCCCTCTCGCACCCAGCGCCGCAGTGGTCGGGAGCCCGCCGGGCTCGGCTGGGCTCTCGCCGCCCGCCCGCAGCAGTTGCCTTTGCCTCCCCTCGTCTTCGCCCTCCCGCAACTGAAGCTTCAAGCTGCGAGTGGTTGGGTGCCCTGGTGCGTCTGGTTAAACGCGTGCGGCTCGGAGCTGAGACCATCTGGGCCCACAGAGAGCAACGTGCTCTCTTGCAGCGGTGCACAAAGAAATCGATAAATTCTGTTAGAGGCCAGAAAATCTTTTCCCCCATGAAGGTGTGATGGCAAGCGGCTGAAATCCCTGGCTGAAAGGACGCCAGGGCTCTGGCATGATGAGGTGTGTTTCAGAGCACTGGCAATAGATGGCTTTTAGCACAAAGGAGTTATCGGCCGGGACCGCAGGCGCTATAATCCCTCAGACCCGTTTAAGTTTACAATGGAGCACTGTGGAGGATGGGCTGAGCCCCTTTGCCTCTCAGATGCAAAGAAAAAATAAATGTTCAGTACTTTCAGCCCTCCGTTATTATTGCTTACAGAGTCAGACGTAGGAAAAAAGTTATTACTGCTTAGTTTGAAATAACAGAAAAATGAGTCACTCATTTCCATGTTAATGAAGCTGCAGTTGAACCTGGGATGTTCACTTAGCGTTAACAAAACAGATGCTTAACACTAAGTGCATGCTTAAGTACTTGCTGGATTGGGGCCTTATCAGTATTGACTTTTAAACTAGATAGTAAGACCAATCTGAGAGCCATTCAGCTGCCATTGTGGCCTTCCAAAAGAAAAGCTTTTCTTTTGAAAGAACACGACTTTCTGAGAAGCTGCAGATTTTTTTTTTTAAATCCATTAATGAATTTTGCAGACTATGCAAGAGTCCTTTGGTTCCCCAAATTGAAACTTCTTTATTTAGAAAACGGTAATAGATGTTTCAACAATTTCATATATTTTTTCATTGTTTTAAAGAAAGAATTAGATTAAACAACCTTTTTTTTTTTCTCTCCTGTGAATAGTTTTGAATCCAGTGAATCTGCTTTTCTGTTTGCTGCAGGGTAAAGTTTTCCTCAAGGAAAGCCGGAATGGGGATCCTGTTCCAAAGGATCCTGAAGGAGCAGTGAGTCGAGAGCGGGGCAGGCAGGTGCCTGGGAAGAGCTGGTGCACCTCCGGAGCAGAGGAGAGCAAGGGACAACGGTTCCTCTAAAGGCTTGAACCCCAAGCTTCGTAGGCAGTCTGGAGCCGGGCTCCTGCCTCTCCTGGCCAAGCAGCTCACCAGCAGAGGCCAAACTGGAAACGGAGGAGGAGGGAAAGGGGGAAAGGAAGAGGGTGGCCTCAAGGTCTGTGCACTGGTGCTTTGAGGGAATAGCAGATGCTAGTTTCGGAAGACCAACAGGACAGGGACTGCCCAAGGCCTCCTTCCCAGGAGAGAAATATTTGCTGTGGGGAGCCAGCCTGTGCTGTGACATGAGGTATCTTAAGGGCCTGCCAAACAGGAAAGGCGAGAGGGACTCAGGGTGGTCAACGCCCTCCTTCCTGGGAGCACCAGCACAGAAATGGAGCTTAGCCAAGAAACTGCTACTCAGACCCCACCAGCAGCTCACTACTGCTGCCCTCTGGATCCCAGTGCTGCAGCGCACCCCCGGGGCCTCTAAGAGCTTTTTTCCTGCTACGGCTATTTTGGCTATTTCGATGCTGTGGAGCATGCCACTACCAACGCTCCAGCAGGGCTCCAGGCCCCGCGGGGAAAGATGGGGGAGAAGAGGCTGGAAAGCTGCTACCTGTGCTGCAGCCCTTCCCCCTTCAAAGGGTAAATGAAGCAGGTATTATCTGTATGTGCACAGAGATAGAGGAAAGACAGAGTACTTCTGGGGAAGAGGGAGCTTTAAGGAGAAGAGACAGCCACTCCTTGAAGGGCTCAGCCCTCCTTAGGCATGATTAGGGGCTGTGTGGAGCGGGGGAGCCCCGGAGCCACCCAGATGAGAGGTCTGGACGCAGCGTCTTTGCAGACCACTTTGTCCTCTGCAGCTTTACAGACACCACTGATCCCTCTGCTTTGCACCTCCTTTCTGTGGGGAGGAGAGGGCGAGCCGTAGTGCTGTATGCGTGCTGCCGGGGTCCCCACTTCTGCACAGCAGTGTTTCGTGTTCCCGTGGTGGCCTGTCCCAAAGAATGTTGTGACATAGATGTATTGCTCTAATCAACACAGCATTCGTTTAAGATTTAATAATATACTCATCCACAAATCTCTGTATTCCTTCCAAAGCATTGAGGCTTGCATTCATCTTTTTTTCTTTTCTTTTTCTTTTTTTTTAACGGTAATCAGGCCATGTGGTTTTCTCAATTTGTCAGGGAACTCAGCAATCTATGTAATCATGTCTTTCATCAGATTATATCTTATTTTCCCTCCCCCTGCTCCTTCCCCTTTCAGTAGGACTGGCAGTGATGAGAACTGTCTTTTCTCAGCTGTGTGTACAAGTGAACTCAGGCACTTCTCCTCCAGGCAGGCCTGGATTTCATCCTCAGGCCTGCACACACCAGATTTTAAATCCTTGACCTGAGCCCAGATCTTAGGAGGGGTTCTCATCCGCCCACCCCCAAAAGCTTCCACATCTATTCCTTATATAAAGGATTCATTTCTCTTTGAGGGCTACCTTAACTGTTGTCTATACTACTACAGCAGACACATTATGTGCTTGCAGCTGAGCAAAACCCACGTGCACTGCAGGGACCTTTTTACTGGCTGTCTGAGCCCATCACCAATAGCCAGGATGAAATCATTCTGCTTTTTATTTCGTCATTACAAGCCCATAAAGAGCTCTTATGATAAACTGAGTATTTCTCTCTAAATAGTTGTAAATATTAACAGAATGCACATTAAAAGCAAGACAGAACACCAAAAATGCACAAACCCATGCCTTTCTCTACGCTCTAAGAGAGGTCATACCCCAAGGCTGCACGTTGTTTTCTTTATGAGACCCCGAACAAAAAGGTAAAGCAAAAAATCTATTCAAAATGTAATGTTTATGCACCATTGGGAGCAAGAAAGTAAAAGGCTGTATATGCTCTGACCTACAATTTAGAGGGAGAGAGGAAAAAAGGAAAAAAAATTAATCATAATAAACAGTATAGTCCATTATGGCTTAATCCAAGGCATGCATAACTGTATCCAGGTGTGTTAGCCAGGCTTTTCTGACTGACCCCAGTTATCCTTGTTTTCTGCCATCTGAGGGCTCTAGTGTGCTTCCAGTTCTAAGCCCACAAGGTACCCACATGGCTTCACACGGAGATTTTCCTTGGATTTCTAACAGAATGGGTCTTCACCAGAAAAGCCTAGTCTCAGCTTTGTGTTCAGCTTTGGTGATAGGTTCTCCCCTCCGTTTGTAAGCCAACAGTAGCACAACCTTGCAAAGCCTGGTGGGCTGGGAGGGGGCTGGGAGGCTGCCGAGGGAAGGGGAATGGTTGTTCTTTGTTCTTCTGTGATTCTGACTTTGGCCAAGAACAGTATTTCCTTCTGTTTGCATAAGTCTCAGTAAGATGTGAGGTTGTTAAATGCATTACAAGACACTAAGGCTGACATAAGCAACATATGCAAGGCATAAACAGTAAAGCTGACTATATTTTGAAAGACCTTCTACTTAAGAACAACTAGTCCTGTTACTGGAGACCTTCTCTTATACAGCTGACCATGGTGAGAGTCACAGTTCATTTCCTGCAGAAAGACTTGCATGGGAACAAAGTGAAATCGTGCCCCGTGATGCTTTTTTCTTGTGCTTCCCTCCCACCATTAGAGCCAAATGGTGCAGTGCCTAGGCCTGTTACAGCATTGGGCGAGTTTTGCAGTGGCAGTGAAGAGCTGGTGTAGCTGCTTGGAGTGAAGAATATTGCAATCTGGCCAGATTTGTCATGTCTCTGGCCTCTACCTGTCTGTAGGTGTCACCAAGTGACCCCAGAGAACCAAATCACTTGCCTGCAGTATGGATTTGAATACAGTGCTGCTCATAATAAACTCTTCCAGTACCACATGAGAAGGAATGATGAAGCCCACTTTATGGCGTTGTTCTAGACCTGCTATATGCTTGTGCTGGGACACGGCTCCCCAGCAAGGATTGGTATGTTGTAATTCAACATCATAAGGTGACAGCAAAGGCTAAGAATTTTGGAGCGCTCTAAATAGAGACACAGAGCACAGCAGGGTGGCTTAGGAGATCACAGTGAAACAAAGAACTGCAAGACCTATTCAATGCTGTAAAGGCTGTAACGTGCCCTGTGCGAAGTGAGTTAATGGTCTCAGTCCAAAACAGGACACAGCACCCTTGCTCATGAAAGCAACCATCAAATGCTCTCTCCAGTTGGCAATATTAATAGAAAATAAGTGGCTGCAGAAAATGTTGTTTTCTTTTCAGATCAGGATTGAAATACCTCAACTAGGCTATGAAGAGAAAGCTTTATTCCCAAACAGTCAAAGTACAGTGGGAAGTTAAAGGCCAAAACAATCAGTTTTGATGGTGTGAGACATTTCGGAGCAACTAGAAGCATGCCCAGAGGAAATGTTCAAAAGGAGAACTCAGCTGTAGAGAATTTACCTACTTCTTGGAGCACAGTCTACCCCGAACTTCCTGAACATCACTTTCTTATCTCCAGAAGGATCACAGGATGATTCGCTAATTCAGGGGGGAAAGGACCTCTGGGGGTCCAACCTTCTACCCCAGGCAAGGTCAGCTATGGAATTAGACCAGGCTGCTCAGGGGTCTGGGTCTTGAAAACCTCCAAGGATGGAGACTCATTATTTTAACAGAACTAGGCCCATCCACCTTTATCTCATCAGCAACTTTCAGGTGCTATTTGGGCACACTGTATTAAAACTACTGTAAGTACCTGCAGTGCATTGCTTGCCTAAGCCACTCAGTACTACAGCAGACTGCATCTAGCAATGCTATATGAAATTCCTAATTGAGGCCAAATTACCACCACTTTAACAGAAAAATAATCATGCCCTTGTGGGGAGGATGCTTGGCATGGTTTGATGACTTCTCCAGGGGTGATCTTCCTACTGACAGCTCTTCCTTTCATTGTCTGTGGCTCTCCCAGGCCTCTTTCCCTAGCAATTGCCCATGGGCCACTTGTGTCACCTAAGAGGGATGTGCTACCACTGCAAGGTATATTGTCTCTTCCTGGCTGAGCTGTGTGTAATGTGCGATGGACTCTGTGGAGGGCAAAAACTCCTTTGATGCTTGCTTTGTTGCCATCTTCTCCTAAAAGGACCCTGGGTATACCGGGAAAGAAAAGCAGTGTCTGTTTTCTTTTCAAGCTGGAAAATAAATGATCCATATCTAGCCCTAGCCCATTCTAGACTTGAATATCCAGGGAGTTAGGTTAGTTGTGTTAACTTGATGGAGCGCAGAGGTACATTTGATAAGGTTTTGTTAAATCTGGTTTATAAATCACCCTTGCAAAAAATAACATTTGCTGGAGACAGAAAAATTGTATGGAAGTCTCTCTGCCAAGGGCAAGCTCTTCTCTTGGACTTTCATAAGGAGGACTCCCTCAGACATGTATGTTACTGAGGGCAGCCGTTCCCTGCTCGGCATACTGCATAGCCTAAGGTCAGCATTTCCTTGCCGTTCCGGATGATTTTATTACCCAGCTAGCTCACTTATATAATGAAGGTAATTCTTCCACAACATTTATCTTCTGTTCTTTATTGCTTTCGACTTCTAGCTCCTGCGCACAGCAAGAAAACAGAAATTGCAGAAGATGAAGACCGTAACCTAGCTGTAACTAGCTGCACTTCAGCTAGCGTTTGATCTATTCAGATGGAATAGCCAGCTCTCAGCATAGCACAAGTCTCATTTTGATAACAATACCTAGTAACTGCTCATCAGCCTTTGCAATATCCCTCGTGGGTTTACTTTAGAAAAGTCAATACATGGAACGTAAGTCATGAGAGCCACTGGGAATAAAATGTGCCAATGGCTACAACTGTAGTAAAGAACACAAATCAGAAGAGAACCGTGCAAGTGGTGCTTGTTTAACAACCTCCTTAAGCAATCTGTAGATATGACTTGCAGTACCAAAAAAAAAAAGACAGATTATGCCTTGAAATATCTTCAGGGATTAGAGAATATCTGCTGAAACTACAGCAATTTATACAACACAGGAGAGACCTCATTAGGTTTATTGTGTGCAATACAGTAGGAGGATAAGCTAGGAGTGATATGGCAGAGATAGGAAAGAATGAACAGGAGGCAAAATAATCAGACCTGTCTGGACTGGGGTTCAAGTCGTACCAGAGTTCTGTGAACTTGCTAAAATGGAGATGAAATACTTTGAAATATCTGTATGTACGTCTTCAAAAATCTGACAAAAATCGCTGAATTATTAAGATCACAAAATCAATTTTTGCCATTCTATTAATTTAATAAATACATTACAATCTCACCGTAAAGATAAGAAAAGTTGCAGGAGGATAGGCTGTGGATCTGATGCAAAATAGAGAAACCTTTGTTGACTTCAGTTGTATCTGGAGAGAAGCCCACAAGATGACTCAATGGTAGAGGCTGGAACTCTGAGCCTTGCTTGACCTTGCTAAACGATTGCATGTGCCTAAAGGGGAAAATACAAGATTTTTGAGACAAACTGTACGAGCAAAGAAAAACTAACTAAAGATTAGGAGGAAGAGCACACCGTTCAGTCACACCGTTCGCCCCTTCCATGTGTTGCGGAATAGTAACAGAGCACGTGAAGAGAAAGCGCAGGTGTGGAAGAGCTTTTTGGAACAGAGTTGAGAGAATCATGGGATAGCCTGCTAAAAACCTGCCAAAAATCCCCATAAAAATGAAGGTCCTCATACAAATCCTCATGATGTTTCCTCATAATGGAAACGTCTACAGTCTTTCTGGATTTCCAAAGAATTTCTTTTTCATTTAGATGGACTAAATGACACACCTCATGTCAGTGAAACCCACTGTCCTCCAACATCAAAAATTGATGTTTGGAGGTCAGCTAGCCCGTGACTAGTATTTCATGTGTCTTTTTGATGAACTAGGTGTTTTATTTTATTCAACTGTCTTACATTTTCTTGAGAAACCACAGATTATGTGAACGGTTTAGTTAAAGAAGTGGAACTTGCTGTTGACTTCTTCCTTCCACATTTATTTGTCTGTCATGAAGAGATAAAGCTAGCTTTTCTCGAAATGGCTGTGAACCAAAAATAACAACTTAAAAGAATCAAAACTGAAAAGATGAATTTTTTTTCAGTGAGAAAGACGTATAAACAGTCTGACCTGAACAGCGTACTAAAATAATAGAACTACAGCAGGAAAAGCGGGTGTCTACTGGTATATAGCTGATTGCCCAAGAACTGTCCTGTAATCACTTTTCATCTTGTAAATAACACGACAGTTATAACCTTTTCTATCTGTCATCCAGAATGTATGATGCTTAGCACATTTGTTTTTAGCAGTTAGCATTTGGGTATATAGAGATCCAAACCTCAAAGCTGAATGGCCTTTACTGCATTTTCCTGAAATTTGATATTCTAATTTAGTTTTTATTCCACTTTCTGGTTAATGAAATGGAATTCATATTGCAAGTTAGTACATACTACTGAAAATCTGCTTGACTTCAACATAAAAAGCATTACTGGCAAAATCCTGTTCCTTCCTAGTTCTGAGGGACCCAAAGGGTATTAATGACGTGCTCTTTGTTCTTCCTAATGAGAGCAACCAGCCAGCTGGCACATTTGTGTAATGTAGAATGGTATATCTTGAGAACAGAACGCTATTGTGATAACATGGATGTTAGCAGCTTTTCTGCTTCTCTGTCTCTTCTTAACAAGGACTGTGAAAGAGGAAAGAGAGGACAGAAGAAGGATGAAGATCAGAGATTTCTCCTGTCCTGGCACGCTTTGCCCTTAGCAGCATAAACCCTAATGACTTGGATGTAGGCAAAGCTGATATATGCAGCAGCCTTAGCATCTCACCAGGGCTTTTGTCTGGTTGTATTTGGTTTTCTGCCTGCCAAAAGCAGAAGGCAAGGTTTTGGCTTGCTCCACTCGTCAGGTTTCCATTCACACGCTTTCTCCCCTCTGAGACTGATCCTATGTCCCACTGCCAAGGAGTGCCCAGGCCCCTTGACTCTCAGGGCACTTGAGAGTACTGCAGTCCTGCAGCTCCTGCTCAGTTCTCTGCAAGATGAGGGCTTTAAGTAGCAAAAAACCACTTCTCATCTTCCCAACCCACTGGTCATCTAACCATTCCCTAAGCCTAGCCTACTCAATGTCATACGTAATTATTGCACCATGTAGAAAAAGGATGGGTGGAAAATGAAATGATGCAGCAAGTGTACATTTTATCTTTGCTTAGAAGTCAGATAAGTGCATTTCAGGGGTGTTCAATTTAGGCTTCATTGCTTACTATCTCTGTTTTTTTATTTCATTTTTTTCCAGGAAAATGGCTATGTAAGAAGGCTAGAAAGGTACAAATCCCATATTAAAGTGAAAGAATTTGAGAAAAATAAGTATTCAAGGAAGAAAAAAAATGGGAAAGGAAAGAAATTTCTCTAGGATTATGCTTTATTACTTCATATATCTAATCAAGTATCCTTTCTGAATAATGGAACAGGTAATGGAAGAGCAGCTCTGAAACACCTGACATCTTTCTCACCTCATGGGGAGAAAGTCACACACAGAGACCAAGGCTTCTACTGCTGCTAGGATGAAAAGCAGGGGGAGGGCGAAAAAATATTACAGGATTTCAATTTTGATCTCACCAGCAATCCTTCTGAATTGATGTAATAATAAAGGAACAGGGTACCAGTGTCTTTGTGATAGAAAGATATTGCTAGCTGTTAATATTTTATATGTAGTTTCAGGGTAACTAAGACCTCCCTCCTACAGAATAACCCTAAAGCTGCCATCAGGAAAACCCTAATATCTCTAATTCAAACATTTTTAAGAAAGGCATACTAAGAAATGAGTTAAGATCTGAGGTATGTTTTTTTTATTTTTTAAAATAAAAGAAATAATGCAACAGAAGTTTACTGTGTAGAAGCAGAGCGTTGTCCCATGTGTATGCCTGCCACATGGCCTATTGATGGCAAAGGCAAGCCAGTTATTACACTTACCTCCTCACTGCTAAATATAGAAACGTATGTGTATATACTGTCAGATGGATAATTCCTGAGACTTGTAGAATTTGACACAAAAATGACATATTTGAGGATTCCTGACTTCCAGTTCTGTTCTACAAAATGCTTTAAAGATTTCTTTTTTACCTTTTAAGCATCTCTTTCTCCTGCAATTGAGAAAATCCCACTAGAGAACTGACTCAAAACTATTGAAACATTAAGATCACACTTAGCATAATTATGCTCTCTTTCTTTAGGCAGACAGTTTGTTATTTTTGATAAGGAGAAGATCATAAACACCTATGCCAACATAGAATCATGTAAAGCAGAGCATGAATGTAGTCTCTCTGTCAATATATTTCAAATCAAAATTATCTACAAAACAAAAGATACACAAGTCTTGAGAATTCTTATGGAAAAATAAAGAACTGAAAGGTCCTGAGAGGGCTGAAGAGCTTCTGTATCTAGGCTCAGTCACAGTCAAGATAAAGAACAGGTTATTCAAAGGACACAGGAAAATTAGCTCTTGACACAGGAAAAATAGGTCTTGATAATTTAGCAAAGATTTAGGAAATACGGAAAAGTCAGCTTGAAAACAAATAGTGTTTTCAAGACAATCTTGCTGGACTTCAAATAAGACATTCAGAGTCTGGAAACACTTGAAAATGCAATTTTGGAATAAAAAATGTTGAGAATTCCAAATATAGCAAAGGAAAAAAAATAACAGTGAGTGATTATACGGAAATACTGAGATGACAAGATATGTCAACACAATTCAGAGAAAGACATTGCGATGTTCTGGACATGCCAAAATAAGGGGAGTACTTAGAGAAGTCCTAGGAAAGGGAAGAACAATGGAAGGAATGAGGAAAGTGTTAATAAGAGATCTAGGAGAGCAGATGGAACGGAGGATTGCTCAAACAAGATTAACAGCGATTAAACAACTGGGTAGAAATCTCATTTATTGTGCACTGACCTTTGAACTGAGGTCACTGGATGGCAAAACAAATGATAAAGAGATAATCGCCTTGGAAAGCTCTACTTCCGAGTGGTAGCTGGGTGGATTTGTAAGATGTGCATGCACCCATCCCCCTTGAATGCCTGCACCCATTTGCACCATCAAGGGAAGGGGCAGCACGGGTGGATGCCAGGTGTCCCATAGCTGACTTGAGCCAGGCCCCGAGACGGTCTCTGCACGCTGGAGCAAGGGGACGGGGTGTCCCCAGGGAAAGGAGACAAGCCGTGGGGAAGGGGGCTGTCATCTCTGTGCCATGGAACATGCTTGGCCTAGAAGCCATCAGTGTTGCGTGCCCTCTGGCACTGCTCACTGAGGGGATGGAGAGCAAGGGGACAGGTCTGGCACCAAAGTAAAGCCTACGCCGCTGAGGTCAGGCTAGGACTGATAAGCCCAGGTATGGGCTGCTAACTCTGACTGTGCATCCCACGGGGCACAGCAAATTTCAAGATAATCTAATTCAGCACATGGACTTGAGAATACTCACATGTTTAAATTTTAAACAAAAGACCTTAACTCTTAGCATGGCAGTGTATTATAGTAAAGTCAGGGTGAAGTGAGTAGAATAGATACTAGAGTGTTTGGACTCTAGAAAGCCCTGCTATTTGTTCACTTAGAAACCGGTGATGTATTAAATTAAAATATCTAGATGGATGGACAGCTCATACATGGGTGCACCACTGATTTTGGAGCATTTTCTGAGATGATTTTCCATCCTGATAGTATGCAGAAGGTTTCTAGTTCCATGGTTTTTTCTTCTTCTTTGTCCTCAAGTTTCTTGCCACCCAGGCGTAATGTATAAGAGCGCACTCACCACCAGGTACTCAGCTGGGTGAGGGTGCTATGCACCATGCTGGTGGTGAGAAGACAATAAGCTCAGATGAATATACAGTGCTGAGAAGAGAATAAACTCAGTTTAATATACTCCCTGAACACATTAACAGTGAAATAGTGATCTCATAACGCATCTCGTCTTTATGGCATCTAGATTTGCAAGTGCTGTTCTGATTTACAAGTGGCATTTGGACTTGCAGCTAGGTTTCAAAATATCTCAGCAAAGAGAAGACAGGCCAACTTGTTTAACTCTAAGAAGTATATGAACTGAAGGCTTCCATGATCTTTCAGACTTCCTTGCATTAAGCTTTTTACTACTGGTGAATGGACTGCTATCACAATACAAGAGGTCCAGCACTGAATTATGCCAGAGAAATTAAGCTGCCCATTTGTGTAAAACGTAGCAGCTCAAAAAAGTAACACTCAGCCATAACACTGGAAAGTGAGTGTTAAACATGTAGTGGAGAAAAATATACCCTGTATGGAGCAATCCTGCACAAACAGGAGGAGGATGTAGATGTATTAATAGATTTTACTGTCTCTGGATTTTATTATTCCATGAAACATACTTATGTTGAATTATGTTGACTCATATTGAATAAGCTATTAATAGAATATCCAAAAGGTTTTGATGAACTGATCAAATTTTCAAGCAGATACTTATCATTTCCTGCCACAGATTTGGAACAGGTAGAAGTGGGAGAAAAAGGTGATAGCAGGACTGAAGTTTGGGCATGGAATCACACAAAAAACCACAGGCCAATCTATTTGCCTCAGCTGTGGGAAAAAAAGTCTCTTCCTTCGTATGAAGATGGTAGAGATGCATTAGTCACAAGCGTCCAAGCCATAAGTACAGACAAAGTCTAATCAGCTCTTACAATGTTATTCTTCGATTTTCCATCCTTATAGACAATAGATATGCAGTGATTACAATAGAAATTAATTCACGTTCAAGAATATGTACATAATAACACCAGAAACATTCTTGTTATCCTGAAGTCTGAAACCTTTTGGAAAGTAACAGGTTGTTTTCAGAAGATCTAATGCTCCTGAGGAGTGGAGAGCTTGCAATTTTGTGAATAGTAGAAAAAGCATAAATTGTGCTATGGGTGTAGAACTGAATCTCAGAGCATATGATAGATAATTAGAAACTTCCTGCCCTTGTGGAAATCTGATTTTACAAGGAGTTACTAGTTAATTCTTACAAAATAGGAGTTTAAAAATCAGAGTTACTGGGGAAGTTTAACAGC
The DNA here is from genome assembly GCF_040807025.1 of Struthio camelus. Classification (NCBI taxonomy): domain Eukaryota; kingdom Metazoa; phylum Chordata; class Aves; order Struthioniformes; family Struthionidae; genus Struthio; species Struthio camelus. The sequence goes on along the minus strand of NC_090947.1, from coordinate 44,200,961 downwards.
CTGTTTTATATAACATAGGATAAGAAATACGTGCAAGGCTGGAGGAGAGAGATTAATGTATGTATATGAGATATTGTGGGAGAATACCAATTACTGGAAAATTACATTTTCCAGGAGACTGAAGTAATCTTTTTACCCATATTGCAAACATATTATAAATGTACTTTGAAATATTATGACTTCAAAAAGTACATTTTAAGAGGAAAGAAAACACAGTATCAAGAGTGCTTCCTTCATGTTTGAGTAAATCCGTCACTGCTTAACCAATGGGAGCAGTTACTGAACATAGCTTCTCCTTAAATGCAAGAAATGCAAACAGTAGAATGAGGAGGGCTGGGTTGGAAAGTTAATAGCAGAGTGGAAAAACCAAGAATGTAAGTTTGAGCTGGTGGGTGCTTTTGTAAGTGTGAAGAGTGCTGCCTTTGACATGCTGCACATGTGCAAGGGTTCAGGACCCGACAGGAATTGCTTTGCCTGCAGAGGTAGCAAGAGATAAGATTTGTATCAGGCAGCCATAGAGGATGCACAGAGGTCAGCAGCAGGTTAAAAGGCCACCGGGAGTCAGGGGCTGTCAATAAAGTGGTATTTAATAATCAAGCAGAGCATTCTGTAAAATGTAAAGCGATTGCAGAATCAACCTAATTGCCCCTGGCACAGTGGTACCCTGGAGGTGCAAAAAGGAAACACGAATTTCAGGGTCATCAACCAAGCATGCTAGGGGAAAGCAAAACAGCAACGGTTCTGGGCAGGGATCTCCCTGCATGCAAAGCTCTCTCTATTTATTTCAAATGCAAAATAATGTTGAATTCCTGAATCTGCAAAAGAGAAATTTCTCTCTTGAACATGCCGCTCTTACTTCTAGGACAGAGCAGATCTGCTCACTGTGCACCAGCTCTCAGGGGGAAGCATATCACATGCCAAATTTTTTGCTTCCCTGATTGGCACAGACCAAGTACTCACGCAACAGCCGCTCAGCACAACTGTAGCTATCCAGGTATGTCACATGCTATTCTCCTCTGTTTCACAGCTAATCATAGCAATGAAGAACAGGAAAAACAAAATGACTGACATCTTTCCACCAGAAGCATTGCTGGTGGCAAAGTTTAGCAAATTTTACTCCTAGTGTGACAGCGCTGCTGATTTTTTATTAACTGAAAACTGGGGTTTACCTAGTCTCCATTAAGTATTGGTTGTTCTTTCATCTAAATATCTTTCTCCAAATTTTAAACTTGCTCCCTTCCTAGCAAGAGCCTACAGACAGTAGTTCAAAGCCCCAAGCTTTATTCAGTACCAATGTGGTTGCTGAGCAACCAGTCAACTTCCCTACAGCACAATTTTGGCATATAATCTGTGATTTGTGTGAAATGGAGACAGCTTTGGAAAGGCAGAGAGATATCAGCTCTGCTGCGCAGCACGCACAGCACCTACCTACAGAGCAGCTAGGGAGCACGGTGGCCACGGGGAGGTCCCACACGTGGTTCTTCCTGGGGGTGGCTTTCTAGAAAGGGAAAACAGCATGTCAATGCCACGATCTTCCTGTCACACTCCTTCTGGGATGATACTCCTTTAATGGGGATCCGATCCTGATTTCCTGTTCCCAGCAAGGAGCAGTGAGGGTTTCCAAGGGCATGACAGCCTGTGATGCAGCTGGTGGCACCATCTGATGCGTGGAGGTGCTGCAAAGGCCAGGAGCCGACGCCATGTCCCTGCCCTCATTCGGTGGAACAGTGAGCTCAGCTCAGGCAGGCTGAATGCCGTTGCTCCTGCCTAACTGTAAATTACACTTTATGGGAAGGAATGTGCAAGCTATTAAATGGCTTTTGGGGATATAAACCAGGGCGAAACTGAAGCTTTTGAACGCTGAGAGAACGGCTTGCCGCAAGCGCGTTTCTCGCTGTGAACATGATACGATGAGAAGGACAGCTCCCCTTCTGTGACAAGTTACATGATATGACAAGAAGAAAGCTTAAACAAACCGCTGCATAAAAACATTATTAATGCTTTCATGCTAGAGGAATGTGAACGGTCTGTCTGACTGGAAGTGCAGTCTGCACAGACACTGGTTTTCCTGGGTTTTGGGGTGCAGACGCGGGGGTGTGTAAACGAGGAGCGCAGCGCCCCGCTTCCAGATGCGACTGGGAGCCTGAAGAGCTCCCCGGGCAGCCTGGTTGGGAAAGAGCCTGCTTCCAAGCCCCGGGATCTCTGGGTTCGAGAAGCGCTTGGGGAGCGCAGCCCATATGGAGGAAGGAATGGAGCCTTTTAAGTTGCAGTCACTCGTAATATGCTTGCATGCGGAACGGTTTCCTTTGCCAGCAGATGAGGCGTATTTCAGCAGGGATTTTGCCACCTAAAGGTGGAAGGCTTGAAAGGAAATGAAATCCATGTTTTCAGTGCAATTTGCATGTGGCCAAAGCCTGCCATTTCTAGGACATTCATGGTTCCAGTTTTGAAATCCCTCTTGCACTATGCAGAGCTTCCAGATGAACCCCTTGCTCACCCTGCGCAAGCCATGCTTGCGAGCCCTAAGGGAACCGCTTGCCCTTCAGGACTGTTTCTCCTGCCAGTTTTAGCGGGTGTAAACATATCATTAAAAACAGTAATAAAAGAATGCTTCCAGAGCCAGTACGTGAATTGCTGCGATGTACGGCTGCCCCTCAAAGATGACTTCTGGCATTTCCCTTCATGCTGCGGGCGGTAGGTGCCAGTCACAGCGGTACGCGGGTGGGAGGACGACCATGGCAGATGGTGGTTCCCAGCCCCTCTTGGGTCGCGTTGCCCTCTGAGCTGCTTCTGCCACCTCCGTGCTAGTGGAAATGATGTGCCTTTCTCAGCTCAGGCTGGGGCTGCTAATTTATCCTTCTCCTTTTAATTTACCATAGTGCAGTTAGTATGCAGATAGTTGGAAGAGCAGGAAATCATTGCTGTGCTGAAGGAGAGAGGCAGAGCTGGCCGCCAGACTCTTCTGTGCATGGTAAAACATGGTTCGGGAGCCTGGCAGCTACGAGCTGAAACGCTGCTGGGTCTTTCCAAAGCGTTCTGCTAGGAGGGTATTAAGTATAAAATAGTTAAATACTAATTGGATATGGCCTGGGGTGCAGGTATCTTCCCTCTCTTGCTTCTCCATGCCTCTCTCATGGGGCTACTTGGCTGCTCCTGTGCTTATTCCTCTGACTTAGTGAATATTTTCTACAGAAAGGTTTGGCTTTATGTAGTCAGCTGGGAAGTCTAAGTGCCTAAGAATAACTGAAACCCTGAAGTTCAGGAAATGGAAGACCTTGCTCCAAAGTCCTGTTTGGTTCCTGACTGCTCTGCATGAGCGTGAACACTTACAGCTGTGCTCTAGAGACAATTTTAGCAACAGTAATCTAGAAAAAAGGAGGAGAAGCATCTTGAGTCTAATAAGGATGTTCCTCTGTATGAAGGAGTCATGTTTTCGCTAGTCAGGGAGAGAGGCTGCATAGCAATAGTTTTGTAGTTCTGCTTGTTCTGGCCACAGTGGACTTATCCAGGGATAAAACATGTATTTTAGGAGGTGGGAACAGTGCCACAGGAGTGACAATGCACTGGCTGCCTGACAGCATAATCTGAAAGGCGATGGTGAAGGTTTGCTCCTAGCAGGCAGGAACATTGTTCAAATCCCTTTCATTGCAGCAGCGGATCCTCGTCACCCCCTTGGATGGGTCCCCTCGCAGTGCGTTGCACAATGTAATCATACAAGCTCTGGTCTGGGTGAGACTCAGCAAGCATGTGGTAGGGGGTCAAGCTCTACTCTCTGTAATGCTAAATGAAAGTCATGAATTCATCCGGTACTCATATACTTGTGTCCCAGCACTCCATATTTTCTCCATCCAAGATCATCACCAGCCCAAAATCTGCGGGTAGGGGAGGAACCCAGCATCTCTGTGAGGTTCGAGACCTGGACGGGGACACAGGCCGTGCCCTGGCCCCTTGCCCACCCCAGACCTGGCAGTCCCGCTGCCGACGTGCCTCTCTGTGCTTCTTCAGAAAAGAGGGAAACTCAACTGTGCGTCGTACCAGGGACCCAGGTGGGCTTGGACCAGCTCCCTGATCCCAGCAGTTGGGAGGCAAAGTTACCAGATATCCTGAGAAGTGAGTTTCCTGCTCAGTTTATACGTGGCCCAGGGGAGCAGTTTTAAGTGTGGGTTAATTCATAGTACTGCTGGGGAATATTATTTTGGTTCAAACATTTTCATCGAAACACACAGACAAAAAACATTTCACATCTGACTTTGAGGATGAAGGAGAAAAAAAATCTCATAAATCTTGGAAACAAAATGCATTCCTTAGGTTAAAAGACATATCATGAAATATTTTTAAAATCTATCTGTTCCCCGTCAATTTTGACAGTGTTAATTTTTTTGCAGTTTTTCTGAAGTGTAGGAAATTGAAATTTCAATTATCTGCAAGACCTTTTCTGCAGGAGTTGTGTCAGTTTTGAAAAAGCTCATAACCTCTCCTCGAGGCTGATATTTGAGCATGCTGGAGTCCCACAGGGAGAGAGACCATACCAGGGAGAGATGAATTCCAGATGTGTGCAGATGTCACATGGTAACAGTTGACTTTATGTGTAATAGAGTTCCTTGAGTATTTGATTTTGGCAACGATCTCCACTTTTGTCTAAAGAGAAAATGTACCGGAAGTTAGAAAGTACAATATGAAGGAGTATTTTTAGCTAGCTTAGTATTTTTTAGCTGGCTTAGCTAGGAAGTTGTATAGGAAGGTAAGAACAGAGGAATGGTGCTGGGACACGGTGAAGGCAGTCGTTCAGGTTCCCATCGATTGAAGTGACCAAATGTACAGGGGAAAAATAAAAGCGGCGGTACGAAGCGGTGCTTTCCTTTGCAGTCTCTCCTAGCTTCTAGCAGCAGGCGGTTTCACCAGTATTTGGCATGCACAACATGCTCTCCATGAATGCGCCCAGCCCTTTGTGGGTGCCCAAGACCATCAGAAGTGCCCTGCTGCCATTTTCTGTCTGATTCTTGGCTCCTTCCCAAGCGGTTCCTCACAACCCATTTGTAATTTTTACTGTCACTGAGCTGACATTTTCTGAGAGCTGCGTGTGTTGACTGCGGGTCTCCTTCCCGAGACAAAAAATAGCTCCTCTGCAGTGCCTCGCCGTGGATGTGTAGTTAGCTTTATGCAGTTCAGTGCTCAGCACTTGTGAAGACACAGCAGTGAGTTTGTATCGTAGATAGCTTTCAACATTTAGTCTTATCATACTTGATTCTGGATTCAGACCTAGAACTGGGGTAAGGCACTTTCCACAGATAATTTTTTCTTTTTCTTTTTTTAATTATTTCTTTTTCCATGTTTCGCCAACTCTGACTGTGTACGGCCACTTACGAGTCAGTTACTGGAATGATAGCACAGATTTGTCTTTGGAGCGGGCAGTAATAGCTCGAGGCAGCGAGATACGTGTACAGAGAAAGGGCATTTTAACCATGACTTAGCAAAGTTTCTGTACAGGCCTGCAAACTTGGCTTGGGTTAAAAATAGCTGGTTCTCAACATATACTATTACTTCCAAGAAGGAATAGCTACTCTGTAAGTACCTTGTGCTTAACCTGTAAGTCTCTGTCTATCCAATGTAGAGCATTTGCTTTGCATCTGAACTCCCAAGTTGTCCCATTAATTCATAGCAGCGTTTATCCTTGGATAGCACTTAAATATTGTCCAGGAAAATGTGTGCAGTGCGCCCTGCCTACACATGTGCTATGCTGAGGCTATTAATGTGCCATGAGAGGTGAGGGAAGGACTTTTCTCATGTAAGCGTAGGAGAGGGGAAGGGGAAAATTTGCAGGAGTCATGATGGAAATACCGTCTGCCCAAATTGCAGATCACCCTGTTGGTAGCCCTCAAGAGGCTGCTGTAAATTAAAGCTGTGGAAAGCTCTTGCATTCTTAGTTACTGGAGCTCATCCAGTTTATCCCAGGGGCTATTTCTGGGTCTAAAGTCTCCCCGGCTGCCAAGTTAGGAACAGGCCTTTCCTTTGGCGAGCCCACCTTTACGTTGGAATAGCGGCGTAGGACGAGAATAATGAAAAGCCTCCATTACAGATAATACTGCTCCGTTAAACAGAGTATGGTTGCATGAATTTATGGTGAACCCTCTGAACAGAACAATGAAGAAATGCAGGGGCAGTGGAAACCTGCTCTCTAGAAATGTGGCTTATAATAATGGTCAGGCTTTCATGAAAAATACATGTTAGCTGAACAAGACGCTGCTGCAATTTCTATAATGTTATCTATAGCATAGGAGAGGGTTTTTTTTAAAAAAAAATCAATTATTTGACAATAAATAAACCTAGGAAAATAATATTTGTTCAATACATTATTTGCTTGAATGAAAATGCATTTCGTCAGGGCCAAGCTATTGAAAGCACATTAAAATATTTCAATATAAATAGAATGAGTAGGCTTTAAATGTTCCCCAAATCCCAAATTCAGAGTTTCATTTGCATAGAAACTTCCTTTGAGTTCTTTGATGAACATGGTAATTAAATGTACATAAAAGGCACAAGAAGCGTGTAGAAAATTAATGAAAAAAGAACTGTAGACAGGAAAAATTTGAATTATGGATAACGGAAATGGGAGTGGGAGAAGCAAACCATGGCAATCTAGTTGCCAGGGCTGCTTGTTCTCCGCAGCCCACGTTGGTGTTTCAGCCAGACCACGCTGGTATCTCGGAGGCGTTACGGCTTTTGAGCTTACTCTGTGCATGCAGGCTGCCCCCCAGGTAAATGGGGCTTGGAAAAACGTCACGGTTAGAGTAGCTCTGGGGGAGCCTGCTCCTAGCCGCAGCGCTATTTTCACTGCTTTTGCTAGTGCAGGTAACTGTCAGGTGTCAACGCTGCACGATCGGGATCCAAAGCTTTTGACAGGCAGAAACGTGAGTGTGATTTCATGCATCAGCAGGCTAGAAAAACAAACTTTCCGATCGCTTGCCTATGGGAAGATGAGCCCAATTTGCTTTTCTGTGAAACGAAATGCAAACTATGATGTAGCTCTCACAGGTGAGCGTACAGGCTCTCTTGTTACGGCTGTGACTTTCCGGAGGCCGTTGTTTTGCAGCCTGCTTGGCCGGGATGCTCTGCAGCCTGGACGTGCGCACAGGTTTTGCTCTGCGAACTGTCACTGCGCTGGGCAAGTACCGGCATCTTGCACGTGCTGGTAATTCCCAAGGAGTCGTGGTGTTGTATTGCCTCTGATGGCTGCTAGGTGTAAAAAGAAGTGGTGGCTTTTATTGTAGAGGGTCTATGCACAAAGTGTCATTTTTGTGCAGTTCCTTCCAAGACAGAAAGTTTCCTCAGTCACATCCTTTGCCGGTGAAAATCTCTTATAAATGACTTGTACCATGGTGCTGAACTTCCCTGTCCCTCCATCCCTCCTGCTGCGTCACATGAAAAACATAAAACACAACCATAGTTAACTTAAATTGCAGCTGATTTACATTCTACATGTTTACTGTAAAAATAACCACGTGGGGAAAGTATTCCGCTTAGAAACAGCATCCTTTGCAGCCAGGGTTGCAGGTGTAGTAAGGGGTATATTATAGCAAAGCTGAACCTATTGACGTCTCTGGCAGCTTGTGCAGCTCCTGCTCTCCTTATCCGAATCCGGTGATTAAAGCTGCTGCTTCTTGTGCTGTTAATCTGGCAGGCCGCCGCCGCGCTGCTGAGTTAGCCTCTGCTGCGGCTGCGAGGCGCGGGCAGGCGGCGAGGGCGGCCCGGCGGTTTGGAGCCGGCCTCGTGCTCTGGAGGGTGTAGAAATCCCATATTATCGATAAATAATAATACAATTATGCATATATATATATATATATAAAAACAAATATGCACATATATATGCATATATATATGCCATGTTATATATATATAGGTGTATATATATGTGCAATTATTTCTCTGCTTATACTGCGTATGATGGCCTTGAGGGAGTAAGTCCAGCTAGGAGGTAGGGACAAGAGACAAAATCAAGGGTACCTGTGAAAACACACATAAACCAATGACTGACGCAGAGGTTGTCGGCTTGACCTTCCGAGATGGCTGGATGTCTCTGTCCCAAGACATCTAGGGAAGGTGAAGGCAAAGTGAGAATCATGCTTTGAGGTATTTTTGCTGTCACCTTATTGTAGGAATTGATTTTTGACAGATATTTGCGCTAGGTTGGGCTAGTTTTATTGTACATGTTCTGGTAAAATGTGATATTTAAATGATATGAGGAGGGCTTAAAACTGATAGGGAAAATCTCAGACCTTTCTTTTTATATATATATATATCTCGCTGAATGTCCAAACGTCTCCTGCGAGCGTGTTATTGCTTTGCTTTCCTGGGGGATTTACGCGCTTTGCTGGGGCCCAAGCTGCTGAGCAGGCCAGTGCGGTGAGCATTTGTGCAGGGACTATACCCAAACCTAGAGCCAAAAAGCTGATACTGCTGTGAAAGTCTTTGAAAAATCTTCACTCTAGGAGCCTAAGCACCATGTAAGTACTTCCAGGGGCAGTTCAGCCCCCCAGAGGGGAGAGCAGAGCCGAGAAGCTCTGCACCTCTTGGCGCTTTCTTTTATTTGCCGCTTGCTTTCCATTCGATTTTGTTTTCTCCCATAGTTCTGAAGTGGAGGAGACTACAAAGTCAGGAGCAGCTCCGTACCATGTTGCCGTCACTCTGCCTGATAGAAAATCACCTGCGTCGTGGACCGATTCATTGCTGGGAGTTGTTTGAAAAGCTTCTGTTTAATATGCTGGAAATCACCATGTGAAATCAATCCAGCAGTGGGGATTGAATTTTTCTAAACCATTCCCCGTCTCAGTGGTTTTGGATTCCCATCCTATTTTTGTTTTAATTTATTCTGGAGACAGACCTGGCCCCAGTGCCTCTGTTCCCAGGCTCCGTGGGCTCCCACGCGCTTTGCCAGGAAGCCTTTGGCCTCACTGGAGATGATGGAGCTGCAAAACAGCTCAGAGCAGGTGCTCCAGGGGAGTTTTCTAGCCTCATTTCTTTAAAACCTATGCAATAAAATGCCTTGAAATACAACGACGACAGCCGATGCGGGCACAGACAGCACCATGCGCCCGTTGCGTGGACGTTCCTGTGCCGCGGCCGGTGGCTCTGCACCGCGCTGGCCCCTTGTGCGGAGCGGCTGACGGGGGTGAGCGTGGGGTCTGCTAATGCACTTTACAGCCAGCACGGGGTCACTGCTGGCTTTTTTGCTGGGCCATGCTGCGAAATGCCGTCCTTGCCTTGTCCTCTGAAGTTTTGTTTTCAATCCTAGCCTTCCCCAGCAGTCTTCGCTCACTATTTTTAATGCCCCGGTAGCCTCAGAGTAACACCGCTTTTCATCAACACGCAACATCCATAACGGGAAGTTATTGCGCCTCTCCAGTTTGCTGTAGCATTATGGGATTTTTTTTATTTTCGCTTTTTTGCTGCTCTGAATGAATGGGCAAGCTTTGGTAGTGCTTTATATTGTATATGTAAAAGATGTCGTGTTTATGGCCCTGCCTGCATGCAGCACTCATAGCAGCCTCCAGAACCTGCAGCAACAGAGATCACAATAAAATGCTATTCATGTTTTACCATTTCTGATCACAGCAACAAAATAGCAACATGGAAACAAGTAGAAAAAATACATCAACTAAGCTGAAATCCCTGACAGCGTTTATCTGTGCAGCCAGGGTTATGTTTCTGCCATATATCAGGAAAACCCAAACACAGGAATGCCGGCTCTCGTGTTCAGTGTTTCACCCGTGAGTACAGGGGCAGAAACAGGATTTGACTCTGGCTGGTAGCGACCTCCCCATTTTCCATGGAGCTCGGCACATCCCAGGAGTGATTCTGGAAAGATGCCCGGCATTTATTACCTATTTTTTGTGTTACTGGCATGTTCAGAGGCCCTGGCTGAGAGCAGTGATCGCTCGGGCTGGGAATCGTATGAGCACCCTGTCCGAGAGCGCCCAGATGTGCTTTAAGCTTGATTAGGTGGAACCAGGTACATGGCTGGCAAAGAGGCTAAAAAAAGGAGACAATTTAGTGAGTGCCGGAGGTGGGACCGCACCCAGTCCTCACCAGTTCAAAGCCGCTCTCGATGCTCTGCGTCCAAAGGGCTCTCTCTGCTGTAAACAAGCCTTCATCCTAAAATAAAACACATTAGGAGAAGGCAAAGGAAACCCTGAGTTTGACTGGATTGCTTCTGGTGCCTTTTAGGTAACAGTTTGAAAAAGTAATATAAGTCCCAGGGGTTCTGGCAGAACAGAATGGGTCAGGCATATGTCACATTCACCAAAGCTAAACTTTCACCATTCTAGCACACAAGACTTTTGTGGAGATCAGTGCAGAGCATCGCAAATACCAGGATTTCTAGCGGATTTTATGGCTTGGTTGTGGGCAGCTCAGGCTTACTGCTGAGACAGCTCTAAACGCGATTTTCTTCAGCCTTTCATTTTCTGAAAGCCTTGAAAGCAGTAAGTACTTGGCAGAGACATGACAGTTCTTGCTCATGGCTTTGGCCGACTTGCAAACCTCCACAGCTTGGGGCGAGGGCCCTGCACCGCCGAGCTGACTGTGGCCTCCTGATGCTGCTGACCACCTCTTACCTTGCCTAGCTGACATTGCAAAACATTGCAAAACATCCAAAGATGCTTAAGATATAGGTGAAAAAAAATTCTGCTGTCAATGTGGCTTTGTTGACAGGCTGGGCAATTAGCAGTGGCAGTGGCTAATCACTTTTGCCTGCAATCTTCTCCCGCTGCATCAGAGCGTTGTGCAGACATGGTCCTTGACTCACAACTAGACAAGCACGGAGGAAGCTCGCAATGACAGAAATGGTCTTCTAGGTGACATGTTGCAGAAATGCTGTGTTTTTATTGAAAAAATTATTGATTGAAGAATAGAGTATGAAAAGAGGGCAGAAGGGTAACAGCATATTCATATAGCATAAGGTTAGAACAAACCGTAATGATTATCTCATCTGAACTTCTGTGTTGAACATGCCTGGGGACTTCTGTTTGAACTAAAGCTTTAGGTTTAGGAAAAAAAAAAAAAACCTCTTCAGATCAACGGGCTGAAGAATTCTCAGTGGTTGTTTCAGTGGTTAATAACCTGCACCGTTACAAACGTGCTCTTTCTTTAAATCAGTGTTCGACTCTTCTAGGCGCTGGGTTGCGTGCGCTTTCATCTGCCCAGCTGGGGAGCCCCCTGTTATCACATTATCAGAGAAGTAATCAGAGACGGTGAGCAGGTCATCTCTTAACCGTCTTCTTATTAAGGAAAACAAACTGAGGTCCCTGCGTCTTTCCTTACAAAGCGTGCTTTCCAATTCCTTCATCATCCTGATGGTTTGTCTCCGAAACTAGCCCAATTAAATGATTTCCATCTTGAACCATGGGCATTCCCATTCCAGCAGTGTTACCACGGGGCCTCAGCAGGGCCAAGCGAAATAACTCCCTTTTCCTACCTCTCGTCTATACATCCAAGCATCCTGTTAGCTTTTGGCCTCTTTGTCACACCAGGAATTCATGTTTATCCTTCGTTAACGTGTTTGTGTCAGTGATTTGCAGTGTAAAATCCCCATTGTATAGTATGGCTTTATTTCCTGTCAGCGTTACATTTCATCACACCAAAATACGTATCGCTTTGCAATCAGCTTCCTAGTCAGTCTGGCTTATTCGTTGCCCGTCATTTAGTGCAGCTAGCCTTTACCATTCCCCCAGACTGCGCTTGCTTCACAAGTGCTACCAATGGCCTTTTCACCCTTGTTTTCTCCAATAAATAATATATGCACCAAATGCCGCCTGCCTCCCACAGCGGGGGGACTCTGCATGTGCACCCACGCCTGGATCTCTGCCATTAATTCAAATGTAAAAGTTTCTACCATATTGAACAGGAGGGTTTTTTTTTTGTTCCCTGCATAAACACATGAAGATTTTGGGTGAAATACTGTTGCTTGGAAACTGTTTCCTGGCTTATCTAGCACGAGAGGAACCCTTAGCTTTTTGGCACAGCTGAGAGGCAGCGGCAGGGCTCCTGTGACTCCCTGACTCGACACCGCCAGTCCCAGGGCTGGATGAAGGCAGCAGTGGCAGATGGATGATGCCGTGGATGAGTGCTTTGTGCCTGGGGAATCATCTTTGCCATTTTTGCCCCATCCGCCCCACAATGAATGCCCGTGCAGCCTAGGTGACCCCTAGAGAGCTGGAAACAGGCTTCTCCATTGCAGTCCACATCCAGGTACAGCCTAACTTTTGTGAAAAATTAATTAGGTAATTTGGGATGGAAAATTCTCTACTGAGACTAAATTACAGAAAAATTAAGTCAGAGTAACGCCTTTCTTAAAGAAAAGAGTAGAAAATTTCTTACTATGAGATATTTTTTGTGTCATCCTGGCAATTTTTGTTATAAGACTGAATAAGAAATAAGTCTCTAGCTGTTGCATGGCCTAAGAAAATACATGGTTTGTACAAGTTTGTATGAGTGTCCTGTTCAATAATCCTTGAAATATAGGGAGAGACGCCTTCGACACGCAGAGGGGTGAGCGGGGACTTCCAGGCGTTTTTCTACGGATAATTGCAGGGGCACAATGCTGCCGTTGAGTGGTAGGCGACAGCAGAGATAACCTTCCAGACATGTTCTTAGACGATCTTGACAAATCTTCCCATTTCATTGACCTTGAGTCTTACATTGTGTCAGAAAAAGCACACTGTGTGGGGATAAAGAAATGCAAAAGATAAAAACTGCAAGCCAAAGCAACATAAATGAAGGAAAGAATAATCAAATGTGTGACCACGTTTGGGCTATGGTAGCCAGCACAGAAGGATCTGGGTCACAGTGGGCAATAAATTGAGGAAAAGTAGGACTGTGTTGCAAAATCTGTGTGTATTATATTGACTAATACAAGCGGCCTTGTCGAAAACCCAGAAGACTGCCATTCTCTATTCAGTGCTAGTCTGGTCTCCCTTGGAACTGTGCTTCAGGTCTTCAAACTGTGGTTTTTGAAGGATTTAGAAAAATGGCAGCTTTCCAGGGAGCATTAACAGGCTTGGAAAATAAACCCAGGGAAGAACGGTTTAGAGCTCTACTAAAGATATTCAATTTTGTTAAAAATAAGGCCAAGTAGAAATGGCTGTCACCCAGAAACGCAGGATCTAAACGTTCCCAGACTCTGGCAGACCTACTATCCAGGCCCAGATATCCCAACTGACCCTGTCACCCCTGGGACAAATTAAATATTTTCTCCAAAACTGTCTGCGCTTGGAAAAGCTCCAAAGGAAGGTGTCCTTATCGACATCCATGGACGCTACTGAGAAGACGAGGTGAAGCGGGGCTCGGCCGATGCTGGGTTTGGGCCGGAGGGCACCACTAGCGTGCCCCACTTGCGTTTTCACTTGGGAACAACCGCTCCACGGCTGACTGTCCAAACCATGTGCTTCACCCAGGCGGGAGCACTTTCCTGGAGTTTCGAGGTTATTGGTTAGCAGAGAGAAGTTCCTCAGTAGAACTGTGATCCCAATAGCAAGGCCAATAAAACACAGCTTCAAAAACGTTCTTCCAGCAGTTTTCCATTTGAAATTCCCAGCCTGGGAAACAGCAACCAGCAGATGCTCCCTCAATGCGCCAGGTGTTTAGCAGAGCACAGCCTTAGGTTCAGTGCCTGGCCGCAGCGTAGCCCGTGTCAACTGTGGCTAATTTTCCACAAACACTCGGCAATTTCCAGCCTTGCAGCAGTTATGGAGTTCTTATTACCGATAAAAGACGAAGGTTTGCTTCAAGTCATCTGCTGTGTTTGTGAAAGTAATACATTCCAGATCGTGAACATTTGCAACAGGGAGATATTGATTTTTAAATTAGCTGAGGGAAGGATTTCCTATATGACCTGATATGCTGCATTGTGCATGGAGGAAATATAATATTGGCCAATTGCAGGTTGGTGCATTGTTGTCATAGAGACTCTGTAATTACAGTTCTCTAAAGAGGCGTATAATGTATATATTGTATTAGAGCAGTACCCACAATTACTTGAGTTCACGCAAGAGGAAACCTGAAAGCAGTAAACTCGCTTGTGATTTAAAATGCAGATGGTATTATTAAAAACAAAAGTGACTAAAAATAAAGAAAGAGCTGCATTAAAATTGAAATGAAGCCTCTCAACTTTGCTTTGATATCATGATACCAACTGAATTTTGATTGCAGTTCTTTTATCCCAGAGGTAATTGCCACTGACACAGAGAAACATTTGGGATTTTTAAGCCTTTGGTGCAGGTCCCTAGCACATTAGGGCTATGTGGAATTAGGCCAAATAAAGATTGGGCCTTTTTATTTACCCAGGATAATTAAGGAGAATGTTTGAGAGGGTAAATCTTACATCCTCACAAGTGGGAGCACACAAAACCCCAAGCAAATGTAACGATTGATAAATAAAACACAGCATCATTGCAAAGTAGTTTTCCTTTCCTTTCTGTCATCTACAGCAAAACTGGCTTTTCTTAGCAAGAGGCTACTCCTTGCTTCCTGCAACCTGGTTGTTGCAAAGATTTACACAGTATAAACTCACCTCTTCCTGGTACTTTTTGGCCAATCAACCAGTGCTATTTTCTCCTTGTGGAATGCTTTTCATGACTCGAGTTCATGTCCCGTGCAGAGGGTCATCACTTGCACCCTTTAGGTTTTCACTTGCAGCGAATAGTATTGCACACCGAGTTTCTCCATTTCTAGAGTTTCAGGCTCGTTTTGCAAGGACAGAGGTAGTTCCCGCGTCTGGTTCCCCCGACTTGCGTTTGGGAGGCGCCCTGCTGTCACGTGCCTGCCCCCAGCTCTCTTTGCAGAAGCATAGGGAATTTGAGAGAAGTGTATTGAGGTGTCGCCACCTCTGATATCAGGTGCTGGATATTAGACATGCTGTTCTTGTATCCTGGTGCTAACCGGCACTGAAGTTTTCTGGAACGGCAGCTGTTAGTACTTGATTTTGCAAGAAGACCTGCTCCCCCAAGTAAGGTCGTATGTTTTACAACATCTGCTGGCCAAAGAGCACAGCAGTGGGAAATAATGAAATATGGGATAGGGCATTTTTGTCTGTAAAATCTCCATCCAAGGAAAAGGGCTTTAGAGAGTTAAGCAATGTAAAATCATATATGGTAGAAAGCAAGGCAATCTCTGCCCCCAGGTGCTGAATGAGATACGGTGGTAGATCGTAACAGGGGAATTGTTAAAATTTGGTGGATGTTTGTCTCCGAGCCTGCACCTGTTATTATAATTTGGGTCTGTCTCTGTGCTGGGTGGCCGGGCAGCATTAAATTGGAGTCTGGAGTATTTCACAGGCAGTCAGCATGCTGAATAGCGTGACTGGTGCCCATCTCCGCCAGGCACACAAATGCTCATCTGCTGGAGGGCAGGAGCTGGGCCATTGTGCAGCGAATAAATTAAAGCATTAAGTCACCAGGCTAATAACAGGGCGAGAAGGAAATTAAGAGGAATAAGCACGAGAGAAAGGAGATGGGGAGGCAGTGAGTGGTGAGGAGGCGCTTGCAGATGGCAAGAGCTGCAGAGGAGCGAGCACGATGGAAACAATGATTATGCCCGTGCATGGGACAACCCCGTTTGGTGGGACGGAGGTGCGTCCAGGCACAGACCACTGTGCAGGGTTCTGTGATCGGGGCTCTGGGGGGACAAATTAATGACAAATTAATGATGCCCATGTCCTCCAGCCCTGGCAGAAGCCCTGAAGTGGGTGGCTGCAGCAGCTTGTGGTCTTGTGCAACGGTTGCCCTCGGCCACCAGGTTGGCTCGTGGAGACATTTTGTGTCTTCTTCACTAGCATTGCCCTGTCCCACATGCTTGGCAGGAAAGAGGATGTTTTTTCAGCTTCTGAATGTGAAAAAAGAAATAAAATCAAAAGCCTGGGGCTGACCCATGGGTCTCCTGGCTGGCTGGAGCCACATGCGCTGGGTTTAGGGCGGAGGATTCCTGCAACAGCAATGATACTGTTGGTAATTCAGCAACAAAGCAGCTATTTCCTGCCATAGGAACTTACCTTTCTTCCAGCCATAGAAATGCGGGGGTTTAGAAACTTCTCTTTATGTTTTCTCATTTAAAAAACATTTTGTTCAGCAATGCCTTGCTGTTCCCTGCACCGCCCTAGGAGGTGTAAGGTAGACAAGGGCAAGCAGGTCCAACAATAAGCGACGGCAGCAAGATACACTTCATAACATATAGCACAATTGCACTTGCCTTAATTTTTGAAGTGGAAACACCTTGAAAAAGGAATATGATTTCAGTGGGAAGCTGAAAAGAAGGAATCAATACCTGTGCTCATCCACAGATCGTTGCCATGTAGATTTTCCTTGCCTAGAAGATCCAGCTGTGGGTCTTCTCACTCTGTCGGTTTGTAACTCCTTTCTATACATTTCCAGGTGAGAAGAAATACCATGTTCATGAGCATTATCTCATCCTCTTTGACAGTCTTAATAGTGTTCGCCAATTAATGGTGATGTTGCCAAATTGGACGTTTTGCCATGGTCCCCAGGGCGGTGGGATGAGACTGTTGGAAGCGATATTCTCTGGGAGTCGCATCCAGAGGAGTGCGTGATGCCGGCGCTGTGTGGGTGCTGGTGGGTTGAACGTGCCTCCTGCCCTTGGCTGGCTCCGCGTCCGCGTGTTTCGATCACGCCGAGATTTCTCCTTTCTGGACCCCCTGGTTCTCGCGCCTCTTCTCGCTCTGGGATGGCACGCTGACGTGTGTTGTCCTGCGCTGGGACTCTGAGATTTACCTGCTCGCCTGCAGGAGCCCCCAAGCTGCTGCCCGACTCTGGGGAGGGCACCGAAACTGGAGGGCAGAGCAAAGTCGCTGCTCCTCATTGAGGAGCGGCCATGGGGCCACGTGAGAGCAAGGGGCAGGGGTCGGGCCTACTGCTGACCGTGCTGCGCTAAAAAAAACAAGAAAGAGTAAAATGAAATGTCAAGACATATCCAGAATTGCCAAGAAACACAAGAGAGAAAATTTGGGGCTGCAAGAGAGAGAAGAGAACAAGCGCGAAGGAAAGCACGCTGGCTGCGCCGGGAAGGGGCTTTGCCGCACCGCGCTCGCGGGAGCATGCTGCTGCCACGCGCGCCGTCCTATGCCCTCATGTTTTGTGCCTTCAGTAATATGCAAAAATGCTTTTATTCGTATTCCAATGTAAATAATACAGGTATTTATCAAGTGGTTTGCAGAACTATCTGTCTCTCACTGGATAATAAGGAGGTTTGATTGCCCCAGCTTGAAGCGGAGGCAACACTTTGAAAGATGTGATAGATAACATTTTAGTGAGCTGCTTAGCTGTCCGCATAGACTGAAACACACAACCTTATTTATATAGTACATATGGCTACAGTATGTTATAGGAGAGTGTATAATAATTTATTAGGGGAGAAAAAAGCTATTTCCATTAATAATTGATTCATTATAAATAATGTATTATGAAATGCTGCTTTGATTTAAAGCCCATGTTGTTAATGTATGCTAAATTCTAGTGTATTTGATGGCAGTAAATTCAAGAAATCCTTGCACATTCACATCCCATATGGCCAGCACCCAAAAGCTTTGTGCTTGGGACCATGTGACATATAAAAGGCCTTGAAAGTGAAACTTGCCTTTGGGTTTTTTGGTGCTCTCAGGTGTTGCGCCCGCTTTTGCTCGCCGGGGGCTGCTGAAGCCTCCCTGCCACGCCGCACATCTGTGTGTTTTGAAGGTGTCTTTGCGGTAGTCCTCCATCCCTTTGCTGTCGGGATAGTCTGATAAACACGTTTCTGGAGCCAGAGGAGTTACCCGAGGCTGGTTGTAGTGGTTAAATAATCCCGGCTTCTGTGTGCACAAGTGATAATGTTTACTCATACGCTGAAAATGCTGCAGGGCTGTTATTTAAAGGGAGCCAGGCGCAGCGAGCGAGGCTGGAGTTTGTTCGCAGGTATTTGCATTTGTAAAGCACAGCTGGGCGGGCGCGCAGAGGCATCTCCGGAGCGGGGCCACAAATCTGACGGAAAACGCTGCTCTGCATGCGCTCCTCAAGGGAAATGTGGGCTGCAAAGTCAAAACATGCGGTTCCAAAGGGATTTGCGAAACAAAAACAATTCGCCTTTTAGATCAAGTAAGGAGGGTGCTTTTCGTAACAGGAAAGCTTCACCAAAATCTCTCCATTGCCAGCTGCCCTACTTCTGAGTTTACAGACCCAACTCGCACAGGAAGATTTTTCATAGCTAAAACTCGAGCACCTCTTCCTTTCTCCTATGGCTAGCATATATGTTGCACATTTACATTATCGGGATAAAGCAGAAATGAATGAGAGACTGTGAGAAAGCGTGTTAGACTTTTCCAGACGCTTCCTGAAAGCAGCTTTCTCATAAAAACTGATATTTTAAACATTACAGATCTCTGGATATGTCAGTAAATATTGACAGAAATTTGTCAGCAGAGATTATGAGTCAGCTTTGGCCTCAAATTTACAAAGCAACTTTTCATTCATTTATTAAAAAAAAAAAAACCAACCCATGTTAGTATATAAAGCACAGGCTCAGTGCAAGCTGTAAGAGCAGATGGAGTAATTTAATGCCTTTAAACTGTTGGCCTGGTGACAGGTACTACGTAGCGGCAGAGCAGAAACTCCCATCTGGTGCAGGCGCTGGCGCTCGCAGAGATACCTATCGCCATAAGACGATGTTGAAACAGATGCAATAGCCCAGGCATGAAATCAGGGCTTGCAAAGAAATTCTTTTGCCTGAATTAATAAAGGAGCCAGGGGCCAATTCATAGCCCACGAAAATCAAGAGAAAACTGCTTTAAGTACCAGGCCTGAGCTGCAATTAGTAATAAAAGGACTAGCTGGTGAATGAGGTCCGTTCTGCGTCGTGGCGTGTCATGGAATAAAATAAACTTGGACGTTAAAAAGAAACAAAAGAGTATTTTCTGGTCTTCTCTCATTTTGCCAAAAGCCTGCTTGCGATCCAATCCGTCTATGCTGTTGCCTGTAACGAATTAACCTAAGAAAATGTGGTGCCAAATTTTTAAGAAAGGTGTCATTTTTCCCCAGAGTTTGTAAGAGATTATCATTATTCAAACTGAATTTTTAAGCCGTTTGACTAAAATCCCTTCTTTTCCCAGTTTTCAGTCTCCTGTCATGTCATAATATAAACCTCCTTTCCGTTTATACACTCTTCCAGAGTTGACAAGACTTTCATTTCTAATTTAAAAAGCCAGAGAAAACAGTTATTCTTAGAAGTATGCTTGGCGATAAGTCTTTAAGACTTCTTCACACAAAACGAGAAAGTAAAAGGGGTGAAGCGAGTTTTTTCAATCCTAAGACATTTTACTGTAATACATGGAAGCATTTCTTTCTGCGTTGGCTCAGCTGGTGAATTAATCAACTCCAAGCTAATATAATTTGCAAATGTTGTTAGAACGGGCTGTTTCTCGGAGCCGTAAATAACTCGCGGGCCTGCGGGCCCGCTCCGAGCAGCGAGCGGCCCTGGTGCCTGCGCCGGGCGACCCACGCATCACCGCTTGAGCTGGGGAAAGACCTGTCGCGGCTGCTGTTGACACTGGCAAACGCGCAAAAGGCTTCCCCAAATGCCGGCGAGGGGCCACCTCTGAGATACCAGCGCTGGCCTTTCGCCCTGCAGCTCTGGAAAGGCATACAGGCCCCGCAAATCTCAGTCTTTGCAGGAAAATGCAATTTGGGCAGTATGGATTGCCTTTGAAAATTTGTTAGCGCCCCCTAATTAATCCCCTCTCTTTTATTCGTTTTTAATGGGCAACTTGGGGTGTACGAGCACTCATTGAGAAAATCCAGAAATAGACGCTTCCCTCTTAGGAATTAAATCACTAATCTTGGCATATTAAGTTAGGCAGCAACATTTGCAAAATATCCTGCCCCTCCCTCAGCTCTCTGCTTTCTCTGTCGGACAGACAAATTTTGCAGCTGTAAAGCTCGGGGAATAGAGGATGTCTGTTATCATAGATGAAGAAAATAGCACCTCTTTCTGTTACACTTACACACATATTGGGTTAAAATTATTGTTTGTGCTAACTGTTCTTTGGATGCAGTATTTAGCGCTAATAGAAAATTTTCCCTCAGAAATGATTTCTCCAAAGAAAAATGCATGTTTATGCTCCAGCAGTATTTCTGCAGAAAGGGCCTGCTTTCTTTGACTTATTTTTTTGGAAGAATGATAGATTTGGGCTTTCAGAAGTCATGGATTGCAACTATTTCACATTTCTGTTGCTGTAGACAGAAAACTTTTTTTCCCACAAAATTGCACTGGGAGGAAGAGAAAAACTTTGAGCAGCCTCCTAGCTTTCCTGTTTCCACCAGGTGCATCAGCCAACCTTCCCGCTCACAGATGATCCATTAGGTCTCTTTATTCCTTCAAAATATTATTAAAAAGGTCAGGCATCTGAAGGAAAGCTTAAGGAGGAAAAGTATTTTTTCCACAGACATCGCCTATGGATGTATTGGATGTTGAAAATTAGTTTGGATTTCTGTATTCTGTATTCTTGCTCGGTGAGCTCAGCTGGAAGGAAACCAGTCAGGCCACCGCGTCTTGTGGGCAGCGTGGGATCGCTGCCTGGGAGGTCTGTTAAGTCACAAGGTTTTATCTGAAGTAAAGCATGGCAGTTCTCAGAAAATGGATGTGCGTGCCCCAGCCTGGGGAGCGGGTCAGGAGAATTACCTGCCCGGGAGAGCACAGCCCTTTGCTTCACCCTCTCCAGCAACCATCCAAATTAATTTGGCTTAAAGAAGGTTTCCTCCTAGCTCTTCCCATGCGGCATTTTGCCCTCAGCATGTGGAAACGGCCCCAGACCAGAGCGGAGGCCTTCCCACCGTGCCGGCAAGAGAAAGCTCTTGCCCAGGCACATGGAGAAAGGGATGGATGAGGCAATTGGCAGAAATTCGGACATTTCAGAGCCGGTGCCTCCAAACCATGACCAACTCCCGCTCCAGACCTTACCTGTCGATTAAAGTTAAAACAGCCCCGAAGAAGCAAATGCAGAAGTCTAATCTTAAAACCTAAAATCTTACAATGTAGTTTCCTTTGGAAATTAGCTCTGGAGAGCCATTGTCTTTCAAAATCGTCTTCCTTTGGGGAAATTCTGGGCTATTTGTCCCTGTAATGTTCTTGCTATCGATTTAAGAAGAAACAAGAGCTGGCTAATTATCTGTGGCTGTGTTTATCTTTGTTTTGTCTTTGCTAATGGCTGTAGCTATTGGGTTTATACAATTTCAGAGGTACAGATACCAGAGGTTTTATTATAAGCTTGTGCCCAATACAAAGACCACCAGCAGAAAAGGAAAGGCAGGTGCTGCTTGAAGTTATATATGCCAAAGAAAAGCATGCCACTTCCCCGACCCAAGAACCCCAGCATGCACATTTTGTCAATTGGAGTGAAGAACTGCAGAGTTGTATTTATATATAAAAAAAGCTTTTTTTCTGATGTAGTTATGGACTGCTGAAGAACTGAACTATTTGTGCAGGTACCTCTATAAATAATTAGATGTATAATATTTCCACAGCTGTGCACTGCCAGATGGCTCCGCTTTTTTAAGCTTAAAGTAACTTCCTTCCTTTGCAGTGAGAAAAAGCCAACTCTGTCAAGTTGTATAAACTCATCCTTTCAGGAGCAGACAAGACCTGGGCTTGAACTTGGAAAATAAGAGACTTCTCAGGGAAGGGGCTTGTAACAAAGTGAGTAGCTAGATGGAGTTCTTCGTCATTCAGGTGCAGTTTAACTTCATTAAAATGGCCCAAATCTCTCCCTTCTCAGCTGAGCTCTGTACAGATGCTGATGGTGCATGCGATAGTATAATGATGGCTGGTTGCAAATAAGAGGACTGCTGTAAAGATTAGGACCTGGAGCTTGATTGGTATTTTCATATGAACACAATATTAATAATATAAGCACAGTAATAGTAGTAATAAGTGATACCAGGAGGGAGAGCAGCTAAGGCTGCTGGGTTTGTTCGTAGTGCTTTGGTAGGGCGGCTGCACTGATTTGTGCTCAGATGCAACAGGATGGCATTAAGCCTAGGGGTGCGAGTCCCAGTGGAGCAAAGGACTGAAGTACGGGTTTAATTTTAAGCAGGTAAATAACTCTGGAGGCGGTTTGCCTGCCTGTACCCTGGTGTGGCATTTCCCATGTTACCGGGCTCTTCATACTCTTCTGTACTCCAGCGCTTTGCTAAGAGGGGAAACTCTTTTTTGCTCTTGTGTTGTCCCAGAGCCCACAAGAGCTGGGGAAGGTCTCCCAGCCTGGCGAGACCTGGCTGAAGTGGCCATCGGGGCTGCGGGAAGAGGGAGACGCCCATACCCCAAGGACACTTGGCGAAAAAACACGCTTCAGCTTACTGCAGTGGCGAAATGCTTCAGCGCCATGAGGGATTTTTCCAGATGGCCTCAGGAGCTCGTGGTGGAGGTGCCGGCTTTGCACCCGTGGTAGCAAGCCTATATTTCCAGGGGTAAATACAAGCACCTCCCTGCCTATGACATTTCTGGCTGAAACCTTGAGCTCTTTGGGGAAATCAAGAGGCTCTCAATGCTATATCACGATGTATTAAAACTGTATTGAACTAAGGCTCTAAATCCTGCCGTGGCCACGTGTTGTAGAAGTATTCCCCAAGGGGCTTTGGACATGGTACCACTGTCCTGGGTGCGCCTCCAAGGATGCAGCCCAGGGACGGGGACAGGGCTGAGCGTGGCTCTGGCTGCTGAAGCCACCGAGCTCAGCAGCACGTATGAGGGAAAAGTGGGAAGAAACAATGAGCTTTTCTCCCCACTCCTTGCTAGGTGATAACTTTACAGATGGGTTTTTAAGGAAAACTGCCATTGCTTCATGTTTCAGCTAATTTTGCTGTCGTCGTTTGGACCAGCTCAGGGGAGACGTGATGCCTGTCACCCCAGGTCGTGTCTCCTGCATGTCTCTGCGGTGGGTGTCTTGCCTCTGCATCCATCATCGCAGCTGGGCATTTAGGATGACCAACCCTGTGTACGCAAAGTGCATACTGTATCTGTGTAATGCATTACTCTCTTCCTGTTTTTTTTTAAATTCCAGCTCATACGCTGTAAAAATGTTAGATCCAATGAACAGGAGCCTTTTCCTTTTTCACAAGTTTGGATGAATCTTTTCCTATGTCATGTCCCCGGAGCTTTGCAAGGTAGTTCAAAATGCACGCCGGCTTTTACGTGCCATTTCAAATTCACTGTCAGTGTTTTGGAAATTTGTCAAGAACGCGTGATCAAGAACGCATTGTCAAGAACGGCAGGTGTGCAAATGCGAGCCACGGGGAAAGCACGGCTCTATGCAGCTCTTGGCCACAAGCTGCAATCGTTACGTGCTTTCTGCAGGCTTTATTCCCTGTTGCTCTTTCTCCTCCTCATGTCCGAGCAGCAACTTTTCCCTGTGCAGATGTGGCGGGGGCTTCCTTCACAAAGTGGGCTAACTCATTAGCTATAAACCAGTGCTTCAGCTTTGGGCCGGGATGGGGAAAACTTATTTATTAACGTCATGCTCATCATATGGTTTCCTCAGGGCTGACTGACTTAATCACTCATTGCTCGCTGCAGTGGTTTGGGAGCAACGTTTCGCAGAAGAGCAGGGCGCGTGCCGATGCTTCCTAACGGCGTGCAAAGTCGGAGATTGCCCTCCCCATCCCTCACACGCTGCAATACCAGCGTTTCCTTTTAGAGGCTTTAAAATTTTCTTAATAAAAGGCATTTTTCAGCCACAAGAGAATTACAGCTGGGACGATCCCTTCGAAAGCCATCGTGGCCACCCCCGCTGCCCGCCCGCAGGGATTACGGCGCTGCCCCATTACCCCGCCGTCCGCCCCGGCGCCGTCTGAAGGCTGCAGCGGGTCTGGCCTTCAGGCCCCAGCGCGCTGGGACCGAGCCGTCCCTCGCAAGCACTTACCAGCCCTCGCAATGCAGCTTTCCAGGGCGTTTACTTCCATTACCTGGTCTGGAAAGCTGTGACCGCTGCTTTGTTTTTAAGCCTTTCTTTTTGAACCGAACCGTGCCCGTCCCTGCTGCGTACGAGGGTGCAATCCCTGGGTAACCTGCTTCCCGCTGCCGAAAAGAAACTGCGGAGCACAGCTGTGAGGCCAGGTGTCTTTTCTTCAGTCTCAATTTAACAGTCTTCCAGCATTTAAGCTAATGGTTTAAGTAACGTAGTGTTGTCCTTCAGCGTTGAGGCTGGAGGCCAAAGAGCTCAGGTCCAGCCTTGTGTTTTTCATTTTTATTTCCGGGCCAAGGATCGGACCCTTTATCTGCTGACCCAAGCTCAAATGGCGTGTGGATGTGCTACGTACAACATGTGTGTTTAAATAATTTACTCTTTTCTCTTCCGAAATTCTCTCAAGACATGCTGTTAAAAATCTATATGTGATTGCACTAGAGCACACAGTGGAATAATATGAAAACTACTATTTTTAAATAAAAGCAGACTATTTATATCTCTTTTATCCTCAGTTTTGTATTTTTGCCCAGTGTCAGACCACATGCAAGCCTGGAAAGCAGTGAAAATATATAGGAGAGAATAAAATGTAATGATCTTCCAAGGTGTGTTTGGCTTTGAGTTACAGGAAAGCTATCAGAAAGGTTTGTTTCCTTTTAATTTATTTAAAGCTAGATATTTTACTCAGCTCTTCTTGGTATTCAGTTCTGGAGACTCAACTGAAGAAACTCAAAAAGATCAAGTGCTATGAAGTGCAAACATGTTTTTTGGACTCTAGGATAGTGTCTGCTCAAGTAGCAAAACAGTTTGCAAAAACACGTGCCAAAAGCATAAAGGTGGGAGTTTTGTCTAAGCAATAGGGGAAGAATGTGAGCAAAAGCAGAGAGCAGCTGGAGCCCTGGCCGCGACTGCTGGAGACCCACCAGCCCATGCAGTTCAGCGGGTCTTTGAAAAGCCTTCCAGAAAATCCCACAAAGAGCCTTGCATGTGCATCTGTCGGGCCGCTGCTGGGTCGGGCAGCCACCACCAGCTCGCGCCGCTCCTGTCTCCGATTTTCTTTGCCGGCTTAGTGACAGCTTGGGAAGCACAGGCGGGAATCCTTTAAAATGCCTGAGCGTGGCAAGAACACAAGATTCACCCTAATCCCTCTCCAAAGGGTGCTTTTAGTTATTGTGTCTGACTTCATTCTTCAGTGCTTGATCCAGCGGCCACTGACCTTCGTGGAAATGTGCCACCGACTGCGGCTGGCAGCGGTCAGGCCGGCAGGACAGAGCCGTCCGCCTGCCCGAGGCTCTCGGTGCTCGGGAGCCCAGGCGCCAGGCCTTCGGCAGAGCCCAGACGCCGGCTCCAGCCCTCGTGCTGAACTGGTGGGGACTAAGTGAGGGTGAACGAGCTCTTCTTTGCTTCCGGCGTGCAAGACACGTGCGATGTGCCGTGTTTTTCCCATTGCTTTCAGATCACTGGAGAATGACGTCCTGGTTTTCAGAGTTCAGGTCAGTCGAGTCCCTATTCATCACCAGGGGAATATTGCCCGCGTGTGATTTGAAGGTATGGCCATACCGCTCTATGAAAGGAGGTTGTGGGGATGGAGACTCTAAAATGGTAACCCTCCAAAAATTTGGAGGAGTCTCCTTTCTGTGGGCTACCTCATTTCTCCACTGCTCTTAGTATCCTCATAGGATAGAGGCAGCTGACAGCACTGGCATACCCTCTCTCACCTAGCTGCTCAGGCGCGCAAGGTAGTTTCAGATCTGACTAATGTTCAGTTTCCACTTAGTCTCCAAGCTGCAAACTGCAGCCTGGAGCCCTCGTTAAGATCTCCCCGCCCCAACAATGTCTAATCACTTGCTGGACTAACTCTACATGCCCTTGAGGTCCCGACAGACACTTGCCTGCTGCAGACTAATGAAGTCTTCCAGATTTCGTAAACTCTGCAGTCTTTTTGTGCCATTAAATCATTTAATCCTTGCCGGCCACCGAAGAAGCTGTGATGGAGATAATTTATGTGCTGGTGGTATCCCTGAATCGCCAGCCATGCTAAGCTTCTCCCGGGAATGACATTGGTTGCTCAAAAGCTAGGTGTTCGCAGTGTCTGCAGCTGGTCCAATTTTAGCTCTCCTGCCAAATCCAATTTTCAAGTAGGAATCCATCTGACATCTCCTGAGGCCTCGGCTTGTCTGTTTGCAATTCAAGGTTTGCTCAGTTGTGCTGCAGGCCTGTCAGCAAGACAGCAGAAAAATAGCTCATCGCCTGGGACCAGCACAGAACCCCAAACATCCTTCCTAAGATGCAAACACAAGTTATTTTTGTAACATGGGAGCCAAGGTCCTTCATTAATAATTTGCATTTTTTCATCGAGGGCAAAATATAGTGAAAAAAGATGCTGTAATATAGGATAGGCTTTTACCAGCCTATATACAGAAATACAGTTAGCTTGCAGAATATACCTCTGCCTTTTTTCTCCTAGATTTTTTCTTAATTGCTGGGGCTGCTAAACATGAAGGGACTTTCTGAGATCCTCTCTCCCTTTCCTACCTGGAAAGTCACACATCCTCGTTTCCTAGAGTACCGTCATTCCCGTACGGCTGATGGCAGCTACCACTACGCAATCTCAGCACTGAGGGCTAGCCTACGTCCCAATAAAAACCAGAGTGAAAGCGTCCTAAATGTCATGTCTTAAGCTCTCTCTTACTGCATTTTTACAACCACATGCTAGTTGACAGAAGTATTATTTTTTTGGAGGGGGCGGGGAGAAAAAGGAAAACGTCATTAACTGACTAGACGGCCAAGAGGAAAGAAAGGCTTTGATACACACGTGCTCTCCTAATAGCAAAAGGATAAATCTCCATTAGCACATCCTCCAGGGCTGCTCTGCACAAACCCAACTTTTCTGTGTTAAAAACAAGAAGAAATGGCAAAAGTTTGGGAGGCCTGCCCGCCTCCAAGGGCCCACTCCTTGCAGAGACCCTCCTTCCAGGGGGCTCCGCAGCAGGATTTTCTCCTGGAGAAATGGCAGCACTCCCAGCTACGAGACTTCTATGAAAAAGCCCAACAAGCAACTTGTACTCAATGCTTAAAACATTATTTGAAGATTTCAAGTGAAGCCAAAATAATGTGGATTTTATATGGCAGCCCTTTCATTTCTGTGTCCGCCAGAGTTCCCAAGAGCTAACAATACAATCCGGAGGAGAAGGTAAAAAGGGCACTCTATGTTAAACAAATATCTTAATTAAAGCAGCACTTTAGGAGATTCTTTAAGCATGCAAGTGTGTGAATAGATCATTTGAAGGTAAAGCAAACTCACTTGCTTAAAATTAGGTGCCTTGTTAATCGGCTTGCTGAACCGAGGACTGGAAGAACATTAAACTTATTGTGATGCTGCTAAAGATAAAATATCTGTCCGATTCTGTTCATCAAATCTTTCCTCTACAGCTCTGTAACTTCAGATGTACGTGCTGAAATTCTTATCTGCAGCACAGCTGGTTTAAAAACACTTGTTTTATTTCTGGTCTTTCCTGGTCTCAGATGCAAGACCGTAAATAGCGCTGGAGTAACAGCCTTGAGTGCGCAGTCACCTGCTTCAGCCTCGTGCAGGGACAGACTGCTCTCATCCCGCGTGAGCTGAACAACGCGGACAAGGGGGGTGGCCCGGGCCATCGGCCAACGAACGCGTGGCTGAAATGTGTAGTTGGCTTTATTTTTTTTAAAATATGCTCTATAACAACAAACAAACTAGTGTATTAAGTAATGGTCCATCTAGCCCACTGGAAATGGAAGAAGCAGTAGGACAAACAGCAACGTGGCAGCAGGCGCGGAGAGAAGGTTTGTTGATTACTGTGGTCAGTTCATACCTTGAAAAAGCAAAGCGAATACCAGAACCAGACAACCTTGGAAAAAATTAAAAAGTTCTTCTTTCAGCTGTGTTCAAACAATAAATTCAAAACTGAAGGTGGGAGGTGGAGGTGGGAGCATATTTGACCTCCATGACTTGGGGTAAATTCTGGCCGCCTCTCGGAGGAGCAGGCCAACTTCTCGGCTGTGTGCAGCCCCGATGGCTTTGCACAGGCAGTGGATTAACTCCCCTCTCCAAGGGACGCTGCCTGGTGCTGCAAATACCATCAAAGCCCAGGGAAGGCTATTACTGTGCCAGGTCTTCAAGATGGCACAGCCTGCCAGCCGTGGCCCCTGCAGTCGCTGTTCCTCAGGTGCTTCCCGCATCAGATTTGCTCCGTGCAGGTCATTAAGCAGGAGGAGACACGAGGATGAGCCGCAGCTCAGCTGGCGTTGATAGGGCCACAGCTTTGGCCTTGTGTATTTTCAGATTCAGTCTTCTGCAAACTGCACAAGTGTGCTTTGCAGCGGACTGAATATAAATCAAGCACGGGTATTTCTAGGACCAGGCGAAATTAATCCCGAATCTTGACATTTGTTTTGACACATCATCTCCTTGTGTGTCTGAGCACTGCAGTAATGTCTTTAGTTCTTTACACAGTGCACCTGGGTCTGCATGTCTGAGATTGCTGCTGAGGTCATTAAACAAATATGTGAACTGCCTATTTTCAAATTAATAGCACATGTACTCAATCTCTGTGCTCTTGGGCATAAGTTCAAAAATATAGAGACATAAAACTGGGGTGATTTACTGGACCTTTCCTAGACTGAAATGATTAATTGTCTGATTTACTAGTTCCATTTTTTATGCTGAAACCAATATTTTTATATTGGGGAATATATAGAAAATGGTTATCTGGAATGCCTTCATCGTATTGCTGAGTAAAAAAATGATATTGTGATGAATAAATTTTACATATTAACCTTTTGATTCATTTATATGAACAGAACTATAAGCTGACTCCATCTGATGCTAATAAGCTTTATGTCGTATTTCTTTGGGATGCAATTCAATCTATGTGAACAAATAAACTTGTATGAAAATTGTCTTCCTAATTGGTCAGAAATGGTTTTTGGCCATGGCAGAAAAAAAAGTCTAAAAAGTCTGTGGAAATGGATTCATAACACATGGCACAAAACAACTGACTAGTAAGTCAGAAAAATTATCACGGGTATTTCACTGATTGCCAAAAGCTCACAAAAAAAAAAAAAAATCAATTTAGGGGTTCTTCAGTGTCCAGGAGATCTATAAGTCCTGGCAAACATCAGGTGGTTGCCCATCTGCTTTCACACAGGCTCCTCTGCGTGGGTCACCTGGGGGCCGACAGCAGAAATGTTAGAAGTAGAGTTGTGCCCTTACTTACCAGCGCAGTGCCGAGATCCCTAACCCTGTTGTTGCAGTAAAGTGGCTGCAAAACTGAAATGGCATCAATTTTAGAACAACCTGGAGCGAATCATGGAGGATGGTGCTCTTGTTCTGAAGAGGTTTCCAAGCATTTGTTTGAAAGAGGCCAAAACCATTGCGCAGGCTGAGCTGAGGTGTGCCCAAATCCCTGGTTTCCGTGCTTGGATCTGGGAGAACTGGTGATTGTCACCTAGCTCATTAAATACAGCTGTCCTTCCCTGCAGCGTGCTGCACCCCGTTGTCCTGTGAAGCAGATGCTGTAGGTGAGATGTCCTTTCCACTACAGCTCTTGAGCACTTCTTTAAACCAGACTTTTTTCTCTCCTATATCCAGAAACATAGCTTTGAGCTCAAGAGTTCATCGATCCACAGCATTCTTCCGCCAGGCTCTGCTGTCCTGGGCTCTCAAGGTGCAAGTTAATCACTAACTCGAATGTCAGCACCTCCTTTGCTTTGACTGTTTTCGCATGGTTTTGGTGTGATATGCATTAATACAGGAAGATAATTAAAAACAGAATACCTCTACTTTGTCGTGGAACAATCTTTGAGCTTTTTATCCTGATCTCTCTTAAAGTGCTAGCAAATGTTTTTATCTCCATTCAACACCTTAAATTATTATGATGATATCTTGTGATTTTTCTTTTACTGCAGTACGAAAGCAGCTGGGGAATGGGGAAAACAGCTAGGAATACGTCTTCTTTCGATATTCCCTAACTGTGCTACATTATATTTACTTGCACTGCGGTAAACATCATACCTCTGTGGTCAAACAGGTCAGGCAGGGAAGGACCGGGGTGACCATTTGGGTGCAGCCACCCTCCTTTCGCTGCCATAGGACAAGGCTTTTGAATATGGCACAGCAAAATCAGGAACTTTGGTAGCATGCAAATCCCCAAAGCTGTTCCTTGTGGTTTTTCCCTACTCAAAACTACATGCAGCCCTTGGAAAGCACCGTATTCTCAGAGAGGTTCCTCTTGGAAGCCTGTTTCGGGTAGGTCTCCAAAGCCAATTAGTTCAGCTTGCTTTGAGGGACCTCCTGGCCACCGAGACACCCTAGTGTATCCACTGTAGTCTTGCAGAAACACAAAATAGAGCTGTACCAAAAATATCGCGGTGCTATACAATACCCACCCTAAAACTTACTGTTTTTTATACTGCCGCTCTGCAATGTCAGGCCATTGTAAACTACTGCATTGTGACTTTATTTAACACAGAGGGTTGAGGATTAGGCCCTATTGTTCATCTTTTGTGTTTTATCAATCAATAGTATCCACTTTAATGACCAACAGGTTTCGTGGGCAGTGCGAGAAGGACATCCTCGCGCGTGGCTTGTTTCCCCCGCCCTGGGCACCAGCACCCGGCCAGCCCCGATGCAGACAGTGATTTCCCTCCCGGGAAATGTGGCTGCAGGTGCCTTGCTCCCACCGCGTCCTGGCCACCAATGCCCCCGACGCTGCCGGTTGCAGGACAGGAGAGCATTAGGGCCTTGTGATCCCTGTCACCTGTAAAGGAGGTATTGCAATAGGCAGGATGTTAAAATTTAATACCTGCACAGCCAGGCCAAGTTCATAGTCTACTTCATCTAAAGGAAGGCCAGGTTACTGCACAGTACTGATCTCCAAGGCAAAGGAGGGAAAAATCTAACTTACTAAAAATAAGGTGTATGCTGTTGGGTGTTTTTGTCCTTTGCAGTCCTGTGAAATGAGTCCCTTAAATTGAGGATTGCACTTGCCCTTTTACATTAATGTCAGGGTCGCTGCCTAGCGCATCAGTATTGCAGAGGGAAACCATCGCCAAAGGATCACTTAACATGTTTTTAAAGGTAAATCTTCTTTGCTGACACTGACGCATTAAGTCCCGTGATTTTACTTACGCTACAGCTAATTACAAGCTTGGCTTTGGTATGCAATATGTATTTATCCTGGGAGCTGTGAAAATCCTTTCTTAACATCTTGGGGGGAATTCATGAAAACCTCTCTGTGTCTGGCATGCTGCTCCGGAGGAAACCTGTGAATGCTCGGAGCGGGGGAAAATAACGCCTTCAGGTCTGGCCAAAGCACAGACCAATATACTGGGCAGAAGCAAAAGCTTGATATTTTGGGTTACCTTCTGGCACGTGCAGCCGTGGCAGAGAGCCCCACTGCACACCTCCCTCCAGCACCAAGTTACGCAGGCATTAAGTAACGTCTCTCCCTTTTCGTGGGATTTTCCACTTTACAGGCTCACAAGGCACCACAGATCTGTTTGGAGACTGCAAATGAGGCTATTAGTTTAATAAGACATGATAGTTAGCGATCTTTCCGGCAGTTGTGGTCAAACCGTCCTCAGTCGCAGCAACCCTTGTGCAGGTAATTGGGTTTTTCAGAGTGAGAACAGTATAACCAAGATCACAATCTGGTGCAGCCAAGCTGTGGAAAGCAATGCCAACGAGGGCTATGTACTCCCGGCGGAGATGCCAAAATACGCGAGCATTTAGCCAGCTGCATGTCAAAGAAGGAGTGAGTGGAGATTTTATGTGCTAGGAAATCTTCAGCACTGTATTTTTTGTATCTTGAGCAGTAGATACCTCTTATGGCAAATGACTGTCTCACACTTTCCTTGTTGTGCAATTCGGCTCTTTCCTCGTGGGCACGGTGGGCTCCTGCAAAACGGCCCCGTCCCGGCGCCTGCTGCGTGGCACCTCCACGGAGGGGAACTGCGCCCTTTTGTACTTGATGCAGCCTTTTGGGCAATATTTGCTTTTCACTGCGCGTTTCGTTGTGCGTTAGATGAGGGAGCGTTCAAAGAAAAAAATTCCTGCAATTGCACCCAAGTAACTTTCTGACGAAGGCAGAAATTAATCCTTTTAAGCCCCTGATATGCAACAAGTGCAGGTTTCTTTTCCTTTTTAGGAAGCTATGGTTTGCACGGGCAGCGGGAAGACTCATCTGTATGTCTTAAAGCCTACAGGAGGACGGAGGCAGAGCGGAGGGAACAGGCGCCTCTGCGCACATCCAGCTCTTGGGTGCACATCTGGAGGAAGTGCTCCGTCGCCCGCCGCCGCTTTGCCCGGCGGCCTCCCCCTCGCAGCAGCCTCCTCCCAGCCCCGCAGCCAACGGCAGTCTCGCGGGAAGCTCAGGAAAGAGCGAATTTGCTAAATCTGGAGCATTATCTGTCAATGCGCTACTGCTCTGTAATTATGACATCTTCTGCTTCTCAGATAAAGGTTTTTATAAGAGCCTTTTAATCTAAAAGGCCGATTACATTAAAACAGTGGCTTCCATACTTAGATCCCCCGTTAGATGTCTGCTATTGTGTTTGGTATAAATTTAGCAAATTATAAGGAAGGGTTTCTTAGAGGAAGCTTCAAACTGTGATTACTGCTTGCGTAGCTGTAGGCATGAATAGTCCCGAGAAACACATTTATTTTATTTATTGCGAGCAAGGCAGTACTTCAGGCACGGCTCTCGGGGGTTGGCCAGCCACTCTGCTTGCAGACGGCCCAAACCAGGTTGGAGCGACACTGGGAAACGCAATGAGAAAGGTAACCGGAAGGAGAAACACCGAAAAGAAGCCAAACCAAAGCCAGAAGGGCCCAGAAGGAGAGCGTTTTTTCATATTGCTAGGCAAAGCAAGTGAATATAAAGATTTCCCTGCCTTTTGCTGCTGTCGGCTGCGTGCCGGCCCCGAACACGGGAACAGCTTTGCGGCCACCAGTAAAATGCCCCCAATCCCCTGGACTCCCGCACTGAGGTCAGCTTGCTCCTTGCCTCGGCTCTGATGAAATCAAACATCTTTAAAATTGTACTGGAAGGTGGGAAGCGTTTTGTCGGACCCCGATATTGCCCGGTGTTGCTCCACCCCAGATGGGAGTTTTGCGTTCACGGAAGGGGGCTGCAGTCAGCTGTGCAGCTGAGCAGTGATACCGAAAAGAGAAAGGCAAAGATCCTTCCAAAGACAATGAAGGTGCTTGTTTCTAAATTAAGAACAGATTAATTTCCGTCCTGTAAACGGAGTACACATCTAATGCGCTACCTGTGAGCTTGCGGCTCGGTTTGTGCGCCTGTGGCTCAGGTTCTCGTCCTGGTTTCTTCCTTAGAAATAGCAGTGACGCTCGCAGCGCTGTGACCGTGCCCTGCGTTACTCGGCCGGCGAGCCCGTAGCCTGCCTCTCCCCAGCTCGCACTCGCCCCGCGGCCGGTCCCCTTGCCGCTCGCTCAGCCCCCACCTCCATCACCGAGCGCCTTTTGTAGCTCTCCTGTGTTTGCTTCCTGCTGGTTTTAGGGACCGTGCGTTGGGAAGAAGCCATAACCGGCCAGCGCCGAAAGCTCCCGAAGGCAGAGCTGAGACCTTGCGCGGGTTTTAAATCGTGTTTGTTGCTCTGCTGCCTGCGGGGGCGAACGCTTCCCCTCCCGTAAAACCATGCTGTTTTCCCTGACCCGTGCTCTGCAGTGAGAAATAATTAGCACGAAGGATGCCTAATGAAGGAAACGGCGGAGTTGCAGCGCGTCCCCAGCTTACGTGATGGTAATTGATTCTGACTGTTCCTCCGCAGGATTAAATTATTCGGAAGCGAGCCGCAGAGTCGCTGGGCGCTGGGAGCAGGAGAGGGACGTCAGACCTGCAGGAACGTTAAGAAACCGTACTTCTGCGGTCATATTATTAGCTAGCTATTCATCACTCAGTTATTAATTACTCAAAATTAGTTATTAATTCCTATCAGTTGTTATTTACTCAAATTTTTAAACCGTACTCTGTCATTTTATCCGTATCATTAAAGCAATTGCTGTTTGCAGTGAGGCTGGAGATGGCACGAGGGAACCCGGGCACCGCGACTGGCGGACGTGCATGGGCCCAGAGGGCAGCCGTCGGTCACCCGCTGGCCCCGCATCGGGTAAATGTCTGTGGCAGGGTCAAAGAGACAGACTGAAGCGACGGCGAGAAAACTGCATTTCAGGGAAATGCGTTTAAAAAAAAATGTATTTGTGCTGGTGAGTGGCTGCTGTTGCAAAGAAGCCGCTGCATCTTTTTGAGAGCTTTATCCGTCTCCTCCCTTGCGTCGCTCGCTCTTAAGGCGCGCTGCCTGGCTGGGTGCGTGTGCAGGCTCAGGGTGCTGGAGAAGCAATAGAAACGCAGCTGCGAAGACCGCGGGAGCCGCGCCAGCCCCCGAGCACTCTGCGTTTGCTTTAATTCTTTTTTTTACCCTCTCCTATGCATGAAAAAAAATAAAGTGAATGTTCCTACCGATAAAACAGGCTGGCAGGAGGGCGAGCATGCGAGTGGCGTGCCTGGTTCCCACGGCCACGGGCGCACTGTGCGGGACCACCGTCCTCATGGCGTCACCGGGCTGCAGGAGGTCGCGCTTCACTCGTGCGCTTTGCTCCATCTTCGGGAAAGACATCAACCTTAGTATTTGCCCATTCTTCATAAGTACATTTATTTGGGAACAGGAGCATTGGGAGGGGGAGACAAGACGGTGTGCCTGGGCAGTCAGAAACCTCCTGGACACGAGGAGCTGCCTGCTCCCTCACAGCAACACCCTGCAAATCAGTCCTCCCCGAGCAAAGCACTAACTATAAGGAAAGCAATGCTTATAACCAGCTAAGCTCACCGAAGTGTCTGCACGAAGCAGCGTCAGACAGGGCTGTGCCACGGCGGGCGCAGCCCCACTAACGCACCCCCCTGCACGGCCCTTGGCTGGGAACATTAGGCCATAAGGGGGCAAAACTTGGCCTATGTTACTAACACTATGCTCCTTCTTACGGTCAAAGGGGAAATTGCAATGTGCGAATCCAACAGTTGAGGGTGAGCCTACAGCTGATTTTAATTCAGGCCCCCTGGTTCAGTATACGAAGCCCCAGGACCGCATCCCTTCCCAATTTGCCTTACTGCATCAATAGCGGTCCAGGATTACAAGCCTCACTGCCTAGATCTTTTATTTATGCATTTATTTAATCTCGCCCTACCAAGGTACGTGTTTTAAGATTAAAATATTCCTTACTTTCAACAGCTAGGATAAATATTGATGCAGCATTTCAAATAGTATGTGCACAAGCAAGTCTCTCTGAGGACTGGAAAGCAACCGAGACTAGTTTGGAAGAGTTCAATAAAAAGCAGTACGTGTGCTACAAAGGGTGAAGACAAATACTAATGATAGCGGGCAGGCTAGGACTCTGAAAATACCTGTTGGCCTCAGATCAGAGAAGGGAAGATATCATAATTTCAATACCTACTGGCCCAAGGCTTTTGTTTCTAATAAATGGACAAGCTCCTTTAAGCCTGGTAATTAATCTGGTAGATCTTTTCAATTTTATCAGCCCCTTCTGTGACATTATTCTCTAATCTGTATGGCTCCAGCTTTCATTAAAAAACAAACCCAGTGACAAGCAGGTAATGCTGCTCAAAACGCTGGTGCTAATCTCGGCTGCTTGGGCATTGCACTGTAATTGCTTTTCAAGGGTGTTTTTGTATGACTTGTTTAGTGCAGTATCTCTGGTGGTATTATAGCTCCTGGGTACCTTAATCATGGGCTTTACAAGCAAATACAAATGTTGTATCAGGAAAGAAGGGGTTGTTGATGGTCAGGATTTGCAGGAAGTACCTCTCTTTCTTCCAGCTTTTGTTGCGGCGTTAACTTATGGCCTTGAGGAAAGGGGGGTGCGATGTTTTTTTACTGCTTTCCAGGAAGCATATTCAAGTAGGATTTCTTTAACGTGTAGGCCCTTATTTTTCCTGTCGCTGGCTGGCACCTTGATGAAGATGGCTGTCAACTCAAGAACCATCATATTTCTTTCCAAGCGGACAGCCAGATCGGACGTGTGCAATGTCAGCGTGCTGCCAGGTCCATCAGCGGAAAGCTCAGACCACAGGTAACGAGGGCCGGCAAAGCACCTGCCCCCAAAAAGAGGCTCACGACACAAACAACTAAACTATGCCACGAGTTGCTGCTGCTGACAGACCCTGAGCTGCCGGCTGGACTGCCGAAACGAGATAGATCTGCTGGACCTTGACCCTGAAACCTGTTGCCCTGGACTCTTCTGCTCTTTCAGGGCCCTGAAAACGTTGATCGCTGCTGGTGCCTTTGACAGTCCTGGTGTTTTGCACGTACACACTCAAGATGCTGTCGGCCTGTTTTGTCATGGCTGGTCATTTACTGGTGTATCCATCAGTAGCAAATGCTACCAAGGAGGATGGAAAATCCCGTTTCATGCCTTGCTGCTGGCGGGTTGCACCTCTTGGTGCCACGCTTTGATCCCCTCTGTGCAATTAGGGGAGCCTTCCTACAACAAGAGCTGCATTTTGGGGGACTGAATGTCCCTGGAGTGGATTTAGGTGATCCGTGAGCTGGAAAAATGTGGGCCTTCCTCTGTGGCATGGAAAAAATGAGATTTTTTGCTTTCTTCCCACAAGCCATCACTGTGATGACAAATTTTCCCAACCTGTCCTGTGCCCTGAGTTAGAAGTGATGCAAATCCATCCACCAGGGCAATGGAAAACCCTCCACTTCTGCCCATTGCCCATTGCATGGCTCTACCTGCCGGTCTGGAAAATGAGATAAGACCCTCTCGAAAGCAGCTCCACAAGGTAAAGAAATAGCGCGGCCAGGCATCCTGCGGGCTGTCTGCCCAAGAAACATCTGCCTCAATGGCTGGGTTGTGCCAGATAGGTGGCTTGCCGCAACCTTCCTATCAGTCTATGCAAGCAACCACAAATTAGAGAAAAATGCTAGTGTGGATTGAATATTGCGGTATCACTTAGTAGGCGGGTAGGAAAAACTAGCGCAGAGATTTAAGGTTCTATTGTACCAAACTGACTGGCTTGGAGATAATTTAATTTATGTTCACAGATAGCCATCAAGCAGAAAAAGAAAGGCTGCAATCCATAGTTAGAAATTGCTTCTTCAACAGAAATTGCTGGCGCTTTTCATGAAGGAGGCTGTAAAATTTTTAAAACATGGTGGTTAAGTTATTCATGCTACTTGGTAGGAGACTGATAAAAAATAGGCTTTCTAGTTCTTCCTGTATTATCACCTGTGCTCAGATGTGGGCTGCAAGCAAAGCAAAGTTGGAAACCTTTCCCTCGCAGCGTACATTGAGTGCGGGCTTCTGAACGCCTGCGCAGGGCGTTGCGATCTGCAACTGGAGAATTTAACACCTGAGGGTGGACAGCCGACTCCATCCCTTGCCAACAGCACCTTCAGGGACTGTCCACGCAAGGTGCACCAGGAGCCTTAATCTGATTGAGCTGAATTAAATTCCAGAGTCAATTAAATTAAGGCCACCTTAATTCCAAATAAGACTGTCTACATGGGGATTTGATGAGGTTTAGCTAATCCACTTTAGAAATTAATGCAGATTAATTTCTCTGAGCATCCCCAGGTAGGCAAGCCCTGAGAAAGAAAGGAGAAAGTATTTCAGTAACTGCCTCAGTGAAGGTGGGAGGATTATGTTGATGGTTGGATGTAAAGACTGGGCTGCCTAAAGGCACAAGGAAACAACTGCCCGGGATTAGGCTCTGCCAAATGGGTGCATTTACTCAGAGCTCTGCTAAACTAAACAAATGACTCAGCTCTTCATGGGCTCCACCTTTGGACCTTAGCGAAAGTGCAGGTTCATGGGCTAATCTGGGAAAATTTTAGTGATTTATGGATTTGGGTTAATAATTACGAATGAGTTATGCAATGTTAGTATGAAAATGCAGTGTCACGAAAGTGTCTCTGCTGGGACAACTCCGCATGCCTCCTAATGCCAAGAGTACAGTCAGCTATTGCATCATGTTGGAGGAAGAACAGTTTCATTCGCTTGTCTGGAGGAGGATGGCACTTGGGGGAACAGGGAGCCACAGTGGGAGAAAATGGAAATATCACAAAGCCAAAACGAGTGTGCAGCAGAACGACATTTTTTCAGTGAGCTCTTCTAACTGGCAGGATCTTGAGCTTGAACTAATGAGAGGAAAACCCATTCAGGGTAAAGGAGTAAGAATTGCAGTCTCTTCCTTGAAACAGCTGCTGGCATTTTTCCCCGGCCCTGGCTTCCCACCCTTCATTGTCTGTAGCAGGGTTTCGTGCAGGACCTGGCACACAATCGCCACCTCTGGAGCCCAGAAAGCAGCCCAGGATGCCCTCTCAATGGGGAGGGATCCGGCTCAGCCAGGTCATCTTTGAGGGTCCGTCTGGGCAAGGACAGGATGGCAAAAAGCCCGGCAGGGGAGAGCAGGGTAAGGAGTCGCTGAAAGAGTTGGATGCGATGTCCACCCTTGGGGCTGGTCCACGCTGATGCTCCTCCTCGTCTGCACGCTGAAGGCGGTATGCTGCCATCAGGGGCTGCGCGCCGCACGTGGTGCAGTGCTGTTGGGGGGTGCGCGCTGTGCGTCGTGCAGGGCCATCACCTCGATGGCACTCACTTTGTTAACAACCTTTCTTCACCGTTTCCAGGCGTGAAGGTACCTTTTTACTTCTTGTTTCTTCCTTTTTTTTTCCCCCCCCGCTGGACAGGAAATGTCTTGATGCAATATTTAACATTAAGGCCTAAAGGACTTTGCGTGATTGAAGACAGGATCTTCATTTTGACAGCTTAATGCATTTTACATCATGATGCCCCTGCATACTTTTATTTATGCAGAGAAATGCAACATTAGATCTCCTCTCCTCAGTCCTTGTTTGACATAAAAATGTTGTCCCTTTACCCTCCTGACCTAATCTCCTTTTTCCTTATGAGATTTGGGTCATCTCAAATCTTTGAGGGTTTCACTAAGTGTAATCTGATGATAAGGAGGAGAAGAAAACAAGCAAAGCCAAATTGCACTGATAACTACCTTTTTGACATATGGTTACTGGATTATTGTGAAAAGAGACTTTAGCTGAAGGAGATTATACGTAAGCCTGTGCCTTCGATACCGGCAGCGAGGCATTCGTACGATGCCTTTTTAATATTCTG
The DNA here is from genome assembly GCF_040807025.1 of Struthio camelus. NCBI lineage: Eukaryota > Metazoa > Chordata > Aves > Struthioniformes > Struthionidae > Struthio > Struthio camelus. The sequence goes on along the minus strand of NC_090947.1, from coordinate 44,161,767 downwards.
GTCCAGTTATTCTGAGCTGCTGAATAAATAATAGCAAAAACACTGGGAAATCGAAGCAAAGTTACAAGAAGAAAGTTGGGGCTGCAGTGAGCGCAGGCGCTTGCAGAGCATTTGGAGGTTAGCTGTGGAGGAAAACAGCGCTCCTAGCATTTCAGCCCGTAACAAGAACCCGCCGCGTCCACGTTGCTTGGCCTCGTCAAGGAGGCCACTCGAACGAGGGGTCGGCTGGGTCACAGCTCGCCTGCCAGCCCAAAACACAGCGTTCCTGACAGCTTCGACGCTCCCCGAGGAAGAGCCGGCGAGGCCTCCCTTCTTAATTCCTATTTGCCTTTGCAGATGTGCGCGCGGTGGGCCGGGAAGCCCCTTCCCTGCCCGCCGCCCCAGCCGTGCTGCGGCGAGGGGGGCGTCCGGCCCGCGGACGGAGAGCGGGTGCGATTTATCCTTTCGGGACCCCGTCGTTTCCCGAGGCAAGGAGCCAGCCTCTTATTTCGCGAGCCTTTTCGGCAGCTTGCGGGGTGCCGGCGGCAGACAGGGCTTCTTCCCCTCCCAGCCCGCGGTCGCTCCCAGGCTTCCAGGACCCGCCAGCAAGCAGCAAAAACCCTCCCAGTCAAGCAAACAATTTCCTTCTGTCTATTAAAAAAAAAAACAAAAACCAAAACCTCCTTCGCCGTGTTTGCATCAAAATACCAAGCAGATCTGAAGATCTGCTCCTGCTTTAGGAACCTCCACGTCTCCCGGCTCTTTGCGTTGCCCAAGTTTGCGTTGCAGGCCTGCAGCAAATGCCCTGAATCCAGGCTTTAGTCTGAGGCTATCTTTAGTTTTAATCATATTCTCAGCAATTTAAGCCTGCGCTTTGCCTACCGTAGGAATATTTTGGCGTGGCTCCTGCGCTACAGCAGCCCCTGGAAGCGGCGGCCAGAGCCAGACGCCTTCCTGGATGCGCTCAACTGCCTGGCAGCTGATTGCCCGCCGCCAAGAATTGATGTTTTGTCGTTTATTTTTCAGTGCACGTGAAGACTCGTTTGGTAGTGCTGCAACGCAAGGGTTTTCGCGCGCCGCGGGAGAACCGAATCCCCTGTCTGGGGAGGCGTATCGTTTCGGCGTAAAACCTCCGTTCCTTGCTGAGAATTAGAAGATGTCGGTTGTGCAAGTGTTTGCTGCGGGCAAGACGGAGGTCTCCGGAGAACGAGGCCGTGGCCGCAGGGAAGCCAGGGCGGCTCGTCAGCCGACCGTCGTCCCCCCCGTCCGCCGGGGCTGACTCCCACCGCCTCTTGGAGAGCACCGGCGGGGCAGCGGCTGCGTGCCGCGGACTGCTCTGCCTCGCGTCGAGGTGAATAAAAGGCCCTGGAGAAGATTTAAAAATACATACGTTATCCCGTAGTGATCCCATCAGACACATCAAGCTTTCCAGCGTTTGGAGGATCTTCTCCATCTGCCGGAGGTCCATTGCTGCCGTCGCGGCCAGTGCGCAGAAGGGGACTTTGCTGGGCATGTCCCCCGTTAAACAAGTTAGCAGCTCCAGCCTTTGAGCTGGGAAAACATTAAAACCTTAAAAACTGCCTGCAGAGCAAGACGGGGAGGAGAGAGGCCCCCCGGCTCCCTGAGTCGGCTCGGGGACTGCTGCAGCGGAGCGCAGGGCAATGGGCGCTGTCGAGCGGGGGCTTCTGCCGCGAGCTGCCCTCGCCGAACCGGCCGGCCTGAGGCCGAGCGAGGCGCTCCGACCGCCCGCGGCGCCGGGCGGAGCGCGTAAATCAAACCTTGCTGTAGCTAAGCGGAAGTCACAACCACGTAGAAGTGCGGTACGCTCTCCGGTCAAAACGGGACGCTGGCGGTGTCGGTATTCGCCTCGTACGGGGCTTTTGTCTTCCTCGGCCGCTCGCCCTTCAGGAGGCCCCGTGGGAGACGTCAAGGCCTGGGAGCAGCTCCACGGCGTCGGAGGGAGACCGTGCTGACACGGAGGACACAGAAGCGACACTTTAACGTATAACCTGACGATGCACACGTTCAATCTGCTCACCTAGTAACGCTCCCATAATAAGGCAAAAATGCGTGTTGCGGCTTTCTGGCGTAGACGGTTTTTTCCAGAGAAGTCACGTTGGATACCGCTTCTGAGAGCGCAGCAAGTACCTCTGACTGGAGATGGGCACTTGGCTCAGATTTATATTAAGTTCCTCGCAAACGGGGAGAATATAAGTCAGTCTGACCTGATATTATGTTGATTCCAAAGTAATTACATTTGTTATTTGCAGGATCTGTAGTAAATCGAGTTGTGGCATTTATGTGGATGTTTCACAGAAGCAATTTCAGAGATCATTAAATATATCTTACATTGGTTACACATTACATTAACCCTTCCAGTGCCTCAGGACATGTGCCATCCATTCACTGAATGGGCACTTTTTATGGGAGTAGATGCCAAAGGCGATCCAAAATGGAGACATTCAGGAAACCTGTGACATTGCTGTGGGACGCTTGCACCCAGGGGAATATTAAACAAGCATCTCCAAGATGCTCCGGCGTTCAGGCTGGTGTGAAACAAGAGCTGGGTCTGACCCGCGTGGCTGACACAGAGGAAGACGACGTGCGTGAAGGCTTCGCCCCGGCACGGTGCCAAACACAGACCCTGTGGTCTTTGTGTGTCTTCGGAGAAATAAAATAGCACAAATATAGCTTGTGCATGTAATACCATGCTGTCGTCTGGTATAATGGCAAACGGTCACTTTAGCCGTTTCGCTCGTCGTCTAGACTGCGAGGCGTTTCTAGCAGCTGCAAAATGAATAATTGCAGTGTGTATTACGGGCAATTTTGTTAAGTGAGGGAGAGACAGCGTTATTAACATTTCAGAAAGAGGATCTGAAGCTGTTAGTTGGAGATGCGGGTGGCCGCTGTTGTTGCGGGGTGGTGATGAGATGTCCTTTCGCCGAAGGGGCTCTGGGAGGCGCTTCCCCTTCTGACTCACTGGTATAAAACGTGCCATTTTCAGTGACACCCAAACTGCACCGCGCAGCTTTATTCAGCGAAAACGCGGATGTGTGCCCGTGCTGGGCGACTGGCGCAATCGCTCGTGGACTTCGGCCAAAGCCGCTTCCTGCTTCGGGTCGGCGAAGGGTCCGGCTCAGAGTGAATTTTGAAGCAAGCGTTTGTGCAAGGTTTCAGCCCTGGCGTTAAAAGGCTGCTGGGTTTTCTCATTGCTGGAAGGTAGTTTTTAAGCGGTCTTGATTCAGTCGGGTGACGACTCGCTGTTTAATTGGGACACGCTCTTACAGAGACGTCGGTAACACGGGGGTCGAGACAACTCAGCCTGGCTCCATCGCTGCCTGGTCTCTACCGCGGGCGTCTTCCTAGCGAGCGTCATCGATCCTGGGCAACCTGCTTGCTGCTGGGCGTCGCGGCTGTGTCGGTGGGTCTCTTGCTTGCAGCAGTACTCACATGATATGCCTTCTCCTGATCTGAATGACCGCACATCTCCTCGTCTCGCTGTTTGTAGCATCATGCGGGTCCTGACAGGGGATCAATACGGCATGCAGTGCAAACGCAGGGCAGTCCTGCAAAAACAAGCAAAGTCCTGCTGGCTTTAGCAATAATCCTGTTCCTGCTGAACGTCAGCGAGGCTGCCTGTGCGCCTAACGCTATCCACGCGCTTCACGCGCAAGCCCAAAGGACTGGGGTCTAAAACGAAAAAGCAAAATGTACTGGAAGAGCTAGAGGAGAAATTCTCCCAAGATCTTCTTTTGTTTAGTCTGATCTAATTCAGCTCCTGTCTAATGTAATGTTTAATGTTATAATGCGATTTTGGCCAATACTCAAGATGTGCACAGCGAAATTCTCTTCGCCTTGGGAGCTGTTTTTATTGTCGGGTGACATTTTTGGCCCCGTTATCATCAATCATTGCCATAAAAATGGGACGAGTAGGTTGTGTCTCAGGTCTCATAAATTTGCGCCGCGGCTTCGCAGCTGCGCCGAGGGGCTGCCCGTCCGCTCCCGGCCAGCTCCCACGCTGGGGGCCTGGCTCTCACCCATCCTCGGGGGAGAGAGGTGGCACCGCACGGCGCCGAGCTGCAAATGAAAAGATTTGGACCTGCCCAAACGCTTGCAGCCTCTCCTTATCGCTTCTGCAGCGCTGAGTACGCCAGAGCATCTTTAGTGGGCACGTTTGGGGGAGCGTCTAAAAGCCAGCTCCCGCCTCCTCCTTTCCCTTCCCCCTTCACTTCTTTCCTAGTTTCTAAAATTCGGTACCTGGGTTTCCCTGTTAGACGTGCAAATGGGCAAAGTAAATCATATTAAGTGCACCCCGCTACCTTGCTAGCTACTGGCTGCTTGCTCTTTCCTTACGCTTTCTTTCATTAAAATTCCCATACAAATCCCTCTCCTTTGACATTATCAAGGGCTCACAAAGCCTGTCATCCGATGTAACTGAGACTTCTCCATGTAGACAGGTAACGCGCTGTTAGAATAAGGCTCCCTTTCCCCCAAGCCGTCATCGGTGGGAAAATCATCTTGAAATATTCCCCAAATAGGGGGGGGGGGACCCCAGAGGGAAAGCGAAGGGTGGGGGCGGCCGGAGGCTGGAAGAAGCACTGCTTGCCATGAGCCGGGAGCGTTTTCGGCCGAGAAGGGACGCAGCAGCGCTGTTGGCACCCCCGCGGCGAGCCGGCGGAGAGGTGGCCGAGGAAAGCCCTCTGCGGACCGCTGAGGGATGGTCCGTGTCCCGGCCGAAGCTGGCGGCGCAGGCGCAGAGGGACGTGGAGCCCCCCTGTCTCCAGCCTGGAGTAATACCGCCCGTGGTGCCGGGGTGACGTGCTTGTGCCTGGCCCGGAAACCTCTGCAGCATCCGTCCGTCCGTCCGTCTCCAAGCCGCCCTGGAGCTCCTCGGCTTTTCTTTTGCCGCAGGGTTTTCTTTTGCCACAGTCACTCTTCTTGCTGGTGTTTTATTGCTATTCGCATCTCGGCGTGGTTGCAAGAGGTTTCTCTGCGTGACAGGCGTTACCTCTGCTCATAGCCTATACGTGGGGCACCAAAGCAGAAGGGAAAAGTTTTTTAGGCTGGATAACAGTATTTTGCAGCGCCAGTAGCACGTAACAGCTTTTCCTCCGCCTGCCGCAGCAGCGCCAAAGGGCCCTTTGTAAAGTGACGCCTCTTCAAAGACCAACGTGGTTGACGAAGACGCTTTTTACGTGCCGTATATGTCACCGTCTTTATTCGAGTCCGAGACAGACCCTCTCCGTCTGGGAGCGGTTTCAGGAGTTCAGCATTGTGTTTTTGTTTAAATTGCACAAAAGTCAGTGCAGCGCAGGTACGAAGCGGGTGCTCAGCTCTCTCCGAAAGGACGTCCTGGGCTCGGCCCCGCCGTTATCGCCTCTATAGCGCTCGGGAGCGCAGGCTGCGTATGCTGCGCGGCGGCGTTATGCGTGCCCGCGTGTGGGCGTAAGGGCACAGGGCAAAAGGGGGAAAAAAGCTCCATATGGCTGCTGTTTGCTGTAAGTGCTGAGGGAAAGGGCACTTGCATTAGAAATCCCTCCCGCCCCGCCGGCGATGGAAATCAGGCTTTTACAGCCCCTTTGAAGGCCCAAAGTAAACGGAGCATATGTCTGCTGCGTGCCAGAAAGAAAACATTTTTAGCACTACGGGGACATTCCTTCGTTCTGCGCTCAGTGTTTGTATTCCTCTGGCTTTGCGCTGTTTTAATGAGGCTCTTTAACGCCGGCTTTCCTCGGCCGCGGCGCTGCGTAGCTGCCGGGTTGCGCGGCGGCAGAGGCGGCAGGGCGGCAGGTTTCACGACCCCAGCTCGCTCCTGCAGGAACAGCTTGCGTTCGTCTAAGCAACGCAAGCACGAAGAGACGAAAAACGACCAGAAAGAGGGTGCTTGCCCAGGAAAGCGCTGCAACCTCAAGTGGGACGGGCACCCCGCGCCCCCACCCCTGAGGCCCTCCATTCGGCGGAAAATGCCAAGGAAAGGAAACGGGGAATACCCAATGCACTTTATATGCCTTCTCTGGCAAAACCTTGGGTATCTCGCGCCTACGGATACGAGGCATTTGCCAGTCTTTGGGCTGTAACGCGGTTCCCAAACCTGTCAACTTTAGCCCATCTACAGCTCCGGGTCGCAGGGGCTGGAAGCAGGGTGTAGCTGGATATTAAACAAGCAGAAACTGTTTTAAGGTCCTCCTTCACCCTCCTTAAACCACATCTGGTTTTTATTTCCGCAGCTGACACATCCTCTGAGATGCATCCTTCTTAGCTGCATTAGTCATATTGCAAGATATAAAAGGGGGAAAAAAAACCCTTACGTGCACAATTATTTTGTGTCTTGAAACAGGAGTTTTCAAGCAGATGCAGCGCTACTATCGCAGCCTCGGGTTACGGCTCTTGGAGGTGTTTGGTGTTGCCCTAGCAAAAGCCCAAATGCCGCCTTTTCTGCTTAAATCACTCCCACGATAGCAAGCGGTGTCAAAGGTTTTGAACCAGAAAGGAGATCCAGGAGGATTTTCTAAAAGGGGACTGAGATTGGAGGTCTGCAACACATGAATAAGTTACTTTAGAGAAACACTAAATATTGATACTGTTATCCTTTCCTGCCTCAGCCCCGTGCAGAGGCTGAATGTTTTTTTAGCAAATTTTGAAAGCCCTCCCACAAACTCCTGAGCTGGAAGGAAGCTCCAGTGTATGTAGAGTTTGTCTCTAGTTTTGCGCCGAGCTACCCAGGAGCCCATCAAAGCAGGCGTCTCAGCTGTGGGGCTGGCTGGCAGAAGTGGGCAGCTGGCATTAATTAGCTTGACGAGTTTAGGTTCACCCATGTCAGCAGAGCAGGTCTGGGAGCCCATTGCATGAGGGGTGGAGAAAGAGCAGGGCAGGCTCCTGCCATGGTAAAAGCTGGTAGCTGCAAGAGGGGTAAAGGAATTAATTGGTGTCCTGGAACAGCGTTTTTTAAGATGAATGTCCAAAATTTCCCTGTAGCAGGGAGTAAATTGTGTTGCAAGGGATGCCAGAGGCTCTTGGGTGGAAAGCTGCTTCTGTCCCAGAGTGGGTCCCTCATGAGCAGCAGCTTGGGGGCTTCTACTGAGCTGCTGGAGAACCAGGTAGGCTTGCAAAGCAGTTGCTCGCTAAGCATCCTCCAGCAAAAACACCAGCAACATCCAGGTGCTGTTACCCAGTTAAGAGCTGCTTTTCCTCCTTTTGCTTAGATTAAATGCAAAGGTTTTGTCTGAGTTTGGTGGGTGTCCATCCTCGCTCTCTTAGCGTCTCTTCTTCCTTTTTTTCTAAAGTCACCTTAGGAAGAACGTGCTCCCAGGAATGCCCTGGGAAGGAGGTGCTTGATGATTGAGCGGTCTCTGTGTAATTTGCCCACTGCTGAGTGTAGTGTTTCAGTTCTGCCTAAACTTGTGCCTATGATTTATGAGTTAATGTTCCCTATTGTAAATTATATTTAAAGAGAAAAATGAAGCTTTTTCTTATTGCTAGAAAACCCAATGTTTATGCTTTATGTGCCATCAGAAGAAATCAAGTACTGCTATATATTTGAGGCTGTTTTTTCAGCAGGTAAGATGAAATTATTCAGAGCAAAGAGCTCTTTTTGATGTATGAATAGTGTAAAATGAAAAGACACTCATGGCCTGACCCAAAGGCTCTTTAAATCTTTGGAAGTCTCTCTCTTCTTCTTTTTTTTTTTTTTTCCTTCCCCTCTTCTCTTGAGTTTTTAGAGCCAAGCTCCAGGCCAGAGAAAGGGGATACTCTCTGCTTTTACTACCGTGTGGTAAGAGCTGGGATGCTATCGTTCTTATACTGGTATGACTCATGTTTGAGTTTCGCCCTCTGAAAACATGGATATTGGAGCCTCCAGTACTGCAATTCAGTTAGTTTAATGTTTTTGCTTTTGGTGGTAGCTGCAATAGACCTGTAACGTGCTTTTCCGATCACATTAATTGGTACGCAAGCCGTTCTGACATCCTGCTGGGGCTTGCAGAAACGCAAGTGCCATCTCTGCTGTTTTCCGCACTTTGCTGAAGCGCTCTCCCGCGTTTCGTCTCGCGTCTCACCTGGCGTGACCCCCGCGAGTGGGGCATGCCTCGCTGAAGCTGTCAGGTTGGGTTGTGTCTCAGGTGGCGGCAATGCTGGCGGAAGCCACCAGAGAAGCTGGCTTTGCCGGATGGGCCCGGGGGCATGTCCTGGTGAGCGCTGGGGCAGCTCCTTCGCGAGGCCAGGTATCTCCTGGGAAACACCATGTTCTAGACGGTGTCTCATGACCCACCTCCCTCTTTAATTTATGTATTAACTGCTATGTACAGGGGTGAATTGGAGTATCTAACTTGCTGTCTCTCTTGTCTCACTCACTGCTCTTTTTTCCATCCATACGGGGCCCACTGGGCAAAACAGTGCTGCTTTCCCGTCATGGGTTTTGGAGCTGAGTCCAAATCTGAGTGCCATCGGCTCAAGCTCTCAGCTTCCGGCCGGCCCCCGTGGGTGCTGGAGAGCTGGTGCTGGCCTCGCTGGCCGCTCATGTCACTTCTGCTCCAGTACGTGCTTTTTCACACAGTTGTCTTTGTAAGTGAGAAATAACCTCCCGGGCGCCTCTCTGCCTCTCAATGAAACTTCAGTTTGGCGGGTTCAGCCGCATAATGAGTTACTTTGCAAACTGGGCATTGCCTCTCGCGTTCAATGGCTTTTTTTTTTGTGAGTTTTCGGCCACATGAATCATGAAGATACAGAAACCGCTGGGAGCATGAAGCCGAATCACGAGACGATGGAGAAACTACAGGGCTTTGTTCCCGCTTCTTGGGGAAAGGCTCCCTATGACAGGGGATTTCTGCAGGGAAAAATAAGGGCACTATAATAACCACCGCAAGAACTTCCAGGCCTTCTGCTAAATAACAGAGCAGGATGCTGAAATAAAATGTTCTGAAGAAAGCTGATTCCTAACAAGACTGTAAATTTGGAGCATGGGATGCGGAGGTCATGGCTGGCCAGCTTGCGCTTGGGAGCGGATCGCCCAGAATAGCGCGTCTGGGAGATGCCAGATGCAGCAGGGTATGATCACTGTGAACAGCTCAATATTTCATATTTTACAGTCACCCGTTTGGGGTAGAAAGAAAGAAAATCATTCTGCATTTGCAAAACAATGGGACAGGAAAGAGAAAGAACTAGGAGGGGGAAAAATCCTGTTGGTGTTGATCTGAAATGATTTGTTACAGCTTAGTGTCATTTTAATTTTTAAAAATCTTTCTACCAATTTACACTGAAAGCAAAATGCAACTACAATGTGAGCAGCCTCCTTCTTTTAAAGCATGTGGGAATTCAAGCTTTCTCCTTTTACAAAGAAATCTTTTTCTCCCTGCTGCAACTCTTCACTGAATTCAGCGCAAATCATTAATAGTACCAATTTGGTTAAAAAGCTGACATGTTTTCAGTGGAATTCAAAGTAAAGCTAGTTTGAAAACTTCAATTGAAAGTGTGGATTTTCTCAGATTTCGTTTTGCCTTCCCAGCAGCTACTTGCTGGAGCGTTGCGTGGATATATCGCCTAAAACAGTTCCTAAAATGATTGCCTAAAAGCAGTTCCTCTTTACCCAAGTACATGATGCACCCGCTGCCGCATGCAAGACATGGAGTAAAGCGAAAAGCATCTCTGACGTTCAACGGGACGCTTTCCTCTTGCTGTTTTGAGGATGTTTCCTATGCTTATAAAATAAATCAGTCACGTGGGCTGGTGAGCCAGGCCTGAATGTTTATTTTCCAAGTGTCGCAGGCTCCATCTGTGGTTTCTCGCCGAGAGGGGCGACTCGAAGCGGTCCGAGTGCGGGATCCCCGGAGAGGGCGGAGGAGGGCTCGGCTCCGAGCGTGGGAGGGCAGCGGCGTTCACGCCGGCAGCGCTGCGCTCTTCCCGCTCCCCTCTGCGCTCGGGCTAAAAAGGAAAAACGATCAGGAGGAAGCGGGAAACAAGGAAAAACAAGGTGAAAAGCATATAAAAGACAGCAGGTGAGGAAACGGGGAACCCCGTTCCAGCTCTGGGCGAGCTGGCTTTTCGTGTGCCGTTACGCGGCAGCTTTCCAGCCACCACAACACGAGATGCGGGCGATAAGCAAAAACCTTGAGTCAAAGTATTTTTGTCAGTTTTGAAAACTGATTTGGAGACCTTTCTCCGCCCTCGATGAGAAGGAGCAGCCGAGGAAGCTTGCCTTGCTCTCCGGGGCTCGGCTGCTGAGCCCAGACGAAGCAGAACCAGCCCCCGGCTTCAAAATCCCCCAAAAGGGCAGAGCTCCCTCCCAGAGCTGCCCTGCGGCCACCTGTGTTGTGGTGCTGTTAACTGCTGACGGCAAATCCCTGCGTCCTCCCAGGGCTTAATTAATGGCTAATTGTGGGGGTGGGTGTGAGGTGCTCGTCCTCGCCAGCTCCCGCCGTGGGCTTGCGGCGGCAGAGCTGCTCCCTCGTCCCCAGCGGGCAGGTGAGCGGACAGACGGACAGGCGGGCGGCTGCTCCTTCCCACCGGCCTTTTCTCGTGCAAACCCCAAGGGAGCTTTTTGCTGTCTTAAGGCTGCGTTTCCCAAAAGCAGCCTGAATGAGCAGCGTGAGCGTGCACCGAACACAGACCTCGCGTGCAAGCAGGAGCCTTCTGTCCAGCCAGGCTTCTTAAAGGGGTTTTTTGCAAGCAGATGAAAATTTTGAGCGATCCTACATCTGCGGTGAGTAGAAGTCCTTCCACGGCCTTATCCTTAGATATTTCCTATTTGTTTCCGTCACATAGCCTTAGGACGGTTATAGCCCGGAGAAGCCCGTAACCTCATTCAGTCAGAGGAGAGCGGTGCCGCGCCACCACTGCTCGCTCAGCAAAAGTCTCGAACTGCGGAGAGCTTGGGCGAAAACCCTTCCTTGAGAATAATACTTGTAATGAAGTTTGCAGGTGGGTTTATACAGGTAATGCAACAGCAAAGAAACCAAGGCCTGTTTCAAGGGCAGGCTCCCAGAGCGGCGGGCGAAGGGGCCTTACCCCGGGCAGCTCTGCCACCACTGCGTGCTAAACATTCAGATATCTGTTTAAAAAAAAAAAAAAAAAACAACCCAATTTATGGGTGGCAAAAGGAAATGCCTTACGTAAGGATTCTCCAGTTCTCTCATTGCATTTAGATGTGGCAGCTTAATGAAAACTCTCTTGTAGTCTGTCATTTACCCTTTCTCAACAATGTCTCGAGTCCCGTGTCGGTCCTACCTTACTGGAAAGTTAAAAGGAAAAAGTCCACGTGAATCTGCTGATGGGAATGGAGATGGGATCGTCTGACCACTGCGCCTTCCCGCACAGGACAGGTTGATGTAAAAGGCAAGGGTTAATATGCGTATTCCCAGAAACGGCCACGCTCTCTAGTATTTAGAAGTTCATTATACCTGCTTTTCTAAGGTGCTGGGTTAGGTTTGCAGAGTAAAAGGCCTTTTCCTTGCACCTGCAGCACGCAGATGGTGCCGGAGGTCTCCTTCTCCTGCAGCCCGTGGACTCTGCAAGGAAACGAGTGTTTTCAAGGTTTCCCCAAAGAAGCTCTTTAAAATCCAAGAGCCTTGCCGAGAGATGGGGCGATGGGGAAAACCCGTCGTGCGTAATCATGAGCGTTGAGTTGTTGGACTGAGATTGGACGTTTATTTTAAGGTCTTACTTTTTAACCCTTTCTCCAGGAAGACAAAGCTGCCTTTGCATAAAACTGATCCGCACAGAAATGGGTGGTATCAGGCAAGAGACTTGTGCTAATTAATATTTTATAGGCTTATAGATTTTTTTCCCCTCTCAGCAGCTGGTCTTAAATAAAGACCAATTTGTAAAAGTGTTAATTAACCCTAATTACAAAGCACATTATAGCTTCTCTGAGGATTTCCTTCTGGAGAACTGCACATAAATGTTCAGCCACTCACCCTGATCATGCTGCATCACTGCTTATTTGATAAGCAAATTTTTTTTTAAGGACTCCACACACATTTCCAAATCAAGATGCTCAAATTCTGCTTTAGATAATGACAGAGGAGGAGACGAAGTGGCCAGGCTAATGGGAGATGCCAAGCTATGGAAGATGCTCCTTCATCCGTGTGTTTCATGTACATTAATGGAATGCCAGAAATGCTTAAAATTAGAGACTTTCCTACGCTTCATCCATCTGCTGGGAGCTAAAGCAAGCTGGGAGCAGGCGACAGCCCACGTCGTACAAACCGAGGAGAATACCGTTGCGTGGACTGGCATAACAAAAAACCCTAGTGTAGAAGTTAACGGATAAAGTGAACTTCGGCACGTTATACTTAGTATATTTATGTGAGCTTTTTAATTAGTTTTCCACGACTCATTTAGCTCAGTTTACATGCGCTCCACAGCATTTTTAGTGTTTTACCCCAGGCAGAGCTGGAGCGTGGCACGCACACACTGAACTGCAGCCCGGGAGCAGCATTGTGGCTCTAACGAGGAGGAAATCAATTAGGAGTTTTGACACATGGTGACATGCTCAGGCAATTAGCCTTGTCGCTGGAGATGAGGCTGCGGCTTTAACGTGACAACGAAATCGACTGTGTCACCTAAACCTCCCGGCGTGGCTCGCGGCATTGCCGCTCTCGCTGGTGACGAGTGCGTGCCTCCTTCCTCGAGGAAGCAGCCGTAGGGGCATCTCTGCTGTGTAGGGCCCCGAACAACAAGAGTCTGGGCCAGAAATGTGCTCAGTGGGTGGGGGAGTTCCTGTTCAAGAGGTATCATCTCACTTCTTAAGGTTTCTGGGGAGCGATGGGAAAAATATGCCGAATTTGGTGGCCTTTCTGCACTTGCTTGCAGAGATGCATTTGGATGGTCTGCAGAAACGCCTGGCTCTGGGTTTGAACTTCAGTGGCCGGAGGGTGTCAGGTGCCTGTCAAAGACATGGGTCAGGAGCTCTATCTGCCTTCTCCTGAGGTTGCCCTGCTCATCCCAGTGGTGGAGAAAAGGCATTTCTGGGGAGTTTTGGGCTCCTTACAGGGACCCAGCTCCCCTGGTCTTCTCGTGGTCACCACGCAGAGAGGTTGGACAACAAAGGGGGAATAGCAGGGGCCAGCCTCAAATTTTCTCCGTGGCCTTCTCCAGAAAATCATTTCCAGCGAATTTAAACGTCTCAGATGAAACTCTCTCTTTCAGGAGGAAACGCAGAGTTGATGTGTGCTGAACGTTCCTTCGGACCCGCAGGCAACTGCTCTGTGAGGAAAAAATCTTAGGTGAGTTTGCAGTCCAGTTATGGCAAATGTGCCTTGCGGTCACAGCACTGCCAGCCTGCTTCAGGACAACTTGATCCACCGCTCCAGTCTGCCAAAGGAGTAAGAAAGGGGGACTTTGAATGACCTGCTATGCCTAATTCTGTGCAGAGACTAGCTGACCTTCTGATGTCCCTTTAAGAGCTGCAAATCTATGATTTATGTTATCATTTATTTTAGAAACATTATTCTCATTATTATAATCTATGATTTATAGCAACTTTAATATATTAGAGCTGGGAGAAAAGTCAAATTGCAGGTTCAACTTGAGATAATATTTTTACTATAAACTTAATTTTCAGACTTTAAAATACTTCAGCAATCCACATTTTCCGCTTTGCTCCGTAGACCAGTGTAATTTGGGAGAGAAATGAAAGGATTTAGACATCCTTTTGGGAAGCACAGTCTATGCAGAGCTAAATGCAATTTTACAGATGTTGCACAAGAGATTTTGAGCATGCTGAAGTACAGTTTCCCTTAAATTATTTTTTCGGTTCATATATGTATACAATACTGTTAAATAATCCAAGGGTGACTAGAAAACAAGCTAAATGAGGGGCTCAAGGTGTGAAATCTTGTATGAGCAGAGAGAAAGATCGTTGCTGGTGCAAGCAACTTAGAGCCTCCTGGGACAGCAGACGGAGAGGCACGGGGCCTCCCCATACCAAATTTTAGTCGAAATATTTCAAGGCACACAATCTTTCGTCTTTACCCTTGCTGGAAATCCTCGGGTGAGGACTGTGAGTAGCCTGTGAGCTTCACCCATGGATTTGGGTGTTGTTTGGGGCGTAGGGCAAAACCTGGGCCACGTGGCCACCGCTCCGACGCCGAGACCAACAGTTGCTGCTTCGGCCCCCTCGACTTTAATCGTTTTCTCAAAAACCCCATGGAGAGAAAAGCCTTTTAGCGTTAACTTTTTCAAACAAAGCATCTGCTAAGCGGTTCCCCGCGCGGCGCTTGGCTTCCTCAGCAGGAGTTTTTCCCCGTTCTCCTTCTGTCAGGCGCCAGGCAGGGACGACTCGTTGCACGGTCTCTGGCTCGTGCTCCGGTCCCGCGGCGGGACCGGGGGAACCTCAGCAAGCAGGAACCTGCCAAGGGAGCAGCTGGGAATTGCACGGCCAGAGCTGGAGCGAAGCGAGTGCTGCCGCCGCCTCGGCCCCCGGCTCGGCCGTCCTTGCCTCACGGCGTGCGTGAGAATGAACACGCTCACAATTTTAAAGAAGTATATCTAGATAATATCAGTGTATTAGTATATATGCAACGAAGCTAGGCCTCTGTGCTCCGACACCCAGAGTTATTTCGGAGTCTGTGAGAGTGCAGTGAATACTTGGGACTGTGTACGTTTCATATATAAATATATATGCGAATGTGTATGTTCTTTATATATATATATGCGTATATTAAAATATGTGCAAGTGATTCTCTGTGCAGTGGAGCGATGCCTCCGTGCTGCAACGGCCAGAGGTGTTCAGAGGCCGCGAGAGCCTGGTCACTGGTTGCAAGCTCTCCGAAAGCGTCGCCCTTTCCTACGCGGTGCAAGTGCATCAGCTCAGGGCTGAGAGAAGCGCCTTCCCGCTGGGGCTCAAAAATAAGGTTTGGGGGCTTGCGTTGGAGCTGTCACTGGGAGAAACGGAGGGTGGGTGGCGATGGCGGCTCCCAGCTTGGCTGGCTGGCGCGGCAATTTCCGTTCTCAGCGTTGAGGTTGCCTGGGACGAGCCAAGCAGCGGCCGCGTCGTGGGGGGAAACGCGTAAATACGCTTCACTGCTCTCCGTCCCTATGGCCAAGGGAAGCAAAATTCAAACGTCTTTCTGCAGCGTTTGCTGAACTACCGTTTTTTTATTTTATTTTTCTCATTAGTTTTCTCGCGCAGCTGCTGGTTAATGGGTCGCAGCTCTGTGCCGCGTTGCGCGCGCGCGTGTCTGGGGGCTCAGGATGTTGCACCGGGGACCTCTGGGTTGTTTTATTCGGTTTAGATGGAATTTGGGAGAGCAGGAAACGCATTTAGCTCGAATCACCTGGGGAATCGGTCGCATAACCCAGAGAGTCATGAACCTTTCATAACAAATATATACAGCCAGGTGCAAGAGAAAATGAAGTCCATCTGTTTCACATGAATTGGGAAAGTAGGAATTTCCTAGCGGCCGTAAATAGGGAGTATGTCTACTTTCACCTGATCACGTAAAACCACGGGCAAGCCAAAAGCGATTCTTTCCTACACGTTTTGGCCATGTTTTTATACGATGGTTTTGCACGACCGTTTCCAAGTGGTTCGTGGTTACACCAGCTCCCGTGAAGACCAAGGCCGGGTTTTCGTCGTGCTCGCCAGGAGCGCGTTTCCGAGGGCAGGGTTTGGGCCGCGGCCTTTACCAGCTGCCGTCGGGCAAACGGCTGCAAGCAGAAGTGAAGAAGCGCATCAGGCTGCTCTTGAGAGTTGTTTCAGCATCTAGCAGGATGAGGTGGAGCGATGGCGGGGACAGAGGTCTCCCTTTCGGGAGCCGCCGGCGACGCTGCAGCGGGTCCCGCGGCGCGGTGTTGGTGTTTGGCGCAGCTGTTCCCTGCGAAGTGCAGAGAGGATAGATACCCCTCAAGATTTCTTTACGTTCTTCTTCCTGGATTAACTTTTGCAAGCGGCTGCTCAGCGCTTCTCTCTGCCTCCCGTGCAATTTCAGTGCAGATAGAGATGTTAAAATAATCTCCCAGACGTTGCATCGTTCCTTTTATCTGCCTTTCGTGAAAGCCGCGAACCACACAGTTCGACAGCGTTACTCACGCTGACCTCTCTGCATGTGCGCTCGCAGTAAGGGCTGGGAGATTTCCTTTGGGAAAGAAGGAACAATGCCAGCGAAAAAAAAAATGCTAAGTATAAAGTGGTTTCAGGAAAAGATTATTAACTCGCAATTGCCCTCCAGGCATGTATAAGTATGGAGGAAGTCCGAATTCCCAGGGGATTTTCATCACTTCGCCCGCACCACGAGCAGCGCGGCCGAGGTCTCTCCGCGGAGCCGGCGGTACCGGAAACGCGAACCAGATGCGGCGTTTCGCGGCCCACGAGGTCCCACGCGGGGAAGCCGGCACCGAGAGAAATGAGCGTTATTTGCGCCGGCGACCATGCGGCGGGCAGAATTGATCTCAGGGCACCCGGCCGGGCTCGTGCCCCGTTTTGGTGTCTTCTGCATTCACGTTTATTCCCCCACGGAAGGAATTTATCATAGGTTGCTTCTAAAAATGGGTTTTACTGTGCCACAGGGTGTGGGAGTCCACAGCTTTGGAGGATGCCACCAGCCATGCAGAGCTGGGCAAGGAAACCCTTTCTGAGGCCACATCTCGCTCCTTAGCTCTTGCGGTGCGAGTCGCGCCCTGGGTCACCCGTCACCGCTGGCTACGTGCCCCCAGGCAGCTATTAGGGCTGGATTACTCCGTGCTTGGCACGATGCAAACGAACAGAAAAGGCGAGAAATGCCCTCAAAAAGGATATGTTCTTCTCCAGGAAAACAGCCCCAGGGTCAGGGCAGCCGCGGGCGCTCAGGCCGGGCTTTCGTCCTCCCACGCAGCAGCAAGCAACTGGTTTATAAATATCAGAAGGGGAGAAGGTGGCTCTGCGCGTCAAAGCAAGCCAAAGGAAACGAAAATATGCGTCGTGTTCCTGAAAAATATGCTGTTTACGTTCGGTGGCATCTGTAACCCGTAAGAGAATTTGGGTTTTTAAAGTGCTTTTCTAGGGGAAAGTTTTTGAACTTGGCCAAGTTGTAGTCCCGTGAGCCTGCCCGGGCCGGGCGCCTCCGAGGATTGACTTTCACCGTCGGGATCTTGGAGCCGATAAGAAATGAGCTGCAGGGAGGATGAGGGGAAACAGAGACCGCTGAAGCCGGGGAAGGCCAACTTGCCGTCGGCTGGGGCCGTGCCGGCTCCCTGGTGCTTCTTCTGCTCCTTCTGCCGCGAGTCATCCGAGCTGGTGGAAAAAAGAAATAAACAGATGGAACGGTTTTCCATAAAAATGCAAATAGGTTGTAAAAATGTCTTCAAAAATCTAAATACTCTCTGAGAATGTGCCAGCTTGGATGAATATTTTGACAAGAAGAAGCCAAAGGAAAAAGAATAAGTTAAATGATGTCAGCACAAATTGTTTGGATTTCTGCGATAAAACACTGCCGTAAAAGCTAAGGTTTATTTAATTAAGGCATGTGCAGCCCACTGAACAATATAAGAGTCTATACAAAGGTAAATTCAGAAGTCAAACTGCCATGGGTTTCAATGCTATAAAAATGCTGTATTTCAGTGTCTTAAACTGATTATTCCTGGAGTTTTTTTTTGGGGGGGGGGCCGGGGGCAGAGCCGACGGGCAGCGCCGAGACGGGACAAACGAGCCGCTTATCGCACGGCCGCTGTTTAAATTCGGCTGCTGCGAAGATGCTGCGGGTCCCCGACGTGTTGTTTTCCTGCTTCTCCTTGGCACTCATGAGCCTAACGTCTTTCAAAGACTCCGGCCGTGTATTTTAAAAAAGGATAATCCGGTGAGATCTTGTATGCGTTGCTGGGAGACTCTCTTCTTGCTTTATGCTACTATGAAAATATGAATATATACATATATATATATAAAAAAGCCACCCCAGTAGGCGCGGGGGCTGCGAGGGTGCGAGCAGGAGCGGCCACCGCGGGCCGGGGCTGCCTTGTTCACAGACCGCGGGAGACCGAACGCGCCGCGCAGCAGGAGCGCAGCGAACGCAGCCCGGCTGCGCGCTCCAGTGTGGGTCATCTTCCTTTTTCCTTTTCTTTTTTTTTTTTTTTGGGCCGTTTTCTCTTCCGCACGGGCCGATAACAATAGCCACCAGCCTCCCCAGCCCCCTTGGAGAAATAGCGATTTGTTATACGACCCGTTGCGGGAAAGCTTTAGATATCGTTACGGCGAGCTCTCCGACCGGGGACCAACACCCAGCGAAACCGGCTGCGTTTGGGGCTTTCGAGCGATTAAAGCGACTTTTGGGGTGGTTAATAGCCGACGGCGCCCGGCACGCGCTGTCCTGCCGCGGACGAAGCATTAAGGAGCGAGCGCGCTTCCCGACGCCGCAAATCCACCCACCGCGGGCAAGCGCGCCTCCAGCCCCGCGTTTCGGCAGCGCGTCCGATCCAGTTATCGGTTTTGGTGCAGCGTGACGAATGGCGGTGCCGCCTCTGAGAGGGGCGCCGCTGACAGCGCACAGGTTTCCGTGCTGGCCGTGGTTGCGAGCTGACTGTTATGAATCGCTGCCTGGAGCAAATGTAATTTGCAAAGCCGGGGGAATCTAAATAATCCAGCAAGCGGAGCGCGCTTTGCGCATTAGAAAAATCTCCAGGGCTCACGTGCCAGGTAAACTGAAAGCAAACTTACTGGGCGCCGGTTAAGCGTTCGAAAACCTTGCAATTAAAAACCGAACGCAGAGATTCAGCGGCAATAGCCAGTGTTCCCGCGCGTCACGAACCCTGCGCCAGCGGCCGGCACGCAGCAGTTTGCTCCTTGCAGCGCGTGTTTTCCGGGTCTCCCCCTGCCGCGGTGCTGGGTCGAGCACGAGGAGGAGAGGTCGGGGCCGGCGGCGAAGGCCGCTGGGCAGCACTGAGCTGAGATGCAGCCTGCAACAGTGTCGCGGCCGACATTTTTCCTGCCTTCCAAAAACGTGAAAAAATTGCTTTTTCCCTAACAAAATCACATTGGGTGCAAGCCGTTCTGCTGAAAAGCTCGCTCCCGGGGAGCAGTCGAAACAGTTATTAACGGGAATTTCCAGCTCGTCATCGCCCAGCGTGACAGGTCCCGTCCGGCGGAGCCATGTCACCGCAGCGTAGGCAGATGCCGCGGCACGGCCCTGCTCGGTCCAAAACCTGCCCTGGCACGGGGTGGGCGTTTAACTCGAGTAAACCCCACCGCCGATATTCCTCTTTTTCCGGACATTTTGCATTTTTGCAATTCCCGGTGCCAGCCTGCGCGGGACTGAGCGCTAGCGAGCAAAGGGGCTCGAGCGGCACCCCAAACACCAGCCGGGCGTAAAAACAGGGAACTCAGCTGAGGCAGAGCTTAAGAAACTAACGGGGAAAGCGTCCCCGAGAGGAACGATGCCGGCAGGAAACGTGCCTGGCAATGCCGCGTTGTCCTCGGATGCTGCCTTTTCCCTGGTTCAAGGCAAAAAGGGATGCGCGGCCTCCGTCGCCCACCCCCGAGGCTCGCCGCAGCCCGGCCTCGCTCTCCCGCCTCCCCGGGGCCACTGCTCCAGCCCAGATGTCTCCCGGCTTCGCCTGGGCTCGGCGGAGCGGGACCTCCCGCCTCGGTCTGCCCCTGCCGGTGACGTGCCATTTGCTGGCGTCTCCTAGCGAGGGAGAGGCTATAGATATCCCGTCGTTTCTCTCGCCGGAGATCTGCTTAGAAACTCCCAAACCAGGAAATCTCCGCAAAGCTGCATTCGGTCCTTCTTGACCCACGCCGAGTAGTTCGTGCTGGCAAAGCTGAGGTTCGGGGTTGCCGCCGCATCCGGCAGCGAACGAGTGAAACAGATCCTCTGAGGTGCGTAAGACGCGCTTCAAACCTAGCCCGTGAGTTATCTCGCCGACATCTTTCCTGCACGAAACGAAAGCGGTTTTCTGAAAGAATTGCCGGAAATGGCCTGTTTCGTGAGCGCTGCGCTTCCCGCTTGGGAAGAGACGCAAGGCGTCAAGAGTGTATTCCCCTCCCCTTCGCGTGCCCGTGAGGGTGGTTGCCCGCCGCCTTCCCAGAGGTTGGTCACTGTTGGCTCTTCCTCTCATTCCTCAAGGCCAAGGCCGTCCCGGCCCTCCTTTCCCGGCCTCGGCGCCGGAGCGTGGCCAAGGCAGGGAGCCGGCGGCTCCCCCGCGGCGTTGCAGCCCCGTCTCCCGAGCTGGGTGGCCTCTCTTCTCCGTTTGTGTTTCTTTCACCTTTTTTTTTTGCAGATTCCCCAAGAAGCGTAGCGCGTGCTCGGCCCGGCGGGAGTAAATCGCTGCAGGCGGCGCAGCCTCGGCACCCGTCCGGTGCTCGCGAGCTCCTTCGCTTCATCTGCCGCCACGTCGCGCTCCGGGCTCCCTGCAGCCGTCCCTAAGAATTTTGGGCAGAATAACTCAGACCTCCTCTTCTTGCTAAGAGGAGCGCGTTAATGCTTCTGCCGAGACTTTACGTGTTAGCAGAGGGTCTGAAGTTCCTCTTCTTCCGACTGCTTCTCAGTAGGAAACTCCAACCGAAGCTTCTAAATTTTTGACCTGGCAAAAAAGCGGCTCGCCGGCCTTACGGCCAGGGTCATCGCCTCGCTCGGTCGTGCCGTGAGCGAGCCCTGCGCAGCCTCTGTCTCACCACGCTAGCCATGGCCCCGTTGCGCTCTGCGGAGCTCCTCCGGCCCTCATCAGCCCGCTCTCTGCCACAGCCCTTCCCAAAGCACCTGGTTTCCTGCATCCCCCCTTCAGGAACTTGCCTCTCCCGCCGGTTTCGTTGTTGATGACCAAGCTGCCGAGGTGGGGCCTTTTATCTCCTCGGCGGCTTCTTGATGCCTGAGCCTGCCTGTCCCTCGGCCGGGGCCTCCTCCCCTGCCCGGCCGCGGATGCTGCTTCCCCCGGAGAAGCGAGTAGTTTTTCTGTCCCCTCAACCACAGGAAGGGAAGACGAAGACACTTCCAATGAAATAAACTTAAATCGCAACAAAGGACGAAATTCCTGGCCTGCGGCTCAGCCTTTAATTAGGCAAAAACCGCCCTGGACTCGCTTGAGCAAAAAAACCGCAGGATTTCAGCTTTGGCCTCTAAAGCAACTCAAGTCTATTTGGGAGGGAAGATGAAGTCGCGTGCTCGGATGGATATAGATAGCTCCTCCGCGACGTCGGCGCCAGGGGGTGGCACGTGCCGGTCTCGCGGAGGACGATCGGTGCCGTGAAGTGCTGCAGCGTGCAGCAAGTCGCACAAAGATAGTCCATGCCACGTTACTTCCTCCGTAATAAAAGCGTGAGCTGTTTTGCTGTTGCTCTCCCTTCAGTCCGAGGTGGCAGCTTCGAGCCGGAGCGCTAGGCGCTCCCGTCCGCCTGCTGCTCGCGCCTCCTCGGCACGACGGGCAAACCGCAAAGGCTGGAGCCACCCATGGGTCTGCGGCCTCCGGGATAGAGAGTCGGAGGAGAAAGGGAGATTATCGAAATTATTTGGAGATATTCAAAACCCGCCTGGACGCGATCCTGGGAAACATGCTCTAGGTGACCCTGCTTGAGCAGGGGGGTTGGACTAGATGATCTCCAGGGGTCCCCTCCAACCTCAACCGTTCAGTGATTCTGTGAGCCCTCATTTATAGGTGGTTGCTCCAGAGCTGATCTTCCCAAGCAGCCTGCCCGCTGTCGTGCTTGGGAGCCGCGGCCAGCTCACGGCGGGCCAAGAGCTCCAAGGTCCTCCAAAGGTCCTACCTCACAAAAACTTTTTCCACGTAATAACGCAACGTTTCTCAACAATTAGGTGCCGGCCTGTGAGCTTCCAGGAGCAACTGCCACCGGTCCACCCTCTCAGGGAAATATTGCACAAGCTTTCTTGAGATGAGACAAAAATCCTGCCATTGCGACGCAGCAACGGGCTCGGTCCCCGCCTCGGTCCTCGTCGCGCGCCCGCTGCCTGCTGCTCGCCGAAGCTGCTCTCGTCGCCAGCGACACGCGAACCGTAGCCAGCCCCTCTTGTCCAAGTGGAGAGACCAGCCGGGCGGAAGTAGACGGTTAATAAGTCTTTCCTCACATTTTTGATATTCCCACTTTCTCGTTTCTGTACTGGGGATGACGAGCTGCCTTCAAAAGCAGGGATGGGAGGGCTGGGGCCGCTCCTGGCTTGAGCCTCTTGCCTTCACATCTTCCAGGAGGTGGAAGCCAACTTCCTTCCTCTCCGAAACCATGGCAAAGAGACAAAAAAGAACAAACAACCAGAGAGGGAAGTTGCTCAATGAAAAGAAGTCCAGAGGGTGAATCCAGGAGGTTATTTAAAGCTTTGCGAGGTTCCTCCTTTTGGCCGTGCTGCTTCTCCCTTGCCTCCGGGCTTGGTTTCCGCTTCTTGGTGAGCCTGGCGGTGTTTCTGCTTAACTCAGCCGCCGCGCGCGGGGCTGTCGGCGTACGGGCGAGCACAGGCGAGTCGCGTGTCTACGGCCCGAGCGCGGGATACATCAGAAATAAGAAAAAAAATATTCCATTAATGGTCTAGTAACCGGGCAGCAACCTCCGATGGCCTCGGAAAACCCCATCCCCTCCCGCGGTGGCGGTGGGCACCTAAGGCTTCCCGTGGCACTAGAGAACCGGGGCTCCCGGCGGTGTCTTGACGAGCTCTGCTGATTGCAGACCCACAACTGATGCTCTGGACCCCAACGGCGCCGAAAAAGCGAGGTCGCAAAGTCGACGTTTCGGAGCCCTGGGCCTGCTCCGGCTGCCCTTCGCGCTCTTCTGCCTAGCCAGAAACGGCCGCCCGCGATGCCCGCGGGCCACCCAAAACATGCGGCTTTCCTGGCTCCCGGAGGCCGAAGGCGGCTCGCGAGCTCCAAGGCCGAGTCAGGCGAGAAGGGCAGCGGAGGGGGCGGACGCGGGGGCATGCCAGGCGCGAGAGCGGGGTGCCGGGCCGGCGAGCAACGCGCTCCCGGGGAGACCGATATTTTTAAGCTTTTTTTTTTTTTTTTTTTAAAAAAAAAAGCAATCACTATTTTTGCAGGCCTGGAAGAAGTAGCATGATGCCTGAATAGTTACTGTCCAGGAAACGCGGCATGAAATTTCTCCACCGCACGTGCTAGCTTTACTTTTTGTTTTATTTTATATCTATATTGCATAGACTGCGAATGATTTTATGCCCCGTGATTGACTTAGTGGGAAGGCAGGAGCCCTCACCCAGCTCCGGGGGCTGGAGCAGGTAACTCACGTACCTTCACCGAACTGTAATATCGGTCTCGGTGACAGCAGGTTTCCCAGCAAATAGGGCAAGCGGCGTGGCACGGATAAGAAACGCGCACCACGTGTTAGTTAACGGCACAAGGGCATTTAAAAGGGCCGGTGAACTGTGGAGGAGAGCGAGCGCGTTGCAGAGCTGCAAGTCCTGGCTCCCCCGCAGCTGAACGTCCGAGCGGCTTTGGCAGCCGGCCGTGGAGGCAGCAACCTGCCTCAAAAAGGTCCAGCAAAGCGTCGAGCTTTTCCGTAAAAATGCAGAGCCGTGCAAGGGCAATGCCCGTACCTGTGACCCGCCGAAGGACATGTTGTATACAGCACGTTTTAATTAGACTAGAAAACAACTTCGGCTTTGCTATTGCATCGAATGGTTGAGCTATGCATTTTTTTTTTTTTTCCCCAGGAAACCAAATCTGCTGAAGTCCCACTGCGTTTGCTTATTTTAATATCGCTGAGCAAGGAAGCCCTGGCCGCTCGCTGATGTGAAAACTCGGGCGAGGTGGTTATATCAACGTTATTTTTAGACGTGATCAAAATGTTCTTTAAAGCTAACACATTTCTCCCCCCTGCCCCCCCAACCCCTTCATTTCTTGAGCTGCGAGACCATCCTGTATCAGGCAGGGATTTTATTTTGCCTGTGCCATACAACTACGGCGTGTGATAAATTCTTTAAACAGAGGTGGGTCGTTTGCAGACAGGTTTGGTGGGCACTGGTGCTCCCTGCTGTAACTGCCTGGGCTGTTTCACAGTTCGTATTTATACGCTGCGTCGCTCGCGCCCGGGAGGGTGCTGTTGAACACGTGTTTATGCTTTTTGCTCTCTCTTCTTCATTTTACGAATTTCTCTGCCCGAGCACGGGGCAGGCAAATGAACTGTGCTGCTGTTAAATAAGCGTGATGAGGTGTGAGGAGCCCCAAAAATATTCTCAGCCTGGAAAAGATTTTTGGGCACCGTTGATTCCCCCCCCCCCCCCAAACCAAGTAAAGATATCTCTCTAAGGGTTAGTAAAAGAAAGACGTTGTTTAGGGGCGAGCCTGGACGGGGAGAAGCGCGGGAACAGGGGCGCAAAGGGCGAAACCGCCTCCGAAATCGCTGATGATTAGGGTGGTTTTGAAGTCGGGCGGGGGGAAAAAAAAAAAAAAATCTGGATTTCTTGCATTTGGGATACTCGTGAAAAATAGCGGCAACGTTCACAGGGATTTCAGCCGGGAGGCGTTTCCCTCCCGCGGGCGCTTGCGGGGCTGCGTGTGGGGCTGAGCAAATTTGGCCTACAGAAGCCTTAAAATGCTTAGTCTTTACCCAAGAGGATTCCAGTAAACATTTACCGGGCGGCTTGCAATAGTTTCTGGTCTGCGACGAAGGAAGGTGTTTGAAAACTAAACGACATACTTATTATAGGCTCAGTGAAATAGGACAAGTCTAGAGGGACGGGCCTGATCTTTCAGGTGAGCCGTGCTCAACAGAGGCTCCTTCAAGAGCTCTGGAGGGACTCTTTCGCGGCAGGGCGAGGTGCTAACCCCGCCGACGGGCCGCGCTCGGGGTGGCTGCGCCCCTCGCGCCGCGCAGCTCCTTGCAGCGAGACCCCGGGCCGAGGGAAAAGGCGGGTTCAATGCCAAAAAGGAGCTGGGAGGACGAGCCGGGAGCAACGTTTGCCCCCGGGTAGGTGGAATAAGAAGGCACGGCCCGCGCTTGGGAAAAGCCACGCGCCGTTACGACAAGAGAGATGCAGCCGCGCCAGGCTACGAGGGAAGAAGGGCCCTGAGGGGGGCGAGCTGTCGGCAGAGGCCTAGGGGAAGGACTTAGGCAGTTTGGGGGTAGAACCGCGAAGGCGAGGCCGTGCCCCCGCGGAGGGAGGGTTTGACGCGCACGGATAGCAACCGCACGGAGCAAACCAGCTGGGACGAGCGCTGGAGCGAGCGAGCTCGGCGGAGGAAGGAGGGAAAGCCAAAGAGCACGGCAACACGGGAAGGAGAGTTTAAGAGGAACTAACCCAGGAGGGAACCAGCAAGCTGCTCCAGAGGGACATTTTGGTCTCTTCCTCTTTTGGAGGAAGCGGGTTAGAAATTTGTACCCGCAGCTGAAAACTTAGCGGAATTGAGGCGCTTTAACGTTTATTCGTTACCTCGCCGTCTTGGCCTTCGGAGGCCGGAGGAGGCCGGGAGCAGGGGCCCTCTCCCCGCGCGGCTCCGGGCTTGCGGCCCGCGGAGAAATGCTGCGCCCTAGCCTCAAAAATACGCTTTTCCCCTCCTCACTTGGGTACGAGATAAAGGTCAGGAAGTGATTTTCCAGCGGCGCCCGTTTGCCGTGGAAATAAAAGTCGCCGACCGTTTGCTGGACAGCTGGGAGCGGGTAGCCATCCCTGAGGCACTTGGGCGCGCGTCTGACGCGATAACTGCAGATCAGGGGAAATGATTCAGTCAGTCACCCATTATTTTCTCCTCGCAGCGGAAGCAAAGGGTACGCCATAGTCATTTGACCAGACGATATTCAAAGGACGGAGGGAAACGCACGGCGTGGTCTAAAATTCATCATTTCCCCCAACGTGAATCATGCTCTAGGCACAGCAGCGATGAATTATTGGGTAGAGGTTCTGCCAGACTGGAAGATGCGAAGAGATGAAGGCCCATTACATATTCCTCGCATTTAGATACCTCCAAACGTGGGACTATTAGGAGGCTTCCTTACACAAATAGGAGCAATTCCCCCCCTGCCGAATATCTGCTGCTCCCTGCCCTTATGCTTGGGTATATGACTATTAAAGTGTCTGCTCTTATGAGCCCGCTAACGCCAGGAGACGGCGATGTGCAAAGTACTCGGCCTAACGGATAACACTAAGTAAATGAAATAACTTGGATTTAGACCCCAGAAGGGATGAACAATCTCATTAAAGAGCAGGGCTTCGGAGCTGAGCGGGTTTTCCCGCGTGGGGGCACACTTGCGCCTTCCCGTGGGGCTTGGTGCCCCCCGTCGCGCGTGCCGGCCGCCGTGCGAGACCAGGCGGCAGATCGGGGCACGTCCCAGAGCCGGCACACAGCGGCCGGCGTGGAGAGGGGCTCGCTCCGCTCTACGTGGCAAAGCAATGCTTGGGCAAACGCAGCAGCAGGTTCCCAGGTGCAGCCCGGGTGAGAGCAGGTCATTGCAATGCCGGTGCCGTGCCCCCTTTCTCTTGTTGGAAGTAGGAGCCGCTGCCGTTTGATGTCAGCAGTGGTTTGAGGATAGGTCTCGGGAGGATGTTAAAATTAGCTGCGCTAGAACATGCGTTTCTGGACTTCCCGTGCTGGTGCGTGTCCTCTCTGCAGAAATGTAGGTCTGGTCGGCAGCTGAGCTGAAACTATTAGCTTCTTACGTCTCAGTACAACCCCCTTCGTAAATATAGAGCTCTTCTTTCTCTTTGCATGTTCAATGAGAAGATGTCTGCATGATCACCAGGGGAGCGGCGTGTGAGCCAGGGCCCCCAGGAGCCCCCCCGAACTAACTGGAGCTTCTCCCCGGGGGGCGCACTGTAATTCCCGGCCTGTCCTTGAAGAGATGCATGGCCCATATACCCGTCCTCTTCGCGTTTCCTATTCGGGTCGTCTTTGGGGCCTGCCTCAACGCAGCGACAGACGTTGCCTTTGAGTTGACTCCGCCAGGCGTCCGCCTCAGCCTGCCTAGCGGTGCGGGTGGCAGCCGAGAGCGTCCCAGGGGGCGGCAGGGCTCCCTCGCCTTGGAAGAACCCCAAACCACGCACTTCCCCTCTTCTTCTGCCCCGCTTCCCGGGGCATTGCTCCCCCCTCCAAATGCCGTTCTTGGGTTTTGCAGCTCTTGGGCCATGGCGCTCTCGTAGACGAGCCCTTCCCGCTTGCTGCTCCGCGCGGGCGCCGCGGCTGCGCTGGCAACGCCTCGGCCCCGCCGTCCCGCCTGCCCCCGCTAAACGAGGCTGCAAAGCACCTTTCGGCTTGCTTTGTTTGGCTTGGCGTCGCGGTTCCTGTCCTCAGCGAGGAAGGTTTTTTTTTTGCTTGCTTTTTGACGGAGCGAGATCCTGAACAAACAGCGCTGGCCGCTGAACCCCGCGTAGACGGCATGCTTAGCTTCGTTTTGTGCAGAGCGCTTAGCAGTAATTAAGTAAATTAGGATGCGCGGCAACACAGCCACTTATGTAATCAACCTGGGAAATTATGTTGCAGGTGTCTTTTGTTGCTGTGGTTGTTGCTGTTGTTTTTGTTCCTCAATTCATGACGGCGGCGCAGAAGTGTTACGGTCGCGTGCCGGGTGGCTGCCTGTAGAGGTTAAGGGATGCTCACAGCCTCCTGGCTGGAGGATGCAGGCTCAGCGCCAAGGCTGCGGATGTGGTGGGGAAGCCGGGGCGGCGGGGAGCTGGTCCTGTGTGCTGTGCTGTGTTTGCACGGAGTTTCATAGGGCTGAAAGGCAGAAAAAGCAACGGCGGAGGGGGCGGAAAACGCTGCTCAAGGCGAACTTGAGGCTGGGGAAGCTTCGCCTCGAGCCATCCCCCGCGCTGGAGGACGGAGAGAGTTCCCTCCTGGCGTTGACGTGCAACTGGGGAGCAAAGTAGCGACCGTCTTTCTGCTACAAGCCTTAGGGTTTAAAAATCAACGAGATAGATTAAACCAGATGCACACTCAACCGCACTGCAGATCGCCCTCGCTTTTTTTTTTTTCCCTTAACTCACAAGTCTGGGCTCTGCAAACAACACTGACAAAATGGATGGCTCCTCTTTGCTTTTTTCTCCTTCTTTTTTTTTTTTTTTGGTAAAAATAGTCGCTTAATGACCTTTTGAAATAGAAGGAACATCTGGCTCGTCTCTGTCGTGCCTTTCAGCCAGCGATTTTTTTGGATGGGGCAAGTGGATGTCTGTATTTTAACCACACCGAAAGTTGTTTCTGGAATAGAAACGTAACTAATCTGCACGGGACACTTTCACATGTGCTATTACAGCCTCAGCTAATTGTCATTTTATTACTGCTTTTGAGTCAGTCCTTTTCTGGAACAGTGTGGACAAAGCTAAGTTAAGTCTGTGATTTATCCTCCTTGGTACTTACTTTGACAAACCTAATCTTGAAGAAATGTTTGAACGATCAAACTGTCTGGGGCTCAAAACCTTTTAGGTTTCCAGCTGCTGCCAGTGGTCTCCGGGCCAATTGGAGTGAAGTTAAAGGGGGAAAAAAAAAAAAGGCCTGTCTGTGTCTGGGTCATTTACTGTTTATTTTCGTTATTTTGAAGCCGGCGGCGCTGGGGTCGGCTCTGCGCGGCCCCGCAGCGTGCTTGCTGACGCTGCCGCCAAGAGTGTCTGAACCACCTAGCGCCATCCTGCAAAGCAAGCCCCAACCTCCCATCTCAGGTGGCCCTGCTGGAGGCTCCCAACGCCACGATCGTGCCGCTTGCTTCCTGCTGGACATGGAGCAAACCCATCAGCCTCGAAGAAAGGCTCCCTTATATTTCTTAATGACTCTTTTTTTTTAATCCTCCCCCTCGAAGCCGGGCTCCAGAGTCCTGCTGCAAGGTGTCCCAGAGGGACCGCCACGAGGAACCGCTCAGCCGTCTTCGCCCGACAGCCCTTTCCCGGGCACGTTTCCGCTGCCAGACAGTGTCATTTCAACCCCAATTAAGGCTCTATCATGGAAGAGATGACTCCTCTGGCACCTCCTATGCAGTTAATAGCTCCCGATTTCTATCACCATAGCTACTCTCATGCATATTTTATCCCAGCTGCGTTCGCGTGCCGCTAGACGAGGAAAACGCTCTTTTCCGGGCCTCTTGTGCGAGCGCCGAATTATTGCAGGTTTGAAAGTTTCAATGTTGAGATGAACGTTGCCAGACTTGCCTCCCAGTCAGGAGAGACCGTGGAGGTGCAAATAAGCATGGGCCAAAAATACAGGGAAATGCACAAAATTAAAAAAAGTAAAGATGGACTAGAAAAATAAGCTAAAGGGAGCTAGGATGTGTAAGAAAGGGAGGCGGTGAAGCTCCCGGCCTCGGTGCCCGCTTCGCCAGGAGGCTCTTCTCCACATCCGACTGGCGCAGCCGTTTTTCTTACGTGTCTTCTCCAAGGTGGCTTTCGAAAAATCGCGTCAAAAGTATTCGAGGGCCTTCACAGGGTCCTGACAACGTCCTGCCTGTGTTCGTGGACGCCCCCTTCTTTGGGCTACGGAGCTCCAGGAGGCTTCGTTTGTGAGCCAGCTTGCAAAACAGAAAGCCAAAGGAAACACCTCCTGCCATGTCAATAGCTTATAATAAACCGAGAAAAATATGTAATAATTCTCAGCGTCGTCTCCCGAAGACCCTCAGTACCCTTTGCTAACCTCCGCTTTAAGAGCTTGAGAAAAACAGGGATTTGCTCACACACCTTCTGCAGAGACGGGGGCAGCAAGCATCCTTAAATTGAGGATCAGACAGTGCTTCTACGCCCACCACTTTCTTCTTCTTCTCCTTTTTTTTTTTTTGGAAACAAGACTTTTTTTTTTCCCTTTTCTGTTTGTTATTGTTTTTCATTTATAGCCTTTCATGTTATCTCGTACCAGTGTTTTAGCCCAGCTGCAGAAGAGGGATTTGACACCTCCCCCTCTGCTTCTTTAAAGTGCAAAGACCTTATTATCTGTTGTCCCTCACCACCCAGTTCTGAGAGGAAAAACAAGCCCCCGGTCGGCTGCGTGGGCTGCGGGAACGAGGAGCGTGTGAGTCTGAGCGATGCCAAACGCTGCGGCCCCGGCACAGAAGGCTGCTTGGAAAAGGAAGGGGGTAGCTTGCTCCAACCCATAAATCTGCTCGGTTCTCCTTCTGAGGTCTCTGGGTAATAAGAGCACAGGAAATTGCTCCTTTTAGTGCTCTATTGAAAAATGTAAACTTTTTTGTCCTCTGGAGTGTTTGGCAAGAGCGAAAGTGAACGTGATTTCTTGGGAAGGAGCTCGCAGAGAAAGGCGAGACGGGCAGATCCAGCAGGGCGTCTCTCCCTCCCAGCCCCTGCAAGCGTGCGGGGAAGAAAGGTGGCTATAGGACGCTCAGCGCCTGCTCAGCGTTTCAGCTTTTGCAGGTCTCCAGCGGAGCGCCGAGTCTGCCTTGCACCGGTCTGCACGAGGCAGACGCCGCAGGGGCCGCGCGCCGCGAGCCAGGCACGGCTGCGATATCCTTTGGGGTAGGTATGGCGTTAGGAGGCACTTCCGTTCTCAACGAAAATAATGTTTGCTTTAGCCTTCAAGGAAAGCCAGTGGTTAACATTTTGCTCGAGGAAGTGATCAGAGGGCTTCACCGCCGTCTCCAAATTGCAAGCTGCGCCGCCTGTCTGAGCGGGTCGTGGCGGCTCGTTTGCGCCGGACAGATGGAGCCCCAGACTCACAGGATGCGGATTGTAACAGCGGAGAGAAATGGCACTAGGATGGAGAAAGTATTAAAACCACTCAACCTTTGAGCTGCCAAAGAATGCTTCTTTTTCTTGCCTTATCAGTCGACAGTTTTATTGGGAATGCCATCTTCCAAAAAATCAGTACTTCCGCACAAGTGTCAAAGGGCATTTTTTTGGAAGAGATATTGGTTATCCTAAAGAACGTGCGGCAAATCTTTCTGATAACCTCGCACAGCTAATTATGGCAAAATCATTGCTTGCAGTCAGGGAGGAACTTAACTGGGAAGGGACCTCTGCGGATGGTCTCTCCCAACCTCCTGCTCAAAGGAAGCTGCCTTCAAAGTTCAGGCAGGTTGCTCAGGGACTTCTCCACTGCTGTTTCGAATAGCGCCAAGGACGGAGGTGCTACAGGGTTTCTGGGTGGACTGATCCTATGCTTAACCAGTCTTACCACAAGCACTGATTTTCTTCTATTTAGCCAGAATATCCCCTGCTGCAAGTCGCGACCCTTACCTGTTGTCCTGTTGCTGTGGCCCTCGGAGAAGAGTCTGGCTCCCTCTTCGCTGTAACCTCTGGTGGATCGCTGCAGGCAGCGATAAGATTCTCCCCTCTTCACCTTCTCTTCCTCAGTTCTGAAAAAAGAAAAATTAACAAGTTAACATGTTCTACAAATGAAATCAGGTAAATTGGGGAATCAGGACCCCACTTAAAAATTAAAAGCAGTCATTAAGAGACATAAAAGTGAATACATCCAGTGGTGAAAAATGTTTGCGTCAGTGCACTTGAACCATTTCTGAATAACAAGCTTGTCTGCAAAAATTTGAAAGGCTGCGAGAGCTGGGCCTGTTCAGCCTGGAGAAGAGAAGACTGAGAGGCGATCTCATCAACGTGTACAAGTATCTGAAGGGGGAGTGTCAAGAGGATGGGGCCAGTCTCTTCTCCGTGGTGCCCAGTGACAAGACAAGAGGCAATGGGCACAAACTGAACCACAGGCAGTTCCGTCTGAACATGAGGAAAAACTTCTTTCCTGTGAGGGTGACAGAGCACTGGAACAGGTTGCCCAGAGAGGTTGTGGAGTCTCCTTCGCTGGAGATATTCAAAACCTGTCTGGATGTGATCCTGGGCAATGTGCTCTAGAGGACCCTGCTGGAGCAGGGGGGTTGGACTAGATGATCTCCAGAGGTCCCTTCCAACCTCAACCGTTCAGTGATTCTGTGATGCTGTGAAAAGTCAAAGCTGATTTCGAGTTATAAAATGGAAAGAATAAAAGAAGAAAAAGTGTTTGTGCAAGAAAATAAAGACAAATATTAAATATAGCATTTCCTTCTAAAAATGTGAGTGGAGCGTAGCTGCAGCAAAATCTGATCACCCATGCTGAACTGTGGACAAGGCACTGAAGATAACGGCACCCCTGTTCTCCGGAGTATGGCCTGTAAACTTTACCTGCTGAAAGCCACGGATACTTTGCCATGACAATTTAGCTCGAAGCTTACACCTCCAGCACCTTGGGATTGCTACCACCACACTGGGAGCCGACTTAAAGGAGTAATTATCATCATGCTTTCAAACTGGCCTCTGTAAAATTTGACTGAAAATCAATATATTTTACACTGCTCTTTTTATTTTATAGTTGTGATAGATATAACTATAATAATTATAAATTTAATAATTTGCAGTCTTATTTTCTCCGGTCCATGATGGCTTACAGTTTCTATCGATAATATGGTCTCAGGTGCCACCATTGCTGGAGGAGATAACCAGCTCTTGAAATAATGTTTCTGATCATTCTCATGCTCTTGTTTTTAAGCCGGCCACTGCTGGAGACAGGATACTGGACCAGGTAGACCTCCTGCATCAACCGAATTCAGCCGTTACGTTCTTCTGAGAGTCTGGCTCTCTTGTTTCATCCTTCCCCGTGTTATGTTACTTGTCTTTAATATACAGGGTTAAAACCAGATGGTTAAAAAGTTCACTTACAGTGAAAAAAAAAAAAAAAGAAAATCCCCATAGACTCCCCAAAGAAACACGCTCTGCTCTCTAGTCCTCCCCAGGGACTTCTCACACTACCCAAAAAAACAATTCGTCAGAAGGGCAACATCTGTAATTCATAATTCTGTCAAACACAACTCCAGCTGTGGGATGTTTGTCCGATCTGCCAGTTGTATGATTATAATGACTTCCTATTAAAAAAAAAAAAAGTTAGCTAGGGTCAAAGCCGAGCTAACTACTTTTACTTTATGAAAAAGACAAAAGAAATAAACCAAGATTGACCCAAACGAGCAGAAGAGCCGTGCTTGGAGGCCCAGGAGGCCGTTGTGTCCCCTCTGTGTAAACAGGCGTCCCCTTGGGAGGGAGCTGGAAGCAGCTAGCGCAGACGGCGCCAACGAAACCAGCCCCCAGCAGCAGCCGCCGAGTTTGGGCCGAGGGAAGGCTGCGCGGGACAGGACGCACAGGATGCAGCGCCTATTTTTACGAAGTGTTGGGTGGTTACCAGATTGCAACACTGAAAGGAAGATAGCTTATTGTGCAACCTCTTCCTTACGTGGTGCTTCTCAGACAAACTTTGGAAACATTATTATATCACCTTGTGTTCACCCTCCTTTTTTTTTTTTTTTTTAAACCAAATAGCCAATTTGAGCTCTACACACTGGAAGATAAAACTAGTTAACAGATGTCCGGAGAAAGGTTTTTACGGAATATTCTGCTCACCAACCTGCTGCACCCAGTGCAAGAGCTTGTTTTGAAACTTTAAGGGCCGATTTCTGTTCCCATGATATCTACAGAGGGGCTTACAGCAAGCATGTGCTTAACTACTGCCCAAGAAATACACTGGCTTAAGCACACGCTTAAGTGTATTCCTCAATCAGGTCTTAAAGAGGGTCATAAACTTCTGCTGGAAGAGCGCTCATCAGCCCAAGGCAACTGTGAGCGCCAGTAGCCATCCGTTTTCTCTGTTGCTGGCTGTCGGCTGATTTAGTCAGCCCTGCCAAACCCACCAGCCTGCTCGCTGGCACAAGCAGCGGCCAGATCTCCGAAGGCACTTATTCTGCCAGTTTTTAACGTTTTCCTGGATGACTCTCCAACGAGAAAAGATATATATTGCAAGGTGTCCTATTTACGTATTTACATATTTCATTCTATAGCACGTTTTCCCTTGGGACATAAGCTTCACTTCACGTCTATCCAAAACCCATACAGGAATAAAAGTTAGAGCGTTAAATAAAAAAAAAAACAGAGAAAAGGCATCTGTTAACACTTGGAGGAAGCAGAGGAACGATACTGTGATGGATGGAATTTAAAATAGATGGAAGAGTTAGCAAGGCAAAGGTATAGAAAAAGCTGCTTAAATATCAGGAGTTTCAGGAAAAGGTTTTGCAAAAAAGATTGCAGATCGCGTGGAGAAGCGGGGGTAGGGTCACAGCGGGAGTCGGGACCGGAGCTAGAGATCAGGTCTGCGTTATTTCCACCGCGAGCTCAGAATCTTTTGTTTATTATCTTCATGATCCCAAAATATTATTAGCCCAATCTAGCAGAAGATGAGGAAGTGAGTCATGCAAAGACTAAAGGTCAGATTTTGGATGTTTTCGCAGTGAAAACCCCAAAGCGTCTTTGCATGTTACTCGTCTCCTCTCCTGGCTTTTGCTTCTGAAATAACCGTAGCGACGTGATGTGGAGCCACCTGCAGAAGCTCTCAGGGAGGGAACGATGCTGAGCGGCAGCTCCCTTCGCTCCCAGCTACCGCCCGGCACCGCGCACCCGCCGGGCTGGCGAGTGCGAGGGCAGGAAGGCTTATCACAGCGGGTGGCATTCCCTGCATATGGAAACGGATAGAAAGAAAGAAACCTGGAGAGAGGTGGAAGCCTTGATGCCTTTCGAGCTGGGGCCTCAGGTGCAAGCCTGGAAGGTGCCTAGAGCAAAGCCCAAGGCAGGCTCTGGGGTGACAGCGCTGCACGGAGGTGATTTTGGCAAAGGCGAGGTTGACAAGCGGACGTCTAAGGGTGGGTCCGATAGCAGAGACACCTCGTGCTGATCCTGCCCCTGCGAGGTTTGGTTGCCCTCGCTCGCAGCTGGCCCGAGACGGGGAGAGCTGCACCTGCCTCTGCGCGGCCGTGCCGAAAAACGGCGCCTGGGAGCTCGCGCTTCCTCCACGCTGCCTCTTCCCTCAGCCGGCTCCCCACTCCTGCTCGCCCTGGCAAACACCTTCAGAGCGCCGCCGCAGCTTCCCCTTTGCTTTTAGTGTTCGAGGTGAGAAATTTAAAGAACAAAGTTGCTCAGAAACGTTTGTGCAGTCAAGATAAACTCGCAGAGAAGTCTCTTTGATTCAGCCCCTAGGGCTTGCAGGTTGGATGCACAAAATGCTTATGTAAATTAATACCTCTTTGGATTATAAATTGCAAACATTTTTCCTAAATACCCGATATCTGCTTTCTGCTGCGACAGTACTATACATTTTCAGTCACCAGGCCTCTGTTCTATCTATTAATTGAAAAATTGTCTCTGAGGTTTTTTTTTTTAAAGCTCTTTTTGTAATGTGTGTTTAGGGCAGCATACGAAGTACATCCCATCGTATCAGCAATTGTCTCCTGCAATTTAACAGTGTAAAACTAATGGTTGCTATCAGCAAGGTCATTTAGCAATTCAGGAAGATATAAATCATTTCAGACCCATTTCCACATACAGTTCAGAATGGCATTTCATGTTTGGCTACACCACATGCCCCGTGTAGGAGAATTTCCTGGTATCATTTTACAGAATGTGTTAAACAGTATATACATCAGTTTTATGTATGCATAAAAAAATATACATTGATATTAGTGGGAACTGCAATGCGCGAGTCAGTCAGTCATTAGTTTTTCAACACTACTAGCGCTACGAACAATTAGAGGTAGAGCCAAAAGCAGACACACCCGCACATAGTTCAAGATCACTAAAGAAGCAGGAAAGCTTAAGGAAATGTGCAGCATGCAGATCTGAGACAAGATGAAAAGCAGTATAAGAAATGCAGAGTAATATAGCAGGAAGGAAAAATATAAGCTATGTGGACACAAAACAGGGAATAGCTCTTCAGATAGCAGTAGACCAGAGATTAGGGGAAGGCTGGGAAATGGAGAAAAACTGCACAATAGCACCGAGGACAATATCACAACGAGTCTCCTTGCCTATGTGATAGACGACTTGCCCCAAAACAGGCTAACTTCTGCATTTCTGAACATATCAAAGCAGAGAATAAGGAAAAATATTTGCCATATATAAAGTTGGATCTGGAGAATGCAGAACTTAGTAAAACTAGGTCTGTTCTCTAACGCAGGTGCGGGACTCTGCATGGGAACGAAAGTGTGGATGGAAATGGCATCGCGGGTAAGGAGAAGGGGGCAAATTGAGATATGGTATATAGCCAGACCTAGGGCATGGAAAAATGTCTTTGTCCCACCATGGTGACCTTTGAAGACAAAGGTCTTTCAACTAAAGGGATTTGATTTCTGAGCATTTCCCTTCCTCCAAGATTAATCCATGAATCTGAATTTTCAGGATCTGCTCCCTCATCTGATTCCTTGCCAAGGACTTTGTATTTCTCCATTTTAGTATCAGTGCTGCTCATTTTCACAGTCTGAAACCTTCCTCCTACCACTGGAGCCTCTGAGCTCTGTTAAGAAGAGAAGGCAGTTTAAGGCTTGTGGAGGGCCTAAGAGCAATGAAAGAAACCAGCTGCAGGGAGAAGCAGTTCTTTGCTCCCAACCACATGGGCACCAACAAAAGACAATTTTTGTGAGACTTTCCAGTGATCCTTAATTTTTCAAACCATACACTCCTGGCAGAAAAAAAAAAGCTAGAACTTTAAAGTCTCTGACCAGGGATAATTTGGCAACTCATATTTCGTAACAAGTCATATGCTTGTTGATGCTCTTCTGCTCCAGGAGTATTCATCTTCACACAAGTGGTCTTTGCTTTAATTTAATACAGCCCCTCAATCAGGACCGGCAAGCAAACCATGCTTACTCAACTGTGCATAGCATCTCATTTGTTTATTTGATGCAAATGTTAGCCTGCAATGAGTTGTTCGAAAAAACAACTGGAAAACCCCGTTCCAAAAGGAATTGAATGAATAGCAAATGCAGGCCTCTGTCTTGCTGAGAAGAGAGATACCGTTGAGGGAAAAAACTTGTATTCTTGCAAGAGCGTTTGTCTTCTGTAAAGAGCTTTGTAACTAGCATCGACATCTGTTACTGTTATCTAAGAAACATTTCTGGTTGAAGACTGCAGAATTTCCACTGAACTCAGCCCAAAGCTGACCCTGGTCAGTCAGATTTTCAGGAGTTTTTCCTAAAGAGGTAGGATTTTTTTTTGTTTCCTTTTAAAGCCACTGTGCATATACCAGTACAGTGCAGAGATCTGCAGAGAGCATGTTTCACATCCTATTTGTATCACTGCATTTTCCTGCTCGGCTCTCTCATTGCCTTTGTTTATTTATGCATAAAGACTGTGAAGAGAACATATGTTTCAGCTGACAGTGATGATATGCCTGTTACCGCTTCAAGTTCTCTTCTGTGGGACACTCCTGAAGTACGTAAATCAGCTGTTTTCAGACCACGTGGGTGAGCAATGCCCAATTCACAAGCTGGACTGCTCAAGAGCACGTCGTGCTTCTCCTCAGTGACATGCCGCTCCACCACCTCTCATCCTCTCCTGCCTTCTGCAACCCACGTGGGGCTTTCGAGATTACGAACTGCTGAGTCAGGAGGGTGTGAATGTTGAACTTGCGCTCTCATTTGTGATTTCCCAAGAGCTCGTTCCTTTGAGCTTATACGTTTTCAGTGCACTGACAAGAGCGTAGCGCTTGCCAGGGATGTCACAAGGTTAGACTCTCACTGAGTGCAGCTGGAGCCAACTGTAGACCACACAGTCCTTGGTGATTCAAAGCATTTCCCAACCATGGCAGATAGAATCAAAAACAACGGGCTGGAATTTCCTGCTCGGGCAACGCCGCTGCATCAGTTTGTCTTAGATTAGGCCTGGCCCTTTGCTTCTGCACTGCCAACCAGTAGATATTCTTCTGGCTTTGAGGAAGTTAGAGAAAGTAACAACAAATTTCCTATCCTGCTGCAGCTTTTTCCAGTTAACAGCCATCCAAGAGCACTCTGTTAGTCATTGCTTGACTGATGGTAAAGCCCCCTCCTGCACACAGCTCAAGCATTGTCTGGTATGATGAAGTTATGTACAACAAACTGGACTTTTCGTACAAGATGATGCCCAGGTAATTCACTAATTAGCAGGAACATTTTTTACAGCATGGGGCTGGGATATTAACCCTCAAGCAGCTCAGCATGCTGTGGCCAACATCCACATCTATGAAGAAGACAACGTTCCAGTACTCTCATCCTGAGATCATGCAAGATTATTGCAAAGACTCAAAAAGCTGCAGAACCATCCTTGTAAAAGTGAGGCTGTCAGGAGCTACCGGCTGCAGCCAGGAATTCAGAGGGAAGCAGCTCAGCTATGTCTCACCATGCCTTGCGCACTGTAAGGTTGCTCTGCCAGACAAGAAGACTGGAAGATAAGAGTAAGCACAGAAATTGGCCTAGGTTGGAATTAGACTTTACACTCCAGAGAGCGTGTTAAAGTTGAGCTACTTAGCTTTCTTCTGATGAGTGAAAAGGCTGGAATCCAGCGAGCTATGACAGGCCATCCCTTGACTGCAAATATTAAACTGAATGAATTAAATCACGTGTGATGTTCAGCATTCAATCTGGGAGGTAACAGAAGATGAAAAGAAAGAGAAAGGAATATACAATTTAGGTTGTGCAGTAGATTATTAGGAAGAGAGTGAATTGAATTAATGCAGGCTGTATCTATCTACTTCTCTTGCCTCTCATCACTACCATTAAGTTATATATTATAACATGAGTTAGGCTAGCTTTGGGAAAAAATAATTTTCCCCTGACTAGTTAAACATCTGACAGGTCTTGGTAGACATTTACAGGATCTCTAGTATTAACAGTGTCCTTACGGTTTTTTAAAAGATGAATTCTACACAATATTCTCTGTGATAAAATTTTCAAGTGAAAATGTGACTTCAAAGCCGAAATCCTTTTACCATTGCAAAAGTGATGTAGAGCTCTGTTTCCACTGTGGAACTCGGGTACTTCTTACAGCGTTTGGGCTCAAGACAGTAATGAAAGATTTGGATTAGAAACTCCCCCTACACTGAGAGAAACTGGTATTTCACAGGTTAAACACAGATAGTGGCTTCTCTGTACACAACATGCTCCAACATCTAGCAACACGGGAAAAATAGTCGTGTGAAGGTACAGGCGAGTGTAAAGCTCTCAGATGTGTTGAAAAGGCCCCTCGGTACTTGGCAAAGAAAACGTTCCATGCTCCTTCTATCTATCTGCTCTATTGGACAGCTGATTATTTTGGTCTTGTGCCCATCTCTTTGCATTGACGGTAACAATAGCTATAGCTGGGACGGTAAGTGGTTTGAGCCAGTTCACTTCTGGGCTTAGTTGCTGCGGTAAGCGTAAGACACCAAGCAGATGGCCCGAACAAGGCCGTTAGACAGCTGGACAAAAGTCTCTGTGGGTTTGTTCTGGTGGAATCCAGGGCTTCGGAGTCTCAAATCCACTCAATATTTCAATGTGATTCAGGCTTGCACATGACAGGCACTTGGAGTATTTTACTGAAACTGCTGAAATCTTCATGCATCCTAAATTACTTCTAACATCTCTGTATTTGTCATCACCTGACTATTTGAGGGAAATAAAAGGCTGCAGACATTTCAGTGCTTGAGCCCTGCGCGTTACAAAAGAGCAAGGTTTCAGTGTCATATCTGTTGTCCAAAAGTGCTTTGTTCTACCATGTCTTTACCTGGTCAAAATCAGCTTTAGAATCAGTTGTTGTTGACAGCACAGAAAATTTTAATCTGAGTTTTGGATATCGCTGGACGTACCAACTCAGGATAACTGAGAGAGTGATTGACTTGTTTGTTACTGGCATAGAAAGCACACAGACAGTTAAGTTTTCATCAGTACGATAACTTTTAAAGCTTTATCCCTAAATCAATGTACTTTCCTTGTCTTATCTTCTTCTCATATAAAGAGGGTCTACCAGAAACAGTCAGTTTATTTTCAAGTTGTTTTTCCGTGACATTTTACATAATCAAGATGTTAGAGCTAGCTTTGAGAGATAAAGAAGACAGACAGATTTGAGAAATCTCCTTCCCTGGAGATATTCAATACCCGCCTGGACGCGATCCTGGGAAATATGCTCTAGATGACCCTGCTGGAGCAGGGGGGTTGGACTAGATGATCTCCAGAGGTGCCTTCCAACCTCAACCGTTCTGTGTGATTCTGTGATCTAAATTTTGGATGTAAATATACAACTTTCTTGACATTCACCACATGACTACCTATTTAGATCCTATGTAGATAAGTGGGAGTTGAGTGAGCTTACACCAGTTCTTGAATTTGAACTGATAAGTCTCAGTGAGAGTCAGTCAGTCAGAGCCAGGACAAGGACAGTAGGACAATCCATCAGAAACAGGACAAGCTTTCTTATAGTTGATAGACTTCTCCAGTACTTTGGTAGACTGTAAGAGCTTTGTAGACACTGAAAGATTGAAGCAAACTTAGATAGATAGACTGATGTGAACAAGTATATCGGCACAGGCAGCCTGACTGTGGTCATAAGGACTGACTTTTAAACCTGATTTCCTTTTTCTCAACGGAGAATAGTTGCAAGTGTTTTAAAGTCATCCATACGTATTGCAGTACACTGCTGTCTTGACGGTGCTGTTTGGCCTTTTCTCTCTCTCCTCCCCCCACCTGCATTTTCTCATCATAAATTCAGGACGTACTTTGCGTCTTCTGCACCCCCTTGAAGCAGAATGAGAAAGGTTTGCCAGGAAAACAGAGTCAGTACAAACCTCCTATTGAAAAATCAGCTTCAGATGTTAGACAACACCTACTTCCTACACTGTGTAAGAGATTTATAGCATCTAGAAACACAGATTCTGACTCTTTGTAAGCTAAATGTCTCCGTACTACTTGTGCTCAGAAATTCCCGCGTGCATATCTTCATGAGACTCGGCATACACAAGCCGGCCTGGCAGATGTTTGTGATATGACTGAGAAATCCAACCCATTTAAATTCCAGCTCCTCAGGAACAGGCTGTATCTTAATCCGTTTCATACAGTACATTGTTGCAACCACTCCAAAGTATTAATCATAACATTACTTCCACACGTCCAGAGACTAACGATTTGCCAAGGAATGCAACTGAAGGTATTTGAAGCAGTCTAGATGGTTACCCAGAAGGCACCCACCCCTTGCAGGACCGGCAGCCGCAGAAGCCTCAACGCAGCGATTAACTCTTACCACTAATAGATGTGTACCTGCTCTCTGCAGCTAAGATTTGCATCTGGGAGGCAAATCTTTTAAATCTCTATTACAGTAGCTACTAAAATTCAGATCCTCCAGAGAGCATGGTACACGCACAGTACTTCTAAAAAGTATGTGGAATTTCCTAGACGCCTTGTAGTTGTGAAATCAGGACTTTTTGCCAGCAGTCCAAACTCCTGCGATAGCACCAGAAGCTGCGGTCCTGGTCCAGGGCGTCGTTGCGGTAGGGGCTGTGCAAACAAGAGGGCGGCACCACCCCGGCGAGCTTACAGCCTGTGAGTAAGACGAGGCAAGCGCATATGAATACTGGGGTATAGGGACCTCTTTTTATAATGAGGAAGTATAGAGCTAACTCCTGGCTCCACTGAAGCCTTCATCTAAAGCATCTGATATCGATTAGATATGCAAGTTGGGCAAAAGAGACGTGGATGAAGTATCACTCTCAGGTTAAGCTAGGTGATATAAAAGTTCCACGATGTAATAGCCATAAGTAGGCACTAATATATATTCTTTCCCCAAGGCTCAATCTGTTATTACTGTTATCTTTCCTAGTCCGTCTGTAATTTTTCCTTGAATTTTTTTCTTCTTTCCTGCCTCCCAGCCAGCATGGTTCCCTTTAACACCGTGGAAGACTGACACGCAAGAGAGCCCATGAAGCAGAGATACAGACTTTATCTATATTCTTGTATCTCCAGAAACTACTCCGAGTTTTATAGGCAAGCCTTAAACATTATAATAGAAACATGTAGGTGAAGCAAAAGGTGGTAGGAGCGGTACAAAAATCTGGAAGAGACTATTAACGTATGACTTCAGGTAGTTTGGAAGTGTCCTGAGCACAGAGCTCTGCCTGCTGAAGTACTCGATATTGCACGTTTGTAGATAAAGCTCTAAACCACAGTATTCATCTAAGAGTCTTCTCAGTGTATCGTGGAAATTGAAGATTGATTATGTGGCTTACAGTGCTATCATTTTATTTTCCACACCTCTTAATTTGCAAGTACAACCCTAGTATAGACACCCCCTAGACATTGCTTACAGCAAAAGTTCAGTTCAGTTTTTTGCGGGGGGGGGGGGGGCATGAGAAAATGAATGTATCAGCAGGACTTTGACGTTGGATCTTTTCACTAGTTTGGTTATGTGGGAACATAGATACCCAGCTGCTATTGCACAGCAAAGGAAGATGCCGTGTCTCAAGCAGCGGACGCGCTTATGCTTCAGTTCAATCTGATGTCAGACTGGAAACTCCAGAAAATTGAGACATGGCAGTTCCTTCGTGCCAGAAAAGGATATGTGGTGGATGATATCATTTTCCTACCAGGAACAGAGTGAAACATGCATCAAAATTTTGATAGGGAAGGCAATCCTTATTTTTCAAGTGATGTGTGGTTAACGGCAGACTTTGTAGCACAGCCTGGGCTCTGCCCCTGGGAGAAGCAACGCCTGCAGCAGAGGACAACCCGCGAGGAGGCCGAGGGCTGCTTCAGCCTGCCTGCAACAGCGACTCAAAGCAGATTTAACTGGCCTGATCCCGGCACTGTCAGGGATGGAGCTGGGACCGCTCAGGGCTCAGCTGTCTCCTTGCTGTTTGGCTGCCCCAGCTGGTTTCTCCAGCAGCACCTCTGTCCTCTGGTTGGGCCCCGGAGGGGGACACCAGGGCACGCCGGGGCCCAGGCCCCCTCCGTGTCTGCGTAGGAGAGCTGTCCACGCGCCGCACAGCGGCTCTCCCTCGTCCTCGGCCAGCGCCGCTCGCTCTCACATCTGCAATTTGCAGCGCGGGGGCGAGATTACATCCTTTATTCTCTAAGCAGAGATCTGAGAGCCCGAGTCCGGTCCCCAGCTTGGGCTAACAGGCACAGGAGCGCGGAGTGGAGCAGACTCTTACTGCAAACACCGATGCTCAAATCCCCTAGTAAACAAATTACTTTTCTGCATAAAGACAGAAGCTTATTGTATCACCACGGCCACATCGGCGCTAACTCCATGACATTAGTCTACTTCTGTCCCGTACCTGTCATCTGGTTATTTATAAAACGTGCATATGGTTGACACAAGCGGCAGCAAAATATTGATGTCAAAGCTGCTACCCAGCTCGGCCATTTCCAGAGCCCACTCCTTCCAGTGAGTTTCAAATCACGCCGGCTGACAGAAACCTCAGCTAACAGCGTCTGTAACAGATTTTTCAGGTTTGAGTTGTGTCGTTTTGCACAAAGTTACACATTTGAACTGCCAACGGCAAATAATTATTTGCACAGAAGAGTCTCCAGGGTGGGAATCGCATGTGTAAAGTCTGCCTAAAATTGGCCTGCTTCTGGAGATTATCTGAAAATGAAGAGCTTTGCCTTGTTTTAGGTTATACAACACTTCTTATAGCTTAGGGGCATCTTTTACAAGAAAAAAATGTGAAAGACACACACACACACACACACACAGAGAATTAAAATAAACCCAAAAGCCAAAGACAAAATGAATTTCTCATGCAAACTATAGAAAGACATTCAGCTGGGAATAATACACGTTTATGACAGCATTATTCATTCACCCCTGAGTAAACACTCTTTAATCCACATGCTAGCAGAAATGTCCAGGAAAGAAGAGCTTGGCAGCCTGCTCCAAAATACAACAAGCCCATCTCCGCCAGGCAAAGGTGGGGAGTGAGGCCCTGAATCAAGGGGACTTCATGGAAACTATCTCATGATCAGTCTATTCCCCGTGTCTGAAGTGTCCATCATCACATTAGAGGGATATCTATGAAGGACAAATGAATCCAAAAGAAGCTGGGACCAAGTAAAAGACTGCCCAGCACCAGCAGTTGCCTTGCTTGGAGCAATCGAACAGCGTCACTAAAGTGTGGTTTTGGATCAGCCTCACATTACACTGCTCTAAACCATTTCCATCTCTGAGGACAAAAGCTTGGTATCTGCTTAATATCACTCAGACTTTTCCCCCCCCCATCATGCTTGATTAGCTCTTTCACAACTGCTAAAGGCCAGAACAAGTAGTGCTAAGCAGTGCTGGTTGACACGTAGAATTCCCAGTGTGCAGAAGGTTGGGAATTTCCTCTGAGGTTTGGTGCCGTTCTGATTCAGAATAGGAAATAACTTCAAATCTCTCAGTATTTAAGTTTTCATATAGTGGTTTTAGCAAGTGTTACATATCATCTGAAGAGCGGGATTTAATTCCTTGCCTACTATATTATGATATGGTATTAGAGGCCAGTGATCATATAATAATTTTTTCCAGCAACTATCCATGACAATGACACTTCCAGTCTTTCAAGTTTGCAAAAAGGACGTTTTCCTTTTAAGAAGCTACAGTGAAGAGTTTGATTAACCCTAGCTGAACTACTTTTCAGCACCTCCTAATGCCACATGCTACAGGGAGTAACAGACAGATCAAGCTTTCCTTCAGTGGGAAGATGAGACAATGGGCATACATTAAAATGAGATGTTTAGATGGGAAATGGGGAAAACGTTTGCCCCATTAGGACAGGTAGACAGGCAACAGGTAGCACAGAAAGAGCAGCATGGTCCCCATCCTAGGAGACTCAGCTGGCAAAAGCCCCAAGACCTGGCCTGACCTCCAGCAGGCAAGGCTGTGATGGCAAGGTCCCTCGGCAGTCGCTGTCAAGAAATTAAATATGCAGCTTTAGTTTTCCATTTCGACTATTGAGTCATTTCGTGTCAGCCACGGACAAAGCACTCTTTTCCCTACTCCCTTCTTCTGTAGACCTCATCATTAACTGTCTCTAGAGGTTTCTTCAGTTAGAGATTAAATCAAATGTTCTTCTGACATTTATTATCTCAGCTACCATGGGCTGTATTGCTGGCCTTATCTTGACAAACTGCTGCAGTTTGGTTATGACCCTGGATGCTCTGTCAAACAGCAAGAGTTAAGGATGACACCTGCTTTCCACTGGAGGCTGTTATATTACACTGACAGAGGCACAAATAAATCACTATTAACCAGTTTCCACCTAGTTAGTGCATTACCCTCATCAATCTCCGCACATAAAAAGTCACATTACATGAAATTGTAACAGTGCCAAGAATTTCTTCTTAGAAAGCTGTTCCAGCCAACTGAGTGAACCGCCATACAGGCTTTTACCAAGCTAACA
Source organism: Struthio camelus (assembly GCF_040807025.1). Classification (NCBI taxonomy): domain Eukaryota; kingdom Metazoa; phylum Chordata; class Aves; order Struthioniformes; family Struthionidae; genus Struthio; species Struthio camelus. Next base: position 44,116,779 of record NC_090947.1, on the reverse strand, counting down.
GTCCACAGAGACTTTGGGACTCCTTTCATGTTCTCACAGAAGGAAACAGGGCAGTCAGCTCACCTACATAGCAGCAGGAGCAGGGGGAGACCTCTGTGAGCCAAGGGCACAGGCAGTGCCCTTGCCAACCAGGGCACCATCCTGCAGCACCTGAGCAGAGTGGGGAACCCATAATATGTTGCATCAACAAGCCCAGACAAGATGAGGTGAGGGACCAGGTCCAGGGTCCATCTAGGGCATCCTATCAGAAGCTGCAGAAGACAGGGCAGAGACTGAAGACAAGCTACCTACAGCATAGGTCCAAGGTCTAGCCAGAGAATAAAGCCTGAGAAAAAACTTGAAATAGGCAAGCCTACAACACAGCCTGGGCCTGAGCTTAAATGCAGCCCTTGGGCCCCATAGGTGGAGGTCCCAGGTGAGGCTGGTCAGGGCTGTTAAGGCTTATTAATGCACTCAGGGTCTGAATGCTCTGCTGGAAATGTGAGCACAAGCAAGGAAAGAAGTAAGGTAAGATTTAGGTCTCATGTTAATGTGGTCATTATACTTTTTATACATGTTTTTCTAACTTCAGCTTGGGTAGAGAAAAGGGAGCTGGTGTGAAAGTACGTTTATATTACAAACAGCTTCATACAACTGTGGGATGTGCTCCCTGCGTATGGCTGGAGAGTAGGAGCACACCTTTACTGGCTAGAGGATGGAAGCAACTATATGCATAAAGATAGCATAATGTTTTCCTAGGAACTACTGCTGTTCGCCCTGATGCAAATCACTTGGCTGAGTTTTCCCACATCCGCCTTGGGCTAACAGAGAGCAGAACACAAAAGTGTCCTGTACGCTGCTGTTGCTGGTTTCAGGAGACTGTTATCTGATGCTGTCGCCATATGGAGGTGAAGCCAACCACCTCTTTCTGTGTTTCCCTGACAGTCTGAGTTTTGGTTTTGTTGCTCCTGAATGAAAGAGCCCCTCACCTGTACTGGCTTCGTAAAAGCTCTTAATGCTAGGTGCAACTGTTTCCTCTGACTGTGTATTTTTGTTTTGCCCTAAAGAGTAAAAACTTTCCTATTTTATTTATGTGCCCTATATATCTATGTATCAAGAAGGAAGCCACAGTTTCTGGCCTTTTCAGGTCAGGAATGACTTTCACATAAACAATGCTGCGTAGCTGGGGAAAACCCTTTCGTCAAGGGTGAAACTGCGATAAAAATCCCAGAGTGGAGTACCTGGCACCAGCACAGCCCTTCTCCATCGACAGCGGGCAGCTGGGATTTCCTTGCATTCAAAATACTCTGTTTCTTCTGCATCCTTCTACCTGCGGAGGACAACAAGGATCATTCCTGTTCGGGCAGCTGATCCCTACTTGTGCTGTGCTTCCTTCTCCCGAGCTCTGCGAGATTAACACTGCTGATAAAATGTCCTAACGCCCGTTAGGTCCCAAGCACCTATTACACAAGCTGGTTTTTTTTCTCTATTTAAGAACAGACTGAGGGGTTGCAATATCGGCGGATGGGGCATGTTTGTGGGCTGCGCGCGAAGTCGGGAGCCACCGAGGTGGTCTCTTCGAAGCCACCCCTGCAGCGCTCAGCCAGCGTTGCCCGCGGGAAGGGGCACGTGGCGGAGGAGCGGGCTGCCGAGGAAGCACCACGGCTTTGAACTTCAGCAGGTCGCCCCTCAGAGACTACCAGGCCACCAACATACCTAGCGCTTCAACCTCTCCTCCCATTTTTTTTTTTTTTGCTCTTTGTAGGCTTTCTGCGAGGGGATATCTTCTCCACCATGGAAAGAGAGCAATGTTTCATGCCTCTCCTGACAGAGTGCCGTTTAAGGCTCTGCTTGACATTTGAATTTCTCCTTCTCTTTTTTTTTTTTTTTTTCCACTTGCTGTTTAGAGCAAGGGCTGTGAATCTGGGAAGGGCTTTATGTGCAGTGGTAGGGCTTGATCAAAACCCCATTTAGAGCAATGAAAGCTTTCCTGTTGACCTCAGTGGTCTGGGCAGGTAAAATGTTGCGCTTTAAAAGAACGGTGTCAATATCATAAAGTTTTTGTTCAATAGGTGGAAATAAAACAACGCACACCATACATATCTTTTTTTTTTAAACGCTTTTCATGTTTCATTTACCTCAATACACAAGTGCACCCAGCTCTGAGGTGGATCGCAGCAAGAGCTGTTAAAGGGTTCCTGCTAATTCTGCTTTACGAACACAAATACACGAGAAAGCAGCAAACAGCCGTTTCTGATTGGTACAAACGTTCATATAAAAATAGCGGCTGCACAGAAGAGAAAGAGGTGTCCAGCGGAGGAGAGCGTCAGCGCCTGCTTCGGGGAGCCCCGGCTTGCCTTGCTGCCACCAGCCCGCTACGGAAAATATTTCCGGAATGACTCACCCTCCAGCAGGCTCTGTTCAGAAACCGGCGTCTTCCCCTTCCAACGGCGGTGAAGCTTGCAGCTGTGACCCGCTTTTCAAAAGCGCGGAGAGACGGAGGAGGAATACAGGAAAACATTACAAAGACGTAGCGATGACCACGTCTGATACTTGGCTAGCTAACTGGATTGAGGAGCCTGAAATGAAACTATAAGTTCTAAAATATGTAGAAAAGCAACTATAAGTGTTTGGTAGGTGACCTTGAGGGACTGACTGCGGGCCGTGTGTCGGATCCCTGGCCAGATCGGGATGCCGAGACCTTCTCTCTCGCTCTCGGAAATGACCCCGGCTCCGCTTTCGGGAAAGAAAACACCTAAGATCGGGTCCTGGGGTCACCGTATCTGAAGCGAAGCACGCCTCTAGAGCAGGTCCGCGGCCGCTTCCCCTGCGGTTTACACATTTATTACCTTTTTTGCCCTGCTGAGAGCACGTTTCAGAGGCAGCGGAGCGGGTGCGCTGGCTGGAGGAGTCGGGGCAGGGCGAGCAAAGAGGCAGCGAATTCCCCGTCTCCAGGCTGTCGGGCCCGTGACAGCCGACCACAAAAACTGCCTTCACGCTGGTCTTGTTCCCGCATAAGCACGTGCAAACCCTTCAAAATGTGGCCACGGGCAGTATTTCCTCCAGGTCTAGATTTTTCAGGAAAAAAAATCACAACCAGTTATGCTCAGCTGTGCCAATACCAGGAGATAACATCATCAGACACATTACCTGGTTATATTACCATTATTTTTTCTGCTTTTCCTTTGCTATTTCTTCCTGTGCGTGAGCTTGGTAAAATGCAAGCAAAACGAGCTTAAAACAATCTGTCCAAGTGAAAGTGATGAACAGTGACATCTCAGAAAACTCATTTTTTGAAGTTGGTAAAATACCAGCAAAACGGGCTTAAAACAATCATCCATCCAAGTGAAAGAGATGAGCAGTGACATCTCAGAAAAGTCGTATTTTGTTTATTTCTCAGGTCACAGGCTGTGGCTCTCAGCAGTGAGAGGTGGCACGGGGATTCAGGGAGGCCTCACACACTGGCACCCATCATGAACGCCACTAGGATAAGCCACCAAGTCACAAAAGCCACTGGGATAAGCCACCTGTGGGCCAGTTGCTAATGGCAGTGGGATAGTTGTTAATTCTGGTCTAATTTAAAGAGAGTAAAGTAAGAGGTAAGAAGTACAATTCAACTTTTACAACTGTTATTCAGGTATGCAAGCACCGTATCTTTTACCTCTCCCCCAAACCCCTTTTCGGGACAGCTCCTTGAGTTTTGACTCTTGCGTGGTCACAGCAAAATGGATACTAGTCTGACTGAGTGCAATGTTATGGTATTATCTGAAAAAAGGGCTCAGAATTTTGAAGAGTTTCCATTTCACCTTGAGTGAGTGAACAACAACGTCAGAAACACTCAATGCCTTGAGTTTTTCCTTCATTTTTTTTAACATAGCGGACTGACTTGTTCTCCACCCTCAGACTCTTTCTCAAGAATATCTTCAGAGCCGTAACATGAAAGTGCCTTTCTGCGGCTGGATGGTTTCCCTATAGCAGCATAAAATCCCAGGATAATCCTGGAGATGGGGAGGTTGGTGTCAGCATCCTCAGTTTTCCCTACAGAGGAAGGCTTCGAATGAGGCTAGGTCTGACCGAGGAAGACGGAGCGCTCCTGCGGCAGCCCGAAGAACCCTGGACCTTCATTTTCCATGACGCTCCACAGTGTTGGCTTTCTTCCACGGCCGGATTCACGACTATTTTCATGCATCTTGTCTTGCCCTTCAGTTCTTGTTTGGATAAAGGATTCCTGATGACTAAAGCGATGCTCTCATAATCACCTGCTTTATTCTCAGTAGCCGGGAGAGCTGGGCTCAGCCTGCGTCTCGGGGCTTATGAGGCAATTATTTCCTCCTGGCTGGGCTGTCCTTTGTTCGTAGGGCAGAAGGGTCCCTCTGAGTCATTTCTAACATCTTGCCCCTTTCTGAGAGAAAAGGGAAAAGGCAGGGGGATTTCTGCTTTGTTTTCCTAGATTTATTTCCCCTGTGCAAACTCTTTATTACGGTTTCTTTTTAATTTTGAGCCAGTCGAGTATAAGACTAATTCATCTGCTTTGCCTGTTTCCTTTGATTTTATTAACAGAGTTCTCAGCTTGGTATCACAGGGGTTCCAGCGGTGCAGCTACTTCTGCTATTCCCATTATGGAAGTATGATAAATTATAAGAAGGAAGTTTTAATTGTCATTAGTCTGTAACCCAGTACATGTTTTACCCACTGGGAGGGATTTGGGGAGGGAAAAATGTCAACACTCTGCTACAAAGGAATGATTGATGCAATACATTATTTAAGAGAAATACTTCCAAAATGCATGCACCTGGTTACTCTTCAGAATATAAATCTTCTGTTGCCCCATGGCAGGGATGTTTTCAAAATCATTAGACTGTAATGATCAGCCTGGTTTGGTAAGAGACTTGGAGTCTCATGGCATGGGAGAGACAAGGTCCCTGCGTTGTACATGAGCAGGAGAGCGGCGGTGGATGGTCCCCTCCGAGAAAGAGGGAAACCTGAGGCATCTGGCACCAGATCCTTATCATGGACCAGCGTTTCCAGCCCTTGGACTCCTCTTCCCAGGAAGCACGCATGAGGTCCTGCTTCGATGCCCTTCCCGCAGCACGGTGCCCATCTCCTCACTGCACAGAGGTGCCTGCACAAGCTCGGTGGTGCAGATGGCTTGGCCTTTTCTCAGATCTTGCCTATACCTGTCATCTGCTTCACGAGCAGGGGAGAACAGACAAGGCTTTCTTGTGCCAGTGAGCAAACCTTCTCCAGTCTCCGGCCAGCTCCACGCATGATTTCTTGCGTCGTGGTATCGCAGAAGAGATCTCTACATAGTGTTTTTCTTGAATTCTTTCTTGTTTCCTGTAAGTTGCAATATAACATTTCTCCATATTTACTTTGCTATTTAAGCAAATGCTGAGGAAACAATATTTAGTTATCTAAAGTAACTGAAAGGTTTTGCTTTTCTGCAAAATGAAATGCTAATATTATTGTTTGTGTAATGGGCTCTGGCCAGGGAAGAACTTGCTGTTTCCTGAGGTATTAATAACAACATTAACAGCCCTCTGTAACGCAAAGAGGCTCTGTTATTAAAACCTGCAGAAAAACCAGGCCTACGCTTCACTTCAGCTGACAATATCCTCCCCTCCCTGAAAGGGTATCGCTTTTACAAAAGATCTGAACTAGGAATGACCCAAGGCGGGCAAGAACTGTGTGGAAACCTTGAGACCAGCTGAGAGACAGAATGGTAGTCAGCTTTAAGAAAGCATTTCTAAAAGGGTAGATAGAATAATCTCATTTAAGCTGCACAAAAGATTACTCACTTCAAGCAAGTTTGCAGGAGGAACCGAGGTGGAGGGTTCTAATGGGTGGTTTTATGTAAAACGGAAGTAGAGAAAGTAGAAAACCACCAATGTCAGCCCTCTCGAAAGTGAGGTCAGAGGTTACTGAAAGTCTGATTATAAGAGGTGCAAGAGGACTTCAGTAAGACTGCGCAGGTAACACATTTAAATCCGACTTCTGAATCAATTATTTGGTCTAAAAATATAACATTTGCAGATACTGACTTTGGATTAGGCAGTAGCCAAAAAACATCCTCTGAGTGTTCACCTTTGCAGTTACCACTCTCCTGGGTGGAGTTGGATTCATTGCAAGCTGGAAGCCAAGTTCGTGACCAAAAGTGCAGAGCAGCCCCTTTGAGAAGGGTGTCTTGAGTCCAAGCAGAGCTTAAGCCCTGTGATAGCAGTGCAGCTTTTTTTTTTTTTTTTTTTTTTTTTTTTACATAATTTGGCATGAGGAAAGCGTGCAACTGTGGAACAGGCATACTGCTGTCTCACAGCCAGGCTGTGCAGGGCCGAGAGCTGCAGGCATATCATGACGTGAAGGTATGGACCACAACTCTTTGTTGCCCTGTAACCCTGGGAAGGAAAAGTGAAAGGAATGCCAGGATGGGCTGCACTCGCCAAGACCCTTTTGATGCAGACGACAACCATGCCGTTTTCTCTGTCAAGTGAAAATTCCCGTTTGTTAAAACTGAAATCTTCAACCACATCACCTCATCAGAAAACCAGTTCTTCAGAAGTCCCCAGACCTTTCATAGGATCAGAGGATGATAAGATAATTCAGGTTGGAAGGCACCTCTGAAGGTGTCTGCTCCAACCTCCTGCCCCAAGCAGGTTCAGCCACGGGATTGGACCAGATTGCTCAGGGCTTTATCCAGCTGGGTCTCGAAAACTTCCAAGGATGGAGACTGTGCATCCTCTTTGGGCAACGTGTCCCACTGCTTAATTGTCCTTTCAGTTATGCTGAACAGAAACTTAAGTCAAGGATTCCCTTTCATGAAGGTAACGGACTGTCACCAAGGTCAGGGCTGAATCTCCCCTCTCCTCCTGCCCCTTCCCCATTCATTTTACTCCATACTGGCTGTGCTGGCAGTCCCAGATCTCCTGCTGGAGAAAGACTGGCAGTGGTCCCAACCCCATCGCTACCAGCTTGCCTGGTTTTTGACTTGTCAGTTTGACCCATGGGCGCTTTCTGTCCATCACCACCCCACTGCCATGCCCGTGCTGCCTAGCTATCCCCTGGAGCACCATGCAGCTCAGGTCACAGTAAACTGGAAAACTGTGAAGTGTCAGGATGAACTGCAGGCCCTGCTGTCTCTCCCGTCACAGATGTTTCATGTCACTGAACCCTTAATGAATTGCGCAGGGTTATGTGAGAACTGCAAAGTAGAGATCAGTGCCTGTATTCCTAATGTGTTGTGTCTTGGTTCATCATGAATGCATTGCTATTAACCTCATTAATCTGCATAGAGAGACACACTGTTTATCGCATTCATCTCATGACAATCTGTCAGCAAGAGTAGGTCACATAATGCAAAACTCCTAATATTTTGACTTGACTCCTCATCATGCTTTCCAAAATCTGTGCAACAGCATGGATGGGTTTTTTTTTTCTCACTTGTGAAGCTACAGTAGCTGAAGTTGAACAGTGCAAAAAACGTTCTCTCATCAAGAGCTAGAGCAATAGGCTGTGATTGCAATAGCACCCCGGGGACGCTACTTGCAGGGCTTCTGACAAGGCACAGGAAGGATATTGTTCTCCCAGGTTTTTTCCTGACTGTGGGAAGACTGGAAGAGACCAGTGAGAGACTCTAACCTGGTGCTCAGTGAACCCTCGTGCAGGGTGAGGTCCAGGTATGCTCCATCCCTTGCTGATCTCCAGCATAAGATCTGGGCCCTGACCTGTTTATAGCTGCTGCGATAGGTGTGCGTGGCCTGGTTTCTTTGGCGAAATGTTCTCGCTGGACTAGGAGCGTCGGTGGATCTGAGGCGCTGCCGCGTCTTTGCGCAGGGGGGACGTCGCGGGGGGGTGTTGTTGCTCACCGGTGCGTCTGCAGCTCTGCCTTGCAACCAGCAGTGCCTGCCCAGGCCGTAACTGGTGAAGCTCAAAGTTTCACGGCAAGTTTTAGGGCTTCAGTATGTCAATTTAAGGAGCTGGCTGTCACTGCGGATATGGCAGCAATGAATTTCAAGGAGAGCTTCTGCTGGGTTTTCTGAGCTCCCCGCTCCTAACGTTGCTCTTCTGGTGCAGCACCAGCGAGGACCTCTGCCACCACCGAAACAAGGCCCGGGCCGTCCGACAGCGCAGGGGAACAGTTTCCTCCAAGGAAAAAATCTGGCAGCGCGAGGGTGACACAGCGAATTTGCAATTTGAAAGAATAGGTGCCGTTCGTGTGAGGCCCTTGCAGGAGGGAAAGCGTGGCGCTCCTGCTCGGCGTCTTTCAGCAGCTTCAGCTACCTCTTATCTTTTGTTGTCCCCAAGAGAAGTTCATCATTACTGCACTTACCATTGCGGTTTGTGTCTCGGGTGCTTTCCGCTGAACTCTGCGACAAAGGCTGATGAGTTTTCGGTGGACTTTATGAAAAAGGCTTGTTTGAGGAAAAATGGGGGTCTCTGCTTAACGTGAGGGCGCTCTGAATTGAAGTGACCAAGCGGGCCAGACATGCAGCAGCGCAGAGCTTTGCTGCCTTGGAGGGTGCCTGTGCGCCGGCTAAATATTTACCGTTGTCATTTACTTCAGTAATTATCCTGGCTGTTTGCTGATCATAAATTAGCTTTCTAATGTAAATATCGTGCGTTGCCATTTGAATTCATCTGCTTATCGGGTGGCTTGCCACCGCACATAACGAGAGCCTTGCCTGAGCTGAAGTGTTAAGGGTTATTCCCCTCAGAGCTTGCAAGCGATGCGTGGTGAATAAAACCCATCAGTACGTCCCCTTTGTAAGGGTTTTCCTTAGAGTGGTTGCCTAGCTTCAGGAGCCGAGGAGAACCCTGCTTGGCCATCTTAACGTTTATCTAATGCCTTCATTGCGTCTTTCACCTCCTATGTCGATAAAGCAATAGTATTTCAATAATAAGCCAATGCAATGCTGTATAATCTCGTAACAGGCATCTCAAAATCTCATTTAGCGCAGTTTGCCTCCGATTGCATCAGCCGGAGCAGAGGGAAACAAGCGTCTAATCACAGGCTGGATGTTCTCCCCAAATACATCTGCGACTCCCACCACAGTTTAGAGGGCTCGAGGCAGGAACTACTGGCTGAGACCGTGGCCTTCGTTACGCAAGGACTGAGGCAAATTCCCTCTCATCTGAAATTGGGAGGCCTTAGCGAAGTCAATGAAATAGCTCCCGTTTATTTAGCTGGCCGTTACCCGATACCCCACACGTCATTACTGCCAGTAGGTAGCACGGTCTCTGTCTTGAGCGATCTCTTACGGGATACTTGGGCTTATCTTCCTTTTCAGAGAAATATCGAGTTTTCACCCACGGAAATCTCCAACTAATTATTGTAATGGTGCCTGATTGGGTCTTTAAATTGTGAGTTCTTTGAGCTACAGACTTGAGCGCTGATTCTCATTTCAAAAATGGCCCCTTAAAAAATCTCTAGGCATGTGAAACAACCTTTGAGTGAATTTAAATGGGTCTCTGTGAGCTCCTTGGCAAGAACTGGTCTTAACATAAATGAAAATCAGGCATTTTGGCCTAATGAATCTGAAAGGCCTCTCTCATACTGTAGGGCTAGATAAGTGAAATATGTAACAGTGAAGAAAAGAAAATAAGAACATTTATTTCACTGAGTCGTACTGATGGCTCTGACGCACTGACTCATTTTATTTAAAAAAAAAAAAGAAAAGAAAAGCCTGTGCATCCTTGTGCATGTGGGTATTCTTGGTCCAACACTAAGGTATCTTAGATTCATTAATTTAATCTACCTCTTTAGACTAAGCAACAGCGGCGATTTTCTGATCGGCTGTAGAGCATCTCTGCCAAATCCGTTTTCTGCATCCCTCGGCCGCTCTGCTTTCTGAAACGAGCTATTTGCTCGCTGCTGGCAAAATAATAGCTCTGTGGGTCTCTGCCGCGTGATACTTGTGCACTCGGGTGCAATTAGATCTACTTCCCTCCTCTTGGAGGTATACGTGGGAACAAATCAAACCGAGATTATGGTCGCTCGCAGGGTCACGGGAAACCTCCCCGGCCCAAAGGTCACAGGGAGGCATGTCAAAAACGTGTGAACGAAATCATACCCCAGAGCGGTAAAACGCCGGTGTGTTACGCCCTGGCTGGCGCGCGCGGCGGTGACCCGCGGCTGCCGGGAAGGGGCCGGAGGAGCTGAGCGCACGCAGCGGCCGCTGCTGCGGGGCCGTCCTCGCCGCTTCCCTTGGGCTGGCCCGAGCCGCGGCGGGGACGCGGGGCAGGGGCGCAGCCCCGGTTCCCCGCCTGCCTTCCCCCTTTCTGGGGAAGAAGGGCAAACTCTAGACTCTGTTACTTGTGGGTTTTACAGGCCGTGCAATCTGAGACGAGGGCTAGGAGGAAAAGAAAGGAAAAAAAAAAAAAACCAGCTGTGCTCTAGCAAAGCGAGCCCCTCAAGGGGGAAATCTTTACCGCTGAAAAACGCGGGCGTTGCTGCTTGATGAAGATGAGAGGATCCCGGGCTGTGCGCACCAGAAAAGCGGCAGGGAACACCTGGAACGAGCCTAGTTTGGCTAAAAGCGGGGGGGAAAAAACAAAAAAAAGCCCGAACGTGCGTGCGCTGGCCGCCTTGACGCTGGTTTGCAGAAGTAAGGGCACGCTAGGATGGACGAGGGCAGATCTGCTCTTGGCGGAGCTGCTTAGGCCAATAGCGCAAGACTAGTTTTATCTGCGATGCAGCAGGGAGAACGAAGCCGTCCCGCAACTGCCGCGATGGACGCGGGCGGCCTGGGCCAGAAGAGGGTCGTAAAGCGGCAAGCGAGGTCTGTCGGAGCCCCCCGCCTCGCCCCGAACTCCTGCACGGGGTAAATAGGACATGAAAAACCGTTTCAACTCAATTGCTTCGTGGCAAAAAAAAAATCCTGGAATTAGATTACGCCGATGTTTACGTTCTAGGACGCCTCCCTCAGTGTATGTTTTCTTGTCCTTCGCAAACAAGCAAACAGCCCGAAAGCGTTGACGGAGCGATTAGGAGCAGACTGAGGAGTGATGGGGCCTTTCCTGCTCTTGGAGCACGCAGACGTGGTCGCTTGTCACCTCTCATCGGACGGTCGGGCCCGTCACTGCATTATTCATGAATCAGAAGAAGGCAAAACTCATCTCTAAAGCTCCTCGGTCAGTTGTGAGAGGCTCCGCAAGAATATAAAGCTTACCTGAGCCCTGTAATAAGCAATTTATGCCTACAGGCAGGAATAAGGTTGCCTGAGCATATTATTCCTAATTGCAAACGATTTCTTGGGTTACAATCCAGTTAAAATTGTTGGTTGTATCCAATGGCGTACGTGAATGGTGGACAGTAATACTAGTATCCTTTATTTTTTCTAAATAGGTGTTTTCATACTAGATCAAATTCAACTGTGAGGTAGCAGCGCTGCATGCAGTGGAGTTATATTGCCTTGCTAACTAGTATTTTTTGCAGGAAAGCTTCAGATGCTTTTGTAAAATAGGAGGTATTGTGGGGAGCGTGCCGATTTAAAATTTCTTCCGAAATGTGCAGAATAGTCCAAACTTAATCCAGCGGAGCTGAGGTCAGAGCTCGCCCCAAACACCTCTGCCTGTTTCTTCTGCCAATTAGAGGCTGCATTAGTGAAAACATCTTTTCATTACTCCAGAAATAGGCCTGCCATAAAAAATGTTCTTACAGGAGGTTATTAGTGGTAAATGAATCCCTGGATTAATTAGCGCTGTTCAAAGTACTCTTTTTCACTGTGTGAGCCAGCCTTCTCCTGACAATTTTGCATTTGTCTGCCTGACCGTCTCTTTTTGTCTATGTCCTTGGGAAGATCTGGGAAATGAATCTATACATTTAAAATTAAAAAAACACACAGGTCTTTTTGAATTCGCTTGCTTTACCAGTCGGTGCGGTGACCCGGTCAGGACTGGCCCGCTACGGTGGATTTGGGAGACCCGTCCGCGATGGGACGCAGCGAAGGCACTTTTCGGTCTTCCCAACGCTGGCGATGTTCGCCCTATGGGGGAGATATTCCTGCCGGAGCCGCATGGTGTTTCTGCTCCAAGTGCAGCAATTCGGCTGGGATCAAAACCACAAATTCCTGAAGATTTGATAATGAATCATTAGAAAAAGAAACGAATCCCTCCACTGCTAATTTAGAGAAATTCAAATTTCAAGTCCCCTCAGCAATTTTGACAGGTAGAGGTCATTCTTCACGTCCTCTTGTGGGCTGGTGCATGTTGTCACCGACCGCTGTTGAGCAGGTCCACGTCTCACCCTCGATCTGGCGACAGTTGGGTGACATGCTCCATCTTGCTCTTCAAGTGACAGCACAGAGAAAGAAAGTGTTGATCTGTGCACGCTTATTGTACCGTACTACGCCGTATTTTCAGATACTTTGACACCGGAAAAATGGTGAGAATGCCGCTTTTTGTGAATACAGGCCACTGGGAAAAGCTGCGGCCCATAAAACCTCCCTTCCCAAACTGCGGCGCCTTGTAGCGTGGCCAAGAAGCCACAAAGGTCAGGCATGCCTTCTGCAGAAATGAGCCACAAGAGAAGAATAATTCGGTGGTGCCCACAAATGCCCCAGCACACGCCGTCCCTGCGCCAGGCTCTGCCAAGCGGGAGAAACAACCTCTTGGGGACTGATGGGACTGAGGGGAAAAGCCAGTGCAAGCTTCTCCAGAAATATCTAGCAAACCAGCTCTTTCTTGTTCTTAATACAGCTTTAGGAAATGAGAACCTGACCCTTTTATTCATTAAAAATTGCAGTAGCTCAGGACCCAAGAGCACCATGTTGGAATAATGTTTTCCGGTGCGCATGGATAACGTTTAGTGATGACCACTTGCAAGCGGCTCCTAAGCACTGAGCAGTGAAACGGATAGGCTGCAAGCTGAAGCCAGAGCGTATTTCTAGATATGTTTTGAGTTATGAGCAGTCTGGGATGACTGGGCTGTGCGCGCACTGTGACGGCGGAGGGCTGGAGCACATTTCCTCTCGGGAGAACAGCATCCTTTATTCAAAGGATTGTATTTCGGCTTCACAATACGCGCAGGAATCCGCTGCATCGCACTTGGCGCGACCGAAGGTTTTGCATAGGTGGGTTTTAAATCTTGAGAGAAGACGCCCGTGCAGTTGTCACCTGTGTGACGAAGGGACGCCCAGTGACAACTCACTTTTGGCTTCCACCAGATGCTTCCACAAGTTGTCTTTTCGCTCAAAGAGAACGCCCTTGAGCGCTGGTTTTATTGAATTTGGTTATTCCATTGCTTCATTCCCGGGACTCGTTCTCACGCAGGCACAGGCCCCTTTCCATTGCACGGCGAGGCTCCGGCTCCACGTGCGCGTGCGTGCGCGCGTGCAGGCACCCCGAGGAGGGCGATCCGGTGGGGACCTCCTGTCACTGACGTACGGGCGCTCTGGAGCAAGCCTACAGCCTATGGCTCTTTTGCTAGAAGTGTACATCTCCACGGCTACGAGTTCCCCGTTTTTTGTTGGCGCTGAAAGTAAAAAGCTGAATCCAAGATGCTGCTTTTAAATGCAATTTATAAAAAACGTTCAAGGCGATTTTTAAGAAAGCTGCAATACTTATGCTTTGTTTAGGCTTAAAGGAAATAGATTAATCCCCCTTTCTCACTGTGTAGCTCGTACCTTCAAAATTGCTTGTTACCTAGCGTTTTTCTTTAGTATCTGGCACCACTTCTTTTTTTTTTTTTTTTGCAGTTCAACCTTGCAACGCATAAATAACACAAAGAAATGTTGTGCTGTCTGTTGAGAGCAGACAAACTGAATTAGCTTTCTTCTGTCCTTTGCCGTTCCCAGGCTCACGGGAGCTTCCTGTTTTAGCAGGAGGAGTTACGCTGCGCTGAGTTTAGGAAGGAAACCCCGGGCAAACGCGGAACGGAAAACGAATCGCACCGTTCAGCAGAAGGGCTGGGGACAAACTGCGGTGCTTTCGGTGCCTGCATGGGGGCTGCCTCGCAGAATCACGCGCGGTGCGGCTTCCCTGGGCGGGCATGGCCACGAGCTCGCCTAGGGGAAGGGTTTGCCGGGGTGCAGGGCAGGAGCTCTCCTCGGAGGTTGCAACCAGTCCGGTTCGCGTCTTCAGCCTTCCCCCGCCCCGAAAGCTGAAATTTCTTTTGCTCTTGTGTCGGGAAGATCTGTGGGGCAGTTGAACTGCGGCGGTGGGAGACTGACGTGGGGAAGGAGCCGTGAGGCCAGGGCTGGTCTCTCGTGCGTGAGGCGCCTGGGGGACCTTTTCTGCTTGCACATCCGTTGGCAAAGGCTGGGGCTGCTGCAGAGGAGCAAGGCCAGTCGCTGGTGGGGTTCTGCGGATGTCCGTCCAGTTTTGAGACAACACTGGTGTAACAGCAACGGTAACGTTGATTCAGGTGTGAGAAATCACTGCCAGCGGCCAAGGACTGGTCACCTCAAATTCTCCTTATGTCTTTTAGATTTTTATCCAGATAAATTAGGGAAACTGCCTTTTTTTTTGCTGTTTTTCTGGGTTTTTTTAGGGAAGTCAAGATTCTGAGTGTAGGATGCAAGATTTCAACGAATGCAAAACTGTGCGACTGAGCTGCCGTCGGTAGCGCCGTGCTGATGTACTTGCACACGCCGAATATTCGGTCCAAACTTTGCAGTGCAAGTCCCGACGAATTCCCGTTTCCTCTCCATCTGTGATAACTTATGGTAACTATAGATGGGTGTTAACAAACATATGGAAACACAGATGCAGTTCCAGAATGACACATTTCTTCGAGTATGAGCAAAAATTGTTGTTTGTCCTTGAGAAAGGTCCTTTGGTAACGGGACCCTTCTGGGGAGCTTTGCGGCGCAGTTTGGAGGCCCGACGAAACAAAGAGGAGAGCTGAACGGGCACGCAATCACGTTTACAATCTCTTTTCTATCACAGGTGCGCTCACCGAATGAGTATTGATAGCATTTCCCTAGGCTTTAATGCTTTAAGTACCGTGCAGTTTTATGGTTTTTTTGGTCTTTTCCGCTAGGCAAAAGCAGCTGGAGAATTAGGCGTAAAGAGAAGTGCTGATGGATGTGATGGATGTGAATATTAACAGAATACAGTACTTTTAAAATCCTTGGGGAAATCACATTGATCTTACCTAAGTTTTGTTCCAGAGTAAAAGAGGAGGGAAATAGTCTGACAGTGCTGAAATGTCCAGTTTGGACAATTTTGGGATAAAACGGTTAAATTTTTATTCTGAATAGCCTTTCAGAAGATTTTTATTCTAGGTGACACAAAAGCTTGGTCAGAATGTGGTATTTTTCTTTGGGAGATGGAGAAAAATGAAGTTTTGATATGAAATCCTTGAAAACCCCTGTGAGATGGAGTTTCCATTCCATGCACAGCTAGAACTGAGCTACCGAGTTGGCTTTTCCCCTACGAGCAGAAAAATCTGCTGCAGTCTCGTATCCTGCACCCGTATGTAAGCTTGGGATTGTATTCCCGATCCTCCTGCGGGCCAAAACCCATCTCGCGTAGCTCTGAGTTGAAATAAATTAGTAGAAATAACAGATCCTGCAGCTATATCCCGCAGACAGCTAAGCTTTCCATAGCCTGCAACTTCTCCTCACTTAGGCAGGCAAGATTTATTGTGCACGAGAAGCAAGAGCATGTGGCACCTCAGCTGGGCATCGCTCTGGTTTTGTGTATCATAAACATGAGCTCATCCACGCTGGAGGAAAGGGTTCGGGAGTGCAGGAAAAGGCAATATCTTGCCGTTGGTCGTGCTGGGCTGCGCTTGCACTGGATCCAGCCATGCCTGGGCCATCCTTGCAGACACGCAGGGCGAGTGGCATTTCAGAACTGCACCTCGCTATTAGGTGGTCTGACCGCGCGGTCCCGCGCCGGGTGAGGGCTGTCGATGGCGAGATGAGATGGGAGCCAAGCGCCGGAGCGTTTTGGAAACTCCTTCTCGTTGCCCTGTTCGATTCATCTCTGTTTTGAACCGTCCGGAGGCCGACGGCCGAACAGGTTCGCTCCGCTCAGGTAAAGGAGCGATGCAGAAGCCGAAGCTCGGCGGCAGTCGCAATAGTGCTGACTTTGCAGGGAACAGCGCTTCCTCCTGCCTCCGCTGCAGGCTGCCCTTTGCGGCACCAACCCGCCTCGGGGCGCTTGGCTGCTTCCACGCAAGCCGCCGTCCCTAAGGCGCGAGAAATTTCCTACGGCAAAATAAACGGCATCACGGAGACGCGCAGGGCTGTGCGAGACCTTCTATGGGGTCGTCAGGGCGCGTGCGGAGGGTTATATGTTTAAGCAGCGCTTCCTCTCTAGGCTGCAGCTGCTGCTGGTTTTTTCTCTCTCTCACCTGCGAGGGCCATCGGCTGCTGAGCCAGTTTTGCTATTTCTTTGCATTTTGCGGTAGTCCTCTAATCATGGGGGTCCGTTAACATCCGTTTTCTTGGGTTATCTTCTTATTCCAAACGAAAAGAGATTCTGAGCGCTCGGCTAATCAAGTGTGACCGTGCATGTATCTTAATTTAAAATCATTGATACGGTTATTATTCTAGGTCGGGCTATATAAGGAAGCAGAATAGCAGTTCGGGGAATAGTACGGTTCCTTCTGCCGCAGAGAAACATTAAATCCGAGCATTTCTGTTCAAAGGATTTTACGTCAGCTTTGCAATAGGCGCGGGAGCGCACTGTTTAGGTAGGCGCGAATGTGTCTAGGCGTATCTGGGATCAGATGATGTTTGATCTAAACACGAATTTGCACCATATGACGGTTCCAGATCCTCGCAATTCCCCCGCGTTCCTGCTGCATAAATGTGGTCTTTCCTCCCGCCCGACAGCTGCTCCAGAGGGCACGCTGCCAAAGGGAAGGCTCCCTCCTCCCGCCGCAGAGCCGGGCAACGCGCTTCTCTCCCGGGCCCGGGACTCCCCGCCAAAAGGGTCCCCTTAGCCCCCGGCAAGCAGCGGCGAAGCGGCACGTTGGGTGCCTCCTGGGCAGCCCGCGCTGGCCCGCGGACAACCCGTGCCGTGGCTCTATCCGAACGACGCGCTTTCCCTTGGCGGCCCTTGAAGCTGCCTGCCCAGGGCGGGTGTTTTCATGCCGCTTACATTTCAGCCCCCTGGGTTTTCTCCCAGCTCTGTTCCCGTGTTTCCTGACCCCTCAGCAGGTCAGCAGCAGCCGGCCGCCCCGCGGGGCTCGCTCTGCTCCGATGAGCCCGGGTCACTGCTCCGTGTCCTCAGCTGGCGGTGCTAACACAATCGCCCTCGCTTACCCCGCCTTCGGGCTGAGGGACGTGTGGATGGAGATCGGTTTTGGTCATTTAGCCAATGCATCGCAAAATGGCACGAAAACCGCTCCGCTCCGCATCCCCGCAGCCTTTCTGAGGGTTTCCGCAGCTAGCAGAGACCAGGAGCATCCCTCTAAGCAGCGCATGGCCCGCACCGCAGCGCTTGGCTTTGCTTCCCCATCTCCCGAGCTTTGGATGTGGAGGTTGGCCCACGGCCAAGCCGGATGCCGGCTCCCGGGGGAGCTGTCTCGCGGTGTCACCCACTGGACTCCCCAGAGACCACCGAAGGCGTGCGCGTAACTAGGCTGTCCGTCCCCGCTGGGTTAGCTCCGGGAAGGACGCACAACTCAAGCTGGTGGAACGTGGCTGTAGCAGCCTATTTCGTTACCGGCTGTCGAATCCTTCACTGCTGCCCTGCCGTTTTCTGCTGCATGATTTCTTCCATCGCTACGTTGATCAAGCATTATTGGAAAAAAGCAAAAAAAAAAAAAAAAACCCAAAAAACCCACAGCTGGGATTTCTCCTGGCAGCTGCAAGATGAACGGGGTTTGAGTAAGATTGTCAGCACGTCGCTTCGGCTTTCCGCTAAGCGTTCAGCTGAGGGGCAGCAATGTCCTGCTGATGCAAGGGCGGGAAAACCGACTCTCCAAGGTACCCGGGCAGGATTTTTCCCAGCAGCAAAAAGTCCTTCTCCCTTTTGTCCTTGGGAATCTACTGTCTGCCTAAGTGGAGGATTTGCCTGATGTTTTGCCCACCATTGTTAGGGGTTGAATCAAAGGAGCCTCAAATCTGGAATTATTGTGGCTTGAAAGCCACAGGCTTAAAAACTGAAAGATGCAATTCAGCTGTTGCTATATAAATATGCAGAAATTACAGCTCATTCCTAAACTCAATTGAGCACCATATGATCTGCATTCACTGCAGTCTATTTAGAAACATTAAAAGCTATTTTGATGGCTGTTTTTACAGTTACTGATTTGTTAATGTATGTTTTGCAAATGCAGTTTTGATTGGCTCATCTTAATTTGCCAAACGGAAGGCACTTCTAATAAAGCTCAAAAGAGTGGAGGGTTTCATCTGACTTTGCATTTTAACCCGTTGGCCGGTGTTAATTTTCCCGTTCCAGCCTGCGCAGGGAGCGACAAGGGGGCTGCGGTGAAACACACACCCGTCCGTTAAGTGCTTCGGTGTATTTGTCTGCAGTATGATGTGTCTGGGGCTGCTTTACTGGTGTGGCTGCCGGTCACGGAGCAAAGCATTTTCTGGGGTCGCGCCAAGCTACTCGGCAACAATTTATTTCACCGAGCGAAGAGTCCCCTGGTCTCTAGGGAGCTCAGTAGTCTGTGCTCGGGGAGAGACAGGAGGAGTCTGACCGTGCCCATTACGCTCGACGAGGCGCGCTGGCGTTGCCCCGCGAGGAAGGAAACCTCACACGAGCCCATCTGACGGCTGGCGACACCTCCCTTTATTTTAAGTGTTTTGCTCCTCTCGCTCCCACACTGGGTTAAACCCCTTGCTGCAGCGTTTCCTCAGTGACAGCACTTGATTTCCCGGCTTAAATCACTGAGTTGCAGTCACCGGGCTTTGGAAACGTGAAGGGAGTTCGTGGCTAACGGCTCCTCCGACCCGCTCAGAGAGGCCAAGGCAGAAGACGGCCCCGCGCACGTGTTCCCGTTCAGTAACGTGCCAGCAAGCGGCTCTTTGCCCTTCCCAGGACATTTCTCTCTGCCCCAGCTGGTCCCAGATCTGCACTTTTGCCTCACTCTCCCCTCCCGGGCTCAGCGTCTCACCCGGGGCCGGCAGGAGCGTGCCGCTCCTGGGCGCGGGGCCGGCTGCCTCCCGCCGGGTCTGCAGCGGCGCGCCGGCACAGCGACGAGCACGTGCCTGCCACCGTGCTGCTTCCACGTTTTCGGTTAACAACGCGGGCTTGTTATGCGAGGAGCAGCTCCCGTTGCTGCGAACCGCGAGGGTGGGTACGGGCGGCAGCGCCGCGAGCCGGGAGGCTTCTCCCTGCGCCACAGCAGAGGTCTCCTAGGCGGCGCGGGTGGATCCCGCTGGTCTGAAGGCCACCAGTGGACCAGTGCTAGAGGGTGGGGGAGATATGTGCGTTGTTTCTACTGCCGTCAAAAGAAGAGAATCTAAAGGTCCAAGAAACGTATCGCAACCTGTGTGTGCCGTTGTAGGGGTTGCCCAGCTGAGATACTGAAAATCAGCTGGAAGACGTTTACTCCTGTGTGTAGTGCGTCTGCGACTCCCGGTTTTGCATATTATCACAGTAGGTATGAAAATTCAGTATTAGTTGGATGCTTATATATTGAAGAATGCCCGTTCTGCTGGAGTTTTAGAAACGCTCCTATTGGTTTTAAACTTATTCTAACAAACTCAAAGTATTGGCCAGCATTAAGCATGTAATTTTACTTCTGGAAAGACATGCGTTTTTTGTTCCTCACTGAAAAATGAAGATGAAGGGATGCACTGCGTGATATGCTCTCTTGGCTACGTGAGCGAATGCACTGCACTAGTTTTTACAGAGAAGGAAGTTGTGAAATTAAGTGGGACACCCTTCTGTCTTTCCCCCACCATCTTAAGGTAGTTCTTCTATAAACACTTCCTCAAACATTTTGGTCATCCACTCATTTGCTTTTTTATTAGCAAATCTATTGGGTCTATTTTCACATTGAATGGGAAGCTGTCTCTCGTTTGGAGACAAACACGGAACGGATCAAAGCAGCAGACCTCAACCTTATCGGCACTGAAGTTGATTTCAAGTAACCAGTAAGTCGAGATAGGAGGTAGATTCGGTTCAGAGTTTTTGAATGCAATCGGTAGTATCTTCCAGATGCTACTGGGGAAAGGAGGCTCCTGAAGGAAGCCGAACCCTCAGGCACTGAAATGGAAGATCTCCCTGCCTCGCGCAGTAGTAGGCCTTGGCTTTTGGGCCTGGCCTCTTGGCATTGTGTCTGTGCTAAAGACTAGCCTCAAGCTGTGATGAAAGTTTTAATCACCCAAACTACCAAACGCATCCAAATCCTGTTCCTTTGACCTAATTTACTCATCACTGCTGTGGAAAACATTAAAAAAACAAGTGATCACTAACCATTTTATTACCAATAAATTCTTCAGTTTCTTCCCAATCTCAAAGCCCAGGCAATTGCTGAGACCCACAGCATCTAAAACTCAAATCTTATGAGGCTATTGCAGGAGGAAGAGGAAGGCTGTATCACAGTACAGGAGGCTCAGAAAGACAAGCATTTAAATTTCTTTGTGCCGGTCTCCCCTCCATCTAGCTGACCGTGGGAACAAAGAAACTCTTGACAACATCAAGATCTTCTGTGCACTCCCTCTCCTTCTGCGTGTTAGTTATCACATGCAGTGATCAAATCAACAACGAGGGTGGGCGGTATGGTCTCAGGTTTTTCTGGTCTGGCTTGAAGGATCCTCAGGTTTATCATGTAGTCCTCTGCTGCTCCAGGCACCACTTCAAATAGGCTCCTCCTCCACGTGAAGGAAGTAGTCATCCACTGTCTTAAACAGAGCCAGCTTCCTAGCTTTCATAGCTGGCCACCAAGACAGTTTCTTGGCCTTGGGAACCTCACTGCTCAGATGGATAAGGGACCTTCTTATTTCAAGCATCAAAGTATTCCTTGAGTTCCCACTGGGTTCTTGCACTTTGCCAAGAACGCAAGAGCGCATGTGCACGAGAACACATTCCTTGAAAAACCTCTTCCCTCTGCCTAATATGTGGCCGTTAAATGTCTTTGTAGACAGCAGTCAAATTTTCTCAGCCTTAGGTTTGCTGAGATTTTGGCAGATTAAACGTGCCGGGTTCTTGCAGCCTCTCTGCACCCGTGGAGTTCATGTTTCTTGAACATGCATGATCAGGATTGTATACGGCATTCCAGGTGAAGTCTGATGAGATCCTTGTGCATCCCCTGGGAGGTCTTAGCCCCCTGTGGTGAGGCAGAGCTCTCCTCCTTGATCGTTTCAAGCCAATGCACTCATGGCTGGCGTTGTTGTGAGATCCCAAATGCATTTTGTACTATTGAATTTCGTCTCCTCCCCATAATTTCAGTCCTCAGAGCCCCCTAGTTATTGATGCTTCTGCCTAAACTTGTGCCATCAGCAAATTTCATCACCTCCCCCCCCCCCTTTTCTCCTTATTATGGTCATTAGTGAAAATACCAAACAACACTAGTTTCAATAAGGATCTTTAAGGAAACAGCTCATTCCTCCTTTCTGCTGGTTGCCACCTGCCCTTTGCTCAGTTTCTTGCCTTCCCATGAATTCCTCTCCTTTTCCCATCTTTTCCTTGTGACACTGTACAAAATGCTGTTACCGAGGCCCAGACAGATGTAATCTACGGTTCCTTTGTCTACAAAATCCATTATCTTAGCCAAGTCAGGCACAATTAACCTTTGTTTCACCTTTGCTCCAGTTTCATGTCATTTTCCGTTTACCTTCGTAACAGTAATGGTTCCTTCTTTCATACATTTTTTTAAATAAAGTTAGACAAGTTGGCCTTTAATTATCCAATCACCATTTTTCTTAAGTGTCGGTGTTACATACGATATTGCCCAGTAAAACGCAGAGGCAGTCCTTGGAGCAGGGATCACAACCTGTAATTCCTCTCTCCCAAATGAGAGTCCAAATCACCAAGATAAACCCCACAGAACCATGCACTGGGGTTTCCTTTGCCCTTCAGAATAATATTTCTTGTGCTTTCTTAAAGCTTTACTGCCATTAATAGGTCAGGAATTAGAGGTAATAACTCTGGGAGCTTCATTAATTTCCTTGCTGGGTGAGAATGAAAAAGGTGACCTGGATAAACCCATAATGTAGTGGATATGCTCGTCAATCTTGGAGATTGAACTTCTTTGTTCCTCTTTACAATGCTGTATTTCTTCCCTGTAGGTTAAGTAAAAACACTTCATAAACCTCTTCAATAGAGCCTTAAAATGCTCGGAAGTGAGTACTAGCTTTTCACCTCTGGAAAACCGAGTTCAAATTTTACCTTAGCAATAAGTAAAAAAACCCAGATATTCGCTGCAGTCTCGTGCCCCTGGTTCCACTCGCTAAACCAACCTGACGCTGGAGGGAACCTCAGCCTGCAAACAGGGCTGGTGCAGGGCCACACGGCAGGAGGGCGCAGCGGGTAAGGGGACACCGCGCAGTTTTGAGGGTCAAAACTCATGTTCTGACCAGGGGCCAGAAAAGCGCATCCCAAATTGTGAGGCAGTCGCTTTCAGGAAATAATGACTCTTACTGAAAGCAGGGCAGCGCGCTGCGTATTTGCGCGTCGGCAGGGAAGGGGCTTTGCTTCAGTTTTTCTGTTGGCTGGTGGCACCGTTCTGTAGCGAAGCGCAGCTGGGAGCGAGTTCCTGAATAGGTTTCCAAAGACCTCTCGTATCCATGCACAAAAGCACTTATTTAGCAGCTGGAGCAGCGTGGGTTTTGCTGGAGTCTCTTAGAAAAGAGGGAGCAGGGGTTGTCAAGGAGTACAAAGCTGGTTCCAGTACAAGGTGTCTTCAGCATCTTTCATCACTACCTTGCTGTGGATCATTGCTATCTGAGTTCCCAAATGAAAACTCCGGTAGGTTTTCTCAGTGGTCTGCTAAAACAAGATGAGCATCTTAAAGTTTGTTTGTAACAGTGGGTGACATCTGCCACGATTATGGGGGACAGCGCAGGAGTTGTCCCCAAAAGTAGTAGGCACACAACCCTCCGACGCTTCGGTTTTGCCAGTACGACTCCACAGTTTTACCAGTACGACTCCACGGTCTTGGTGAGAACAGCCTCTCCTTAAATTTCTAGCACCCTCCGTTGTGATTCAGGTGCAAATGGCAGATTAGGAGTCTTTACCTGTTGCATTCCCAACCACCCAGCCCTGACGCCAGGCTTGGGCGCAAGGCCGGAGCTGGGAATGGCAGGCAGAATTACGGAGGAAACCCGTGCCACAGCTCCGAGAGGAAACAGGCCGTTCCTAGCCGCTCTCTAAGAAGCAGGATGTTACGAATCCCAGCAGTGACTAAGCCCTTGCACGAATGTTGCACCAGCCCCTGAGGAAAGCCTTCCTGAGGGCTCAGCTCCTACAGTGCTGCATGGTCTCACCACCGGCCTCAGCACACCTCCCAGCAGCAGCAGCTGGATCCGGGGTATTTCCAGGCAGCGGTGAAGGCTGCCCGCGCAGAGGGTCCCATGCTCCCGCACCATGCTGCCCCAGCACCCCACCGTGGCCCATGCTAGGATCTGCCCAGATGTCCTCTCTTTGGAGTCACGTGGCCTTCGGGAGCATGGTCACCACCTGCCAGCTGAGAAATGCAGCAGGTGACCTGAATTTGGAGCCTGGGGTAGTTGCTTCAGTCGACATTTGAAGGTCCTTAGCGTTATAGCTAGATGGATGAAACAAAAAAAAATCCAGGAACTGCCCCTGCTTTCTAGAGAGACATTAAACATTGACCGGTGTCCAGCACCTTGCTCTGAAGGTTGGGAAGGGTTGATGTTTTTTTCCTCAGCTTTTGTTTTTGTTGTCACTCCCAGTGCTGTCTCTGGTCAGGGTCGGCGAGCCTGGCAATACAGCGCTGCCAGAGATATGGCCATCATCACGGCATTGCTACCGGCCCGGCTGCGGGAAGCACAGTGGTCTCATGACAGGCCGATCTCACAGGAGTAGCAAACGGAGTGTGCACGTTCCTGTGGCTTGGACAAGGCTCCGAGTGTCCACACGTCCCAGAAACACAACCCAATGCTCCAAGTGTCCACACATCCCAGAAACACAGCCTAGTACTCCGAGTGTCTGCATGTCCCAGAAACACAACCCAGCGCTCCGAGTGTCCACGTGTCCCAGAAACACAACCCAGCGCTCCAAGTGTCCACACATCCCAGAATCACAACCCAGCACTCCGAGAGTCTCCACATCCAAGAAACACAACCCAGCACTCCAAGTGTCTGCGTGTCCCAGAAACATGACGCAACACCAAATGCCATGATGAGCGCCCATTACTGGTTTTACCCTCAGAACAAAATCAGGTGCATTTTTCCACCCCATGCAGCCCTGTTGATTTTAAGTGGATTGTTCAAGGAGCAGCAGTCAGGCTAGTGCGGCGCATGTCTGCATTTACCTCCCACCTTGGACTGCAAGCGGACGTCTTAGGTAGAGCTCAATGAAAGTAGGTTAGCTGTATATCTCAAGGTTGCATTGCCGCAGCAAAGAGCACCATCGGTCCTTCTTCACTTCGGCCAGCGCATCAGCTGCCCAGGGTGCTCCCACCGCCCCTTGGTCCTCTGGGCCTCGGTCCTGTGGGGACAGCAGGGGAGGGATTTTCTGTAGTTCCCTCCTTTGCACTGCGTCCGGGCGGGCCTGACCCTTACGCCCTGACACAAGAAATGCGGCGGAGGCTCCAACGCACCCTGCCCCACACTAGCTGGTCCCTCGTTTTTCTGAAGATGCAAAGGATAATTAAGAAAAGCACGTTTGGCTGCCTCCGTGGGGACATGGTGGGGGATCTGGTGACCTGGAGGCTAAGCAACAGCAGGAATTGCTAACAGAAAAACAAAATTATAATAAAGTGCTGAATTCCGCTCAGCATCATGGAAACAGAACAACACCTCCCAGTTTAACCCAGCAGCGTGGTCTCCACATTTTGGGGTAGTATTAGCAAGAATTAGGCCACCTTTAACCCTTTGGCCTGAAGGCAGCTAAAGCAGAAGCGTGGCCTGCACCGGGGGAGCAGCAGCGATAGGGACGAAGGCTCCTTAGGGAAGCGACTGGGACAGGTTCCCCGGGCAGCGGGCACCGGTGCGAGGCCGGCTGCTGCTTTTGGGGGCGCTTGGTGCTGCCTGGGAGGATTTGTTGCACGCGGCAAAAGCAATACGACTAGACTCAGGAAAATTTTTAGAGGTGATTTGAAGAACACTTTTCAAATTTTGTTGCACATTTGTCATTAATGAAGGGCTTTCCTGGCAATAGGAGTCTTCAAGCTCAGGTTTTGCGCTTCCTCGGCAGGAGATTGACTGCAATCGGCGCTACCAGGCAGTGCTGGAATAGCCACTTACTTGAAAACTATAACGTGCTCTTGCATGCAGATAGTATTTATAAAAACTGTTGATCTGCCTTCCGCAGCCCTTGAACGCTGTTTGTCCAGCTCTGACACAGCAAATAAGCATGTGTTTAGCTTCAAACATAACTAACCGCACTGCCTCCCGCGGGAAAACGTGTTTAAAATGTGTTTAAAAGTCAAGTGCTTGCTTACAAAGGCCGGCTGGAGCGTTCGAACGGCATTGCCCAGGGCTGCCGAAGCGCACCGGCTGCCCTGCCGCCTGGCGGTGCTGCTGCCCCCGAGCCGGGGCTGCCCCCGCGTGCGAGGGAGAGCCCAGCTTGTGGCAGGAGAGCGAACCAGTGCATATATTCGCATGCATCCAATGTATATTATATGAGACGTTACTGTCTGAAGGGAAATGCCTCGTACGACCCTTTATGGGTTGGCTGGGCACAAGCCGACCCCGCGCCCTGGTCTCGGGGCTCGCTCCCGCTCGGCCCCCCGCCGCTGCGGCTCGTTGCTGCCGCCGGCCTCCGTCCTGCGCCACAGCACCCTCCTAAGCGTGATAACACCGATGGGCTGTTATTCACATAGAAGCCAACGTACTTTATACACGGCCAAATTGCCTTAGTTAGAAACGTTGTCCTAGTTGAGCTATTTTTTTCAGGGATTTCCATACCGGACGGCAATATTTTGCTTGGCTGGTTCTGCTTATAAAAGAAGTTTTGGGGTTCGCAAAATTGATGCCTTTCTTCTCTGCGCCCTCCGCTAATGCCGATGATTGAATTAGTTCGTATTTTGCCTCTTCGCCAAGAGACCCCAGAAGCCCTTCAGAGCAGCGGTATCTGTGTCTCCAGAAACCACACGTGGGATGTCTTTAGCAGAAGTTATTCGGGGCCGAGCCGTGTCCGTGTGGTTTCTTCGTGCTATTTCTGTTGTGTACGGAGCAAAAGAACAGCACTGTTTATCTAACCAGGGAGCACAAAAGTTACCGTTTTTGCTGGGCTGATGTTTTTTGAAAAGAATACTCCCGTCCCTGGGTTACTTTCGGAGGAGTTGTGAAACCTGGCCCAGAGCCCGCGGGTTTCTGCTCAGCGCTAGCGGCCTGTTCCAAGGAAAAGCGAATAGGGCGAGTTTCCTGAAAAACTGTGGGAAAACTTCACAGCGAGCGCGCTGGGAAGCAGCCGGCCGGGGCCGAACGCCGCGCGGCGAATCGCGTCCCGCCAAAGCAGGCGCCGCGGCCGACGGCCCCGAATCCCTCGGGGCCGAGCGCCCCGCCGCCGGAGGGGTTTGTCCAGACGACGAGGGCGAAGACCAGCGCGGTCCTCGCGAAGGACTCCGGGGCCACCCTCCTCAGGCTAACGGAGGATGCACGCAAACTGCCGTTTATTTTTATTTTTTATGGCTAGGGAAACATCTGCAGGTCTGTAGGTGGAGCTGGGGTGGCCGTGGCTGCTGGGATGCTCCCGGGAGAGCGGCGCGGTGCTGGGCGAGAGCTGGGGCGGTGCAGGGGGCAGAGACCTTCATCCTGCGGCAGATTGGTCTGCTGTAAAGCCAAATGCCCCGTTATTTGGAGGGACGCGGTTAAACTTTTGCTAGGCAAGGTATCTGGCTCCCAAATAGTCCCGTTCAGCCCTCCGCCCCCCGCTAGCCCGGGATTACACCTGCCGCTCTCCGGGGGCACAGGGCAACGTCAGATGCCGGGGCCCGGGGGCTTTCTGCCCGCTCGAGAGAGGCGTCGCTCCCCCCTCTGCTCGTGCTCTTCCTTCGCGTTGTTTCTCTTCTGTGCCTGACTCCGAGAAAGGGGAAAGGCGGCCGGAGGAGGAACCACAACCAAGATAGTTTCAGGGATCAAAACAGTATTTGAGGAGAAGCATCAAGGTTTAGAAGCTGGTACGTGACGGTGAGATGCTTCTACGGGGGGGAAAAAGAGAAACTGAGATTTGTGTACGAGGCTTTTTTTTTGTTCTTTAGCGTTCCTGCCACAGTGCGGGAAGTGGGATTTGCTAACCGGCTTGTCCTACGGTGCTCTGGGTACCTGCCACCTTTCCCTCCCTCCTCCTCGCGCATGTAACCACGCCGCGAGATGCTGCGTTAGCCCTGGGAGATGCCGTAATTCGCGCCAGGCCTCGTCAGTCTCCTGGCGAAACTGTCTGGGGTGGAGCAACGCGATCGGCCCATCCTTCTGCTTCGCCTCTTAGCGCCGCGGTGGGTAAAGCGTCACAACTTCCTGCTTGGGCGAAGCACGGGGAATATTTTACTCGGGTGTGTGACTGGCCGAAGGATGTGAACGGCACCCAAAATTGCCATTCCCCAGCAAGAGGCTGGGGAAAGCGCGTGGAGCCCACGCGAGGCTGCCATAGCAGCCTCTCACGCTGCTCTGACTTAGGAGAGCTTCCGATCGCTACGAGGAGCGTTTAAAATACTCTGGATTTGAATTGCTGTGTGGTCTATGCTTTAAATGCGTGAATACCTAACGCAGACTAACGCTGTGGCAGGGAAAACCCTTTCCTTGGCATGCACCATCTTCCTTCGGCGCGCACCAGGAGTGCCGGGAGGTGACGTCCTCTGAGGGTGCAAAGCGCCGGAAAGCTGGGGCAGAAGAAGGGCGCGTGGGTGCTGCGGCTGTCCGAGGACGTACGGTTACGCTCCAGGGGTTCCCCTTTGGGGCAGCAGTTGAACAACTCCATAAAATCTTCACTCCACAGCTTCAGCTACGGTCCTGAGCTTTGCGCAGGCACGACCAGGGCAGGTGACTCCACGTCTCCCTGGGGCGTAGCGTTTGGAGCGGCTCCGCACGTGCGTATGAACAGCTGCGCAGCTGCTTTGAGTTTGACCCATTTTTAAAGCATCTCTGTTCCTAAAAAAGTCGGCATGCGTTTGAGCAACTCACCCCTTTTCTGTGTTACCTGCCCTGGTATCGGGCGGTGTCAGTCAGAAGGACGAGTGTTCATCCCCGACTGAAAGAGATTGTCACCATCTGTCACCAGATGCAAAGCCTTGTATGTTGTGCCTGCAGAAACAACGACGTATTTAACGTAACAACGTGATTATTAGCTTTAGCGGCAGGAAGAGAAAACTTAGAGAGGAGGATTAAAGCACTGCTCTTGCAAAACATCCCTGGGGAAGGCTCCTTGTGTCCACCGAGGAGCCCCATTAAGTCTCCCAAAATCCCTGAGGCTCTCCTGGCGGGCGCCCCGTGCCGGGTTGGGGTCACAGTGCCTGGCCCAGCAGAGCCTACGTGAACAGCGCACTGGTTTTTGAGGGATTAACGTTGTTTTCCCTCCTTTAATTAACACAGAGAACGCAAGAGAAGAGGTTGTGCCTATTTGCCAAGGGAAGAAGCGGCCATTTGGTAAAGGCGTTGCTCCATGGAGAAGGCCGTAAGATTTTACTGGGAAGCCCATAAGCTCCTCCTCGGTTCCCTGAAGGTCTGCGGCGACTCTCCGAGCCGTTCCCGGGCTGCAGGTGGTGCCAAGGGCCCGGCGAGCGGGCGGTGCGTGTGGCATCGCGGGCTGGGACGTACCCTCGCCCTGTAAGGAAGGGCTCTGGTCTCCGTCAAGGGCGCCAGGCGAGTAACAGCGCCAAGTCGCCGCGAGGCGACGCTGGCCACCGCTTGGCAGACGCTCCGGTGACGGGGGCTTGCCGCGTTTCGGCCCTCGCGAAGGGGACGGGACGGAGCGAGACGAGCGGCCTCTTCAGTTCGTTACCTCAGCGTCGCAAACGCAAGCCACGTCGGCCTCGTTTTCGAAACTCGATTTCAGGAGGGGAAATAATAAGTCATGCCTGCTTGTGAAGATGTTTGCTTTTCTGAAAAAGCAAAACCGCTTCTTATCCCTCCTGGATTGTGGCCGTTTTCAGGTTCTGATCAAAGCACCGGCTTTGGCCCTCCCCTGCTCTTCGGGGTGGAGAGCCACCAGCTGATGCCCTCTACCCGGTTTGTCCTTTCCATAGCACTTCTGGAAGGAGAAGACTTTTGGTTCCCCTTGCCTAATGCCAAAGTTATTGCTCCAGCTCAAAATAGGAGAGTGCAGGTGCTATCTGCATCGCTGCCGTTCTTCTTATCGCTGTTGTTTGCTAAAGGGTGACTCAGTAGAAAAGCCAACAGTCTGCCCACAGCCGGGAGCTTGCTGACGTCACCGCTTGGGTCGCCACTGGGCAGCCGGACGGCGCGGAGGGCGATTCCCGGCAGGAAGGAGGGAGGGAAGGAAGGGGGGTGAGACGCGGCCCCCTCCAGCAGGGCACCGGCAGCTCCTCGCGGCGGTCCCGCGCGGGGATACCCCGTCCATACAGCCGGTTGCGGCGCGCTGGTGCTGGCCAGCTGCAGGTCTGCTCGGCTCTCGCGTCGCCCCAGTTGTCCGGCAAACAGTGAGGACAGCCACGAAGAGGCCGACGGACTTGGCAAACTGGAAAAAGTTGCTTGTATTGCTTTCCAGCCAATGAGCTGGAGGAAATTCCCTGCTATTTTTTCCCCAGACTTCCCTCACGCCACGTGATGGTGTCTCCCCAGCCTTCACCCGCCAGAGGACTAGGTCTTTGCACAGGTCTCAGCAAACAAGGGAGGTTCAGGTAGCAGCTTTGGTTACTCAACACCAGGAGGCTTCTTCATCAGCAGCTGATGCAAAGTCACTTAAAAACGCTGCCACGTTGGGGAACAACCTAGTGTGGTCTTTTGGCAGACCAAGCACACCCCTGGCTCAGCAGTCCCGTGGGCATTGCTGCCCAGCGGGTGCATCCCCCGCGTCCACCCGGCGCCTCTGCTCCACCACTGCTGCCCGAGGCAGAGCACCGGCTGTTTCACGCGGGGTCTCTCCCCACCAGAGTGGCACCTTGCATCTTGCCCCCCGCCATGTCCCCAGATTAACATCACCAATAAATCCTCCGTCTAGGAAATGGGGAATTCGCCAGGCTTGGCTCACCGCGGCTCCATGTTCGCCACGGACGTGAACGGTCTTGCCTGGTTCAACCACAAGCTCTAGGTGTGGTTAGATCCGCACGGACGAAGCGATGCCAGCGTACCTGCTACAATCTCCTCCTCCTTGCCCGAGCCGATGGGGTGGTCTCTGCCTTCTGGTATAGCTCGGCCCTGTGTGGATGTAAATCCTGCCCTTCCCAAGCTGCTGTCCTTTCTTTTAAAACCAACCCAACGTGCACCCACGTTTCCTGGAGTGCCAATGATGTGCACGGCTCTGATTTGCACAGCTGGTCACTCTGGATCGGTTTTATCTCTTCAGATGATCTCTGCCAAATAGATCCGGCCGTCCCCCCAACTCCCTGGGATCAGCACCCCTGTGGTATGCTGAAGGGTAAAAAGCCTTCTACTTCCATTCATTTGTCCGGGCCAGGCCTTTCAGGCTGAAGATGCAGTTTGAGCATCATCTTTAAAACTTTTGGAGCTGAAGTAGCGTGCTTTGAGGCTTTAGCCACACGGCAGCAGCTCCCATGTCCGGCATTAACTTGCTGTACAGCTCACCACCAGCAGCAAAACGCATGCAAGCTCATTGGGCTGCAGGTGGAGCATTTGCAGCATTGTTCAGCGGCTCCCCAGGACAAACCAGGGGACAAAACTCATGCTGAAAAAGCAGCGTATCACAGAAAAATGAGGCCTGGGTGTAGCCATCATAACCCACCTAACATAGCTGATCCGTGACCAGCTCCATGCCGTAGACACCATTACCACGGCAGCTAGAAAACGCGGTCATGGCCCAGTGCCCACGACCTATATGTAGTTTATCAAGGCCCGCTGAGGCAAGGCAGCGAGGAACCTGCGGCGGGACTGTGACGAGGAGCTTGGCACGCGGGTCCTGGGGCAGGTTTGGCTCCAGCCGCACGCTTCGGCTGTTTGCACGCAGCAGGGAAGCGGCCGAGGCGCTCACGGCCAAATCCGAGGCTGGCAGGAGAGCAGGGCGATGCCTTCACCCTCCCGTGCCCTCGCGGGACGGGGCTTGCTGCGCACCCCCGACCAGGCAGGAGGCACGGAGACGTGACCCGGCTTGCTCCAGGTCCTGCTGGAAAGCTGGCAGGAGAGCCAGGAACCGAGCAAGACTCCTCTGCTTTGACCAGAAGATTCCAGAAACCTTGCAATATACCTACTTTAACACCAAAAATTGTTTTTTATTATTGTTAGTACATTGCTCTCCATTTCCTGCCTATTCTGGTAGGAGAACCTAAGAGCGGCCCTCTCATTCCCCATTTAACGTATCCGCAAAGGTAGGTTCCAAAGTAAAAATCCCTTTTTTAGGGAAGATTTCCCTTCTGCACCCTGCCGATGGCTCAAACGGCGAAGCGATGTCTCGGGCTGTGGTTCCTGAGCAACCTCACAGCAACCTGGAGCTGGCACAGCACAGTGCAAAGGAGTTCGCCCAAACCTGGCGCCTCGCCGAGCGCAAGCTGGGACATTAAAATAACCACCTCCCTCCCACGCTTTTCGTGAGGTGGGAGGTCAGAGAGCTTCCCAGGGGAGGGGTTGGTTAGAAGTTAAAGATCAGGACTGAGAAGAGAAGGAGAAGGATGAGAGGATGAGTGCAGCTTCCCCGGCATCAGCTATATCATCCTGGCCCGGAGGCGTTATTCAGAAGGTGCTACGTTTTCCTCGCAGGCCAGCGAAAAGTATGGGTGGCTCAGTCAATTTGGTAAATGTAGTGGGAGAAAAACTATGTGAGCATCGAAGGAATCAGACCCTGCTTGTGCATGTATCTTTCTTCATGCGAGGTTATTATATACTTATAATTAATTGTTGGCTCATGCCAGCAGATGCTTAACATGCATGGACAAGTCGAAGGGAGGGAGAAGGATCTGGGATGGGAAGCAGCTATGTAGGAGGAAACGGCATTCTTTTCCCACGTTGACGAGCAGCAAGACATGTAAATTCAGCTCTGGAATTTGGGCTCTTACCTTTTATGGTTAAAAAATGAGGCTTTGCATTGACTTTGCAAATACATGTTCCAGCTTCGGTCCGATCTGGGCATCAGCGCACACCCAAGCGCGCACACCCGCTCACCTGGGCGTGCTCGGCACGGCCTTACGCCAAAGGCAGAGCACCGCTCCGGGCTCCTACAAGCTCTCAGACAGCTCCGTGCAGGCTGATGTCACCGTTTGGTTTGGGCGCAGGACCTGGCTCCTACCGCTCAGTCTTGCCCTCGCTGTGAAATACCTAGACAAAGGAATTAATTTTCAGCGCGTCCAATCCGCGCAGACCTGTGGAGCGATTTACGCTCAGGCTGCCGGCCTCCCGCTCTGCCTGCTGGGGTAAGCAGGAACCGCCGGCGGACGTCGGCGCACGCTCAGCCAAGCCCCGGGGGCTGGCTGCACCTGCCGCTGCTGCACCACGTCGTACCCTGAGGAACGTAAGTAAACGTACGTTCGCGGCGGGAGGGCCTGCCCCATGCTCCGGTAGGTCTGTCCTGATCCCGCAGCTCCTAAAACACGACCCGAGCACGGGGAGAAACAGGCGCGGGGCTTCCTGAGCCTGACTTAGGAGCCACGTGGCCTCTGGTTACCACCAGGTTTAGAAATAAGAGCATGGAATAGTGCCCGCGGCCGTGCTGGCGCGGGAAACGCGAGCGCGGGCTTCCCGCACCCCCCGCGGCGGCGCGCGGTTCCCTTCCTTCGGAAACACCGGACTGTCAAACTAAACACTAAATAGGAGCCCGGGTTGTCTTTTCTGAGTCATTTAATTGAAACGACGACCAGTTTTCCCTGCCTACGGATCCCGCTTGGGCCGCTGCTGCTGAAGACCGCGAGCCGCCTGGAAAACCAGCGGCTTTTGGCTACGTCGAAATCTGGGGGCTTTGGGGAGGCTTTTCCTCTCCCCGTCCCCGGCGCAGGCCCCCGTCTGTGCTTGGCCTCGTGGCCTTCCCGCGGCCCCGGCACGGCGGAGTTGGAGCCTCGGCAGAGCAACGCAGCCTTATCAGAGAGCTTCAGCTCGGGAGCCCTCTGAGCAGAATTTCCCTGGAATTGAAGCAGCTGTGCGAAAGACTTTGCTTTCGGCGTGTCAGTATTTCTGATGGAAAAGCGTTCCGTCAGAACGTGTCTCTCCAGCTCTAGGCTAGCGTTTCGCACGAGCAGGGCTTCACTGTCTCCCCAGCAACTGGGGCTGCTGGTCCGCTCAAACGTATTTCCATACTTAACCTCCGGCAACTGAAAACGGAAACTTTTTGTCGGCAGGGTATTCTCAGGCGTCGGCCAGAGAGCACGGCGCTCTGAGCCAAACGGCGGCAAACGCGACAGGATTTTCCCCACAAATTTCTGTGGATTTTAAAATTGAATCCTACGTTGTTGTCCGGAATAACTGCTCGAACTCTTTGAGGTCTGTGGATAGAAAGGACTGGGTAAGAGGCAGGTAGTGATTTTATACGAGTGAGGACCGCGTGGCAGTGCTGGGATTTTAGAAGAAGATAAATAAGCCAAACCTGTGATTTTTGAGTCCTGATTTTTGGCTTCTCGCATGTTTTCCTCTCCATGGAGAGCCGCTCCACGTCCCATCACGCGACGGGAAACGTCCTGGAGACGCCCGCGGCTTCGCGGCTGGCAGAGCACCCTGGACCTGCAGTTCGCTCTTCCTGCGAGCACCGGCACATCACGCCTAATGCAACGGCGAAGCAACCGGCAGCACACTCGCATGAGACAATGTTATTGTTTCTGTGCAGGCTTTCTCCTGTTTTAAATATATTTACACAAGCTGGGTAAGCTCTGCTGCCGTGAAGTCTTGCTTTGAGGTGGATGCTCAGCTGGACTGCTGTGGCCTTTAAGTGCCTTAAGGGTCTGACCCTGACCCTCTCCTCCTGCCCTGATAACGTTTCCCTTGGTGCTGATAGAGAACTTGTCCTCTTCTCCAAACGTCAAGGCTTTCCAGAGGCAGGGTTAAAACGTGTATGTGAATAATCCCCATCACTTTTGGTACTGTCAGCACTGCAAAGAAGTCACATACGACAGCGATAAGCACGCAGAAGAGGAAAGAGATGACGAATTACCGTGTGTTGGGAAGAGGGTTTTGAACAGCGTCCCTCATCAAGGCCTGGATGACACACTGAAGCAGGAGAGGTAGAGGCATTTCTGAAGAGCTGCTCGTGAAGGTCACAACATCTCTGCGCGGACTGAACGAGTCCTCCGGAAAAAATAATGCGTTTCTGACGCGCGGGAAGGTCACGCTGCCTACCGCGGGAGCGTTCGACCTTAAACCTTCATCCTGCTCCTGTAGCGCGGGTCTCACGTGTTTGCCCACGTGCACACGCAGAGCCCGGAGGAGGGATGGACTGGCCAGGTTCACCTCTTCCACGCACATTTTCATGCCTCCCACGCAGACGCTTTGGCAGCTGGCGTTGCCCCAATAGCTACTCTGATGGCAACCTTAGATTCAAACCATCAGGCATTCGTTCAGATACGAAAAGCACTGTTCTTCACTTTTTTATTACAGTCTCAGAAAATGCTCAGGCAGATTACTTTCGGGGGTGAGGGGGGAAGGTATTTTGACATTCCCGTAAAATCTTCCACTAGATAGGTAGTCATTACCATAGATCATACTAGATTATATATATTCTTAATATGTATACGATATTCTCTTGGATGGGAAGGGGAGAAAATACGAAAGTCTAGGAAGGAATGAGGACTGGAGAGAAGTGGTGAATTTGACCTGAGCAAAGCAAGAAACTCGGCCTTCTAAATCGAACGCCAGACGGCGTGTGAAAAATGCCAGTGGAAACATTACCCACTCCGGGTTATCCCCCTAGTTATCAAGGTATGCGAAGAGGCGTTACACTTAGTAGCATGACATGAGTAAGAGTTTTACAGGGATTAACATGGCTGGAGCCGTCTCCCCCAGGAACGACAGCGAACAAGCTGTCTGGGCGCAGGCCTTTCGGCTCAGGCGGTTATAGACCTTCCCGGAGCAGAAATCCGGAGGGCTCATACACTACTGAAGCACAGGACGGTCCCTTTTGTCCCCTTGGGCGCCCGTATGCCGAGAAGCGCCTGGAAACGCGAAGGGCGACCTCTTTAATATTGACTCGATCTGTCGGCTCGAGGTTCGGGTAAGCGTGCACGTTCCCAGCGGAGCTGGATGTCTTCTCGCCTTGTATTTGTTGGATGCTCCTGAGCTGGGAGAGTCGACTTCCGAGGAATTCGGGAGCACGGAGGCGGTGCTGAACCCCTGGAACATCGTCCTGCTCCAGGGTGCATGGGATCCACCCATGAACCGCTGTGTGCCTTTAGAGATACAGCGAAGGAGCGGCGGGGAATGAAGAAATGGGATTTGCTCTGCAGAAGACAGGAGAACGTATAAGCACATGTATTCTTTCCATACATTTAAGAAATAGGATTTCCTGTTCAAGCGCCCATGTTGAATAAAAGGGACAAACCCAGCTTTCCGGGAGCTGCGAGTTTCTTTACTGCTCCTTTGCCGTTCCCCGTTCCATGTCCGTTCGGGGGGCAGAAGCTGGGCTGGGGAAGTAGCCCCGGACGGAGGCTGCGGAGCGGCAGAGATGAGCTCTTCGTTTAAAAAAAGAGAAGGGATGCTGGCTGCCCAAACTTTTCAGTATTCACAGATAAAGTGCACACTGCAGATTTTACCATTTCCCACATGATTCCCAAGCGGAAATCAAGGCTTACATTCTGTGTAGAATTTATTAAAGATGAGTAATTGGACCAGCTGAAGGGGTGACACACAGGAACAAAATCCAGAACATTTGCACTGAACCGCAGAACCTGCTGTGATGCGTTTGTTATCCGAGCCGTGGCGAAGCCTTCGCGCGACTCCACCGGCATAAGGAGGCACGTGGCGAAAGCTGAGCCTCCCTCCTGGAGCACCCATGTTTTGCTGTGGCTGGGATGAAAATGAAAAGGAAAAAAAAAAGGAAAAAAAAGAAAAAAGGGGGAAAAGAAAAAATTAGGAAAAAGGGAAAAGAAAAAAGAAAAAAGAAGAGAAATAAAAAAGAAAAAAGAGGGAAAAAGAAAAAAGAAAAAAGAAGGAAAAAGAAAAAAGGAGAAAAAGAAAAAAGAAAAAAGAGGGAAAAGAAAAAAGAAAAAAGGGAGAAAAAGAAAAAAATGAGGAAAATAAAAAAGAAAAAAGGAGGAAAACTATAAAGAAAATAGAAAAAAGAAAAAAGGAGAAAAATAAAAAAGAAAAAAGGGAGAAAACAAAAAAGAGAAAAGAAAAAAGGAGGGAAAAAGAAAAAATGAGGAAAAGAAAAAAGGAAAAGGAAAAAAGAAAAAAGGAGGAAAACTAAAAAGAAAATAGAAAAAAGAGGAAAAGGACAAAAGAAAAAAGAGGATCAAAGGAAAAAGGAGAAAAAGAAAAAAGAAAATAGAGGGAAAAAAGGAGAAAGAAAAAAGGAGGGAAAAAAGAAAAAAGAGTAAGAAGAAAAAGGGACAAATAAAAAAGAAAAAAGAGGAAAAAAGAAGAAAGAAAAAAGGGAGGAAGGAAAGAAGAGGGAAAAAAGAAAAAAAAGAAAAGGGCCGAAGGAGCCTTTTCTCAGCTCGTCGCTCCGCAGCCGGGCCCGGGGGTCCCGGCGCGGCCCCGGGCGCCCCCCGCCGCGGCGGCTGCACCTCCCCGCGGCTCCGCTAGGGGGCGCGCTGCGCCGGCCGGCGCCCGGGGGGCGGGGCCGCGGCGGGCGGCGGGCGGCGATTGGCGGGCGGGCGGCTATAAAAGCGGGCGGGCGGCGGGGGGACAAAGCAGTGCGCGCGGGACCGGCGCGGCGGGCGGAGCGGCGGCGGTGGGGTGGGGTGGGGTGGGCGCCGGCGGTGTCCCGCGGTCCGGCCACTTCCACCTCCGCTGGCGGCTCCTTAGCTGTTTATTTTTTGGGGGGACTTTTTTTTTTTCTTTCCCCTTCATTTCCCCCCCCCCTTCTTCTCCCTTCCTGCCCGCGGGACTAAGGCGACCTCAATGAAGGAAAGAAGAGCGAGCCAGAAATTATCCAGCAAGGCGGTCATGGATCCTAACCAGAACGTGAAGTGCAAGATCGTGGTGGTGGGGGACAGCCAGTGCGGGAAGACGGCGCTGCTCCACGTCTTCGCCAAGGACTGCTTCCCCGAGGTGCGTGGGGCGGGGTGAGGCGCTGGGTGCGTGTGTCCGTGTGTCCATCCCCACGCCGCGGTAACGCCGTGTGTGTGTGTGTGTCCCGCAGAGCTACGTCCCGACGGTGTTTGAGAACTACACGGCCAGCTTCGAGATCGACGCGCAGCGCATCGAGCTCAGCCTGTGGGACACCTCGGGTGAGCACCTCCCCACGGCGGACCCCGGCCCCGCCTCGCGTGGCCCCCGCGCGGGCCCCCCGCGGCGGCAGGTGCTCCCCAGGGGGCGCCATCTTGCCCCCAACGGCGGCCGCCGCCGCCGCCTCTGAGGCGCCTCGGGTGGGGTTGGTTGAGGGGAGGACTTGGGGGGGAGTGGAAAAAACCTAATCTCGCTTTGGGGAGGGTGGGGGGGAACCCACGCGGGACAGGCGTTAAACGGCCTCTGCCGCCTGGCTGGCCCCGCCGCGGTGGGGATGTGCCTCTGCCTCTTCTTTAATCGCCTAAAATATCCTCTTAGCCCTGTATCCGACTCCTGTGAGCTGGGGTGGGAAGGGTGGGTGCAAGGGTGGGCTTTTATCTGACTGGGGCCAGGTGGTAGCTTGGCTCCTGCGCAGGTAGGAAGCCTTTCCTCCGAGCCTCCTAGGAAGAGCAGTAAGATGCCTTCGTGGTAACGTTAGATGGAGTCAGCAGTTTCTTCTGGGCTCTTTCCTTCAAAAGCGCAAGAAGTGACGCTCTTCCTTCCCCCCTGGCTGAGGGCTTTCAGAGCAGAAGAGGGGCGAGGAGGTCAGTGGGCATCTCTGGCCTCCTGAGGATGCAGCAGGAGTGATCCTTGCTTGCACGCTGGCATCAGAAGAGCGGTGCTTGGTGTCCTCCTGCACTCTTCCAATTGTGCCTTCAGTGGCCATTTCATAAAACAGCAGCTCAGATGCCTGGTGGTAGATTTAATTTCCTAGATTGTTACACCTATTAAGAGGATCCCAAAGGTTGAGCTTGTTTTGTCTAGCTGGGGGAGAATCTGGGACTGCAGCTCTGTGGCTGGATCTCTTTTTAAGTCAGTAACTCCTCTAGATATGGCAGGCGGACCAGGCTCACGACTGGGGGACAAGGATGTGCCCCTGAACTTTACCAGCTCCAGTGCTGGAGGGAGGTGGAAATGGCCAGTGAGTCTCTTGTGGTTAGAGAGTGGAGTGCACTGGGAGAGGTGGTCAGAGGTAGCACATGAATTGCCACCAACTCTGCAGAAGTGGTTGAGAAAAGCTTAAGAAACCTGACAGGGTATGCTAGCCCTTTCTTCTTGAAGCGGGTTTACAGGCTTTGTGGCTGGCTTGTGTTAGTGTTGAATTTGAGCCAAGCAGTTTCTTCTAAATGTCCTCTGGGGCATCTTAACAGAAACTAAACCTGTATCTACTCCTAAAAGTTTAAGATATGAGTTAGCTTTCCTTTTACTGTTCAGGAAATGATTCCAAGTTCTTGCAACACTGTTACTGGGAAAAGGCAGCCTCTTTGCCCACATTCGATATCAGCATAGTTTTAAACTGACTTCCTTTTTCTTCATCTCATGCCAAGTTAGACTTCTAGAATGTGTCTGGTTTGAGCTTTCATCTTGGTTACTAGGCTCACTGTACTGAACTATGGAGTAACATCTGAAAAATAACAGTTGCAATTTATTCTGGAAAAAATATCTTTGGCTAGTAAAATACCACATACTTGCAAATTAAGTTGTTTGACATGCAGAGACTCAGAATCTGTATGTAAAAGAAAAGGGCTGGAGACACTCTTGTATGAGACTTCTGTAGCATTTCAAAAGACCAGTAACACTGGAAGAAGAAACAGCCTGCCAGTCTTTGCATGTGTCTATAGTATTTTGAGGCCCATCATGGAACTAACAGAAAACTTGACTGAGTCAGTGACTTAAGATCAGGAGGCTAATTTGTCTGCAATCTGAAACTAGAAGAGGGAATGTTTGAAAGATCAAATGCTTGGACTTGCATAAAGTTTTCAAGCAGTAGTTCCTCTGGTTGTGGGATTGTGCAGATCGTGTTGCTTTACAAAGAGCAGTTCCCACTGACTGTAAGAAGAAACATTACACCAAACTTACAAACTACGTTCAAAATTGCATCACCAGATAAGAGACAACAGAAGATAAGGTAGTGTTTTAGCATTGTCTTAAGTTCCTACTAATACATCTGTTTTACAGATCCATCCTAGTCCTCTGTTGAACTAGAGTAAATGTCTTAATGACTTTAGAAGCAGGAAAAGGTCTAACTGAACTCAGAATTAGTATATGGCAGTTAATCTCTCCTGCAACACAGGGAGACGGTGGCCATGTCGTTTGGAATACTTCTGTATGTCTTAAAGTGAAAAGATGCTCTTTAACTAAACTTGATTCCAAGATACCTCAAGATGACTTCAGCAGTCTTTAGAAAACAGCTGAAGAAGGTTTAAGACTGATACTACTTTCTAAAAGCAAGTGTGCATCAAGCTGCCTTGCTAATTAGGCAGTATCTTGAGGTTAAATGCCAGTTTTCCCACTGAATTTTTCTTGATGGGAAGATACTGCCATTTGAGGGTTATTCTTGCCCTCTGAGGAAATGTGGAAAAACTTGTAAGCCTTTGTGTAAAATAAGTCTTGCATCAGGGTGGAAACAGGCCCCGCTGCTATGGTGGTTTTCATTTACCTATATAAAATCACTTGCATAATAACCATGTGGTCTTTACCAGAGGACTTCAGCTACAAAATATAGGGCATCATGTAGTTGATCTTAGACACTCTTAAAGCTAGCTGTAAGCTTGTTGGGAAGCTTCCATTGTATATCTCGGGTAAATCAACAGAAATAAGGGACAAAACATGCTCATAAGAGTGGAATGGGAAGATTCACTAGCCAAGTATTTTCTGGTACTGTCTAGTTCTGCAAGTCATTATAAGGATTTAAATGAGCCACTCCAGTAAGGACAGCACTTGCCAACTGGAATTTCAATGGGTTTTTGGACTACCAACCCTTTATTCAAAGCAGGAATGTCTGGTTGCAATAACTCCATTTAAAAAAAAATTCCCTGCTGTGGTAATACAGTATGGCACTCTTCAGCTGTTTGGCAGCCGTATGTTTATTTTGTTAGGTAGGGTATCTGCAAGAAATTTCTTCAGGCTAAAGAAGCTTCATGTGATCCATGTGACTTCATGAAGAATACTAATATTTTAGACTTTAAGTCTATGAAGGTATACATGGTTTAACATGCACTTACTGAGGGTTTACCCTATTCCATTAAAAGTGACTATTTGATAGTCATCTTTCTTACTAGCTGCACAGAGGCTGTAGCATAGAAATTAAATGCTATTAACTAACTAGATAGGCATCTGTCTAACAGTATATTTCAGGGTTTTTATTGGTTGAAATGTGGACATTGTACTGGGTACTCTAATAAAAAAAAATCTCAATAGGGCCAGGAATACTTAAGCTCTGCTGGGGATTAGCATATAATTAAATCCAGGAAGGCCTTAGAGCTTTAAACCAAATTAGCTTTACTGTGATTTGAATGTGCACAGTGTTCAGTTTCTATATAAGAATCTAGTGTTAAGTTTTTACTGAAATATCTGTAACATAACAAGAATCCAAATTGAACTATTTTTGTCAGTTCTCTGACAGTAAGCATCATAAGGGAAATGGCGAATTTTTATTGTTGCCTTTCAGTTTGCTTACAAGTTGGTCGTACTGAGTCATGTGGTGACTCTTTTCCTTCATGATGATATAGTGGTAACTAATATTCAGTTTCTTTTCCTTTGGGGAAAAATTAGGATTGATAATTGTGAATGTCAGATGACCTGTCAGTACTCCTATTTGAGGTCTATCAATATAAATGTAGAAAATGCTACCAATAGTGTAATGCTCCTGTGTTTGGAGATGGCACATTATGCTACTTAGTAAACAAAATAAATAACCAAGAGGAGTTTGGAAGGGGGAAGGCCATCGACAGTGAATGAGCTACTTAAAGTTCCCAGTGCAAGATTTAGTATACTTTCTATGTAGCTGGTAATTAGTAAGCCCAAGGATTTGGGGGTGAGATAATACTGCTGCTCATCTGTTGTTCATCCAGTTGCCTGGAGTCCAGAAGGCTACAAACACAATCTGGCTGCTTGGTGTGGTGTGAGCAGTTCAGCGCAGGGAGGAGCTGCCCAGGTTCAGCCTGTGGGGGATGAGTCACCTGCTCTGGGGTGGCTCACAGCGGCTTTGTGACCTGCGGGC
Organism: Struthio camelus; assembly: GCF_040807025.1. Classification (NCBI taxonomy): domain Eukaryota; kingdom Metazoa; phylum Chordata; class Aves; order Struthioniformes; family Struthionidae; genus Struthio; species Struthio camelus. The sequence goes on along the minus strand of NC_090947.1, from coordinate 44,075,292 downwards.
AAAGAGGGCTTCAGCGCTCAATGATCTAGTGGCTTCAGGTAGTATTAAGCAAGCAAAAAACAAGCTTGACTCTGAACAGTTCTGTTGCTGTTTACTAAACCAGCAATACTTTAAGCTTAAACTTTGGTCTTCTCTATTCCAGGGCCAAGCCTACTTCTGAGTAGGGCTTCTACCTCACTTTAGAAGCTGAACTTCTTACATTTCACTCTGTAAAAACAGAAGACTTGGAAGTAGACCGCTATTAAAATGCTTGAATTATTTAGGTCTAGATTATTTCTAATTGCCTGAAATTTTTTATCTGTTTGGCAGTTTAATGTTTCCACCACAGAATAAGATGGACTGCATCATTATCCAATAGGAAAATTACTCAAGTTGCCTTTGACAAATGTGTCCGATTCTGTTCTTATGAGATAAAACAAATAGGCTTTTTTTCAGGCATACCATAGCTGTAGCTGTGCATTCCCCTCATGTTCTTGTGGGTTGGCATGGCTTCAAATCTGCAGGCTTACTGGAGAGACTGAACAGAGTCTTACTGGGCTGTGTTAACATTGTCTGTTTAGACTTGAGTCTCATTCCTAAGATTCCTAGGTTCTGAGGATCTCTCTGGGTAAAATACTGAAATGCTGTATTGAATGGACTCGGAGCATAGTCTGTAGCTGCTATTTATTTGTGCAGTAATAAAGGTGGTAACTGCTGTTGAATGTGACCAGGAAATAAATCTTTTGATAGTGTAGTCAGAGTACATGACTGCCCAGAATAAAGGATGCAAGTTACGAGTATCTGACATTATTAGCTTGAATAATTGCGTACTCTTACATGTAGTCATCCTAGCGTTCAGCATTTTTAGTGAGAAGTTCAGAAGGAAGATCTAAAAAAACCCTCAAAGCAAACACAGCTACAGCTGAACCAGTAAGTGGAGCCCAGGCTGAAGCTGGTGACTGTATGTATACATAAATACATGCTGATGGACATATATGGTGTGTTGTGTCCTTGAAGACTAGTGAGTGAGAAGTTAGGTATGTGTCTAAGGAATTAGTTTCTGGGTGAGGCTTTGAGACTCCTTTTTAGACAGCAGCTATTTGGCCTAACAATAATGATCTTCAAGACAAGGAGCTAATCCTGCCCTTACTTGCCTGAGCGTTGCAAGGCAGCAGTGGTGCTCAGAACTGCCAGAGCACTGAACGGGTGCTCAGGCTGGAGCTTGTGCTTGCACCAGCTTGGTGCTACTGCAGAGCAGTATGGGTGGCTGGTTAACAGACATCCTCCTCGGCAATATATCTGCCACAGGCTGGTAACTTGGCCCTGGGGCTCTAGGCAGTGTAATAGCAGTGCTGGAGATAACTGGGCAATAATTTAGTGAGAGCATGTTTATTGACAGTAACGGCAAGCAGAGCTTGGCCCAAAAGAGCGAGTATTCAACTAGTCAGGTCAGCTTGCTTGGGCATCTTCCTAACATGCCATTTACTGTTGAAGACAGCTAACAGTTTCTGAAAAGCAATTTTTGAAAGTTGCCTCTGTTAGACTGGCATTATTTATGAAGATGAGCCTTTGAATAAAAGTCTTGTTCAACAAACTACCTTCTGCTGCCTACTTTGGTAATGCTTCATTCCCCATGTGTTACTCTTCACTTCAAAAACAACATTCCTGGGATTCTTTACTCCTTCCTTCTCACATAAGCTGCCCAACTGAAGTCATCTGTGATGCATTCACACCATTCCCCTCTCTGCTTTGTGCAACAGCATGAGCTGTCTGTCAGTTAAAAACTTGAGGAATTTCTCTAATCCAGTTATAATCTGTTTAGCCTCAGAGACCTTACAGACAATTAGTTTAGATAGTTTGAAGAAAATTGGTGATATAATTAGATGATAACCCCAAAATTCATGTCTGATTGTCTTGAAAGCTGTAATCTTATATATTCTTTATCTGTCATGGACCTAAAATACAGCATAGAGCATATATGGCTAACAAAATGCAGTTTTAAGTTACAGGCATGCATTTCAAAGTCAGAGCCCTTACCCACTGGACTGCTGTTAAGTAGTCTCTGAATGAGAAATGTGTTTTACTTGGGAAGTAAAACTTGGAGGTTTTCAGGCCAAATTGAATGCTGGTAATGTGATGGGAACCCTCTACAAAAAGGAAAAACTTCCTCAGATCCATTCTCAGAATTCAACAGATGATAGAAATGAGATCTCTGAGTCTGCAGACACTGGTGTAACTCTGCACTTTGCAAAGAACTAACATGCCTCCTGACAGTGCTGGGAGTAAAATATGCACAAAGCAATGCTTGCATTCGATCAGAGTAGACTAGCTTGTGCTCTTTCATTGACCAAAAGTTGCTCTATGGGCTGAATGTGAAAGCAGACTGCAAGCCTATATATTGGTGCACAAACTAGTCAGTCTTTGCTATAGGTATGCTTACTCAGGCATGCCTACAGGATTGGAATCTGTTTCTGTTGGGAATACTGAAAAGTGCCTTAATTCTAACTACAGTCTTCTAAAAATTGCTAGTAGCCATGACAACTGAAGATGCTTTTTGCACTTGAAACTTCTTACATGCTTTAAATATTAGAAAAATCAAGATGTGATTTATTTCAAAACATAAGGGAAAATATCTTAAAATATTTCTGTGGACTGTAAAAGAGTCTTTCTTCTGAGACTGGTTTATTTCTGTACTCATCAAATTATTTGCCTGCTGTAAAATACTTTCTGTGAAAGTGCAATTAATGTCAAAACTTTGTCAAACTTTGAAGAAGCTTTTGGGGGGGGGGGGGGAGGTGGGAAGGAAGGTGTTAAGATTATTTTTCTCGGGTCAATTCCAGCAGATTAATGCTGAGACTTAAACCTGCTCTGATCTGATTTCCCTTTCCCAGTTATTGGGGAGCATCACAAGCTTTCAGTGGAAGATGAATCACAAGGGTGCCATCCATCTTACCTACTTATGAGAGCAGTTCCTTTTTTAGGCAAAAAACAAGTGTGGCAGTGAGCGACTGAAATAGTGTTTTGGGAATACAGGGTATGTTCTTGAAGAAAAGATGGTAGCTGGCTGCTGTTAAAGAACTTCACTGAAGCCTTTACTGAACTTTCTGAATAAAACTTGAATGACTAGAAAAGTCAAAGGTATAAAACTGATAATGCTTTTTTTTTTTTCCCTGCAGGGTCCCCTTACTACGACAATGTCCGTCCACTTTCTTACCCAGATTCTGATGCTGTCTTGATTTGTTTTGACATTAGTCGGCCAGAAACTCTTGACAGCGTGCTAAAAAAGGCAAGTGCTTGAGAAACATTCGAGTATGGATCTGTTTATAAGTAGCCTGCCTCTAAAACTCTGAAGAGTGGTTCTGTTTCCTACACTGAAAACCTCTATGTTGTTTTTTTCCCCCTCAATGGGAGGAAGACCAGACTGTTTTGCATTGCTAGAACACAAGCTCTTTGTTTGAAAGGAATGAATGTTAATTGAAAACAACAAAATTACCTAATAAAAGCTGTAGGTGTGAAGCAAAACAGTCATTCCTCTGCCCTTAAAACACCAATGAATAGTTAAAGATAATGTAGTATACCAGGCTGGATGCAGCAAGAAACTATCTCTAAAGCTATAGTCATTTAACAGACGGGACTGAAACTTCATGTTTCAAAGATGCAGTCAATGTATCTGCCAAGTGTTTAGACTTATGCCATGACTACGTTATTCTCAATCTTAAGTAAGAAGGAGCCAGCAGCAAATGAGGCTGGGACGCATCAAGAAGACCTAACAATAGCATAGGAATGTAACCCCACACCAAACCTGACTTTTTCAGAAGCTCAGCAATTCAGGAGTCTGCCTGATTCTCCACTGAATTAAAACACTGAGGTTTGAGAGTCGAGGTCTGTGTTCACAGGGTGGTCTTACCTTCTCTCCTTGGTCACTAGGTGCAACTCAAACTTTGCCGTGTTGCATGTGAAGCTTAATGACCTGAGGTGGTTCTTTGTGATTTCTGATTCAGTGGCAGTAAAGTAGCCTGCAGTGCTTTAAATAGTTTACAGAAAATACTAAAGATTATCATCTCAACTATGTAAGCCAACAAGCCTGTAGAAGCTGAGTTTGGCTGCAGAGTTGTTGCCTTTCTAGTTTTCTCACAATAACCCTCTATGGGTGGGGAGGGACACAAAGAATATCAAAAGTTGTCTGTTTGAATGGCTTATTACTGGGATAACCACACCTGAACACTTCACAGGTTAATGTATTTTTAGGTGTTAGAATGTAGGTGAGAGCCGATGCATAGCAATACTTGTTCATACCAGACGTGCTTCCATAGCTCAGTTCTGAGGAACCGTTGAATGTAATGGCACCAGCTTCCATTGGTTCCTGTCTCTGTATGGGTATGGCTGGTTGTTTACTGCCTGTGGGGAGTGACATAGCTGCAGGTCTTTACTCATGTAGGTAAACATGATCTCATTCATTCTCTTTTGCTTAGTGAGTCAGTACAACTAATGAGTGTATAGGATTGCAAGATTTCATCCTTGCCTAGATACTGCTGGCACTATTGCCTTTAGAGCTAAGCTTCAAGCTCTGCGTCCATCTGTTATGTAAAAGAAATCATGCAATTTTATGTGGAAAAGTTATCCAACTTCATCCTGTTTCCATTGTTTCTCTAATAAATTTAAACACTTAATGATTCCAGTGTAGTAACGCCCTTAAAATTTTGCAGTGGAAAGGTGAAATCCAGGAGTTTTGCCCTAACACCAAAATGCTTTTGGTTGGTTGCAAGTCGGATCTGCGTACAGACGTGAGCACGCTAGTAGAACTTTCTAATCACAGGCAGACGCCAGTGTCCTATGATCAGGTAAGTGTTTTCTGTCATTGCATTCATCTTTATGAACAGCTTCTCCCTCCCTTTTAGTGTAGATGCATCCAAGAAGACAGATAACATGTTACTGAATAGTTGCTGGAGGTGAGCTTGGAAGCTGTGATGAGCAAAGGCAAAGCCTACGTGTAGACTGGATGCAGTAAAAAGTCATGTAGTCCCCCAAAGCATACATAAGTTTCTACATAATGATTGAAGCCTTACTGGTTGCACAGAGACTTGAAGTGAAAGAAAACTTAAGTTACCACTTCTCTGAGACTGTAGGGAAGCTAAAATGATAACTGAGATGTGATGTTTCCCAATCACTTACTAGTTATCAAACCTGAACTCTCAAGACAAAAATTTTTATGTCATCCATGCAGCTTTAGCATGCTGACAAGTACTGTATGGAATCCAACCCCTTAAAAATCCTATTGCTTGAAAATACCCTCTCACATCGCTTAGCTCCCTCTGAAGGTGGCAGCAAATCCAGCAAGCTTCCTCAAACCCTAGCAGAAATCCTCTGCTGCTGGGGAAGTGAAAAGGTTGGAGCCAGACATTGGCAGGGGGGTGGTGGCTGAAGAAACTGAGGTGAAAGGGAAAGGAAGCAGGCTGTGGGAGGAGGACAGGAGATAGGAAAACTAGGATCCAGAGAAACTTCCCCTTATTACCCACACATGTGTCCTGTACTGCAGCTGAATCACAGTGGTGATTTCAGATACATCCTTCAGGGTGTAAGAGTGAAAATGATACCTGCATGGGCAACTTTAGCTGGTGTGCATATCCTACACTATCAAACAGCTTTTGATGTCTTATGCCAAAGCCTCAGGTTTTTCAACCCAACAGCTCATAACATGCAATTACTAATATAGCCTCCTACAGCATGCTTAAAATTAAAAATGCTGATATGCCATAAACTGAGTATCTTAATTAAAATATAAGATGGGCTGTTCTACTGTGATGGGTTATGCTGTTTATATTAATTTTTTTGCTGTGCTTAACTCAGTAAATATATCCCTCCAAGTTCAGATGATACTCTTTGAAACTAAATGCCATTTAGTTTCAGAGTATTAAGAAATGAGAATTTTCCTGCTTAATTGCAGGAGATGCAGTCTTGTACAAAAGCGGTGGCTTACACTGATATATTTTCATGTTGTTCAGCCTTGGGGCTAGAACGTTCCGTATTATTTTGGGGAGGAGTACAAGACTTAGAAATCTGAAGGGAAATCCTGCTTGCCGTTTGACATAATCAATCTGAAGTTCATATGTTAAACTCTTCCTTTTTTTAACGGTACTTAAGTAAAATGACTAGATCTGACCCTTTTCCGTAAACAGTGCTTAAAAATCCAACAAATGTTTCCTGACACCAGGAATTGGAGGCTCACACCTCTCCTGATGTTACAGCTTAGTCTGTACCCTTTAGGAGCAGGAGTCGCATGGAGACAAAGGACTAGGCCAGCCGAAGGAACCTATTACATATACCAATTGGCTAAACAGCAAAGGAAAAATGGTACATGATATAGTGAGGACCCTACTTCCACAAACTCGCACAACTTCATTTGCACTCTACGTTAAATGAAAGCTTGGTGAGCAATGGTTCTGTTTTTGCTGTTGCTCATGTCCAGCAGTGGCATAAAACAACCCAGTGATCTTGCGTGCTAGTTCTAGAGAAGACTGCTTCATTGGAGAGCTTAGCAGTAGGGTATTAAAGGGGTTAGTCTCCCTGATCTCGTTTGCTTAATTACACAGTTTGGCATGAAAGCCAAATGCCAAAGCTATTGGAAATTAATGGGAGAAAATCAAGTTTACATTGTAATCTACAAAGCTCATGGTTTAATGTGGTTTTAAAGTTCCCATAACATTAGTACTGCTTTCTTCCTCCCTGTTTAAATGGGTCAAAACATTCCTGGAAATACCTAGTCTGATTGTATTAAGATATTAAAGTGCATCACTGCTGTGAAAAGTGGTTGGGAAAGAAATGGATTTCCCCATAACTTTCTCAGCATTTTTCCATGCCAAAAGTCTTCTGGGGTGAAGATAACACAATTTCCTCTTTTCATATCCCTGAGCCTTGCTAAGTCAACATGGGATCAGACTTGAAGGGTTTTCCCATGTCACTTAATTTCATGAGGAAGTATTTGGAGGATAAATTTGCTTCATGGTGACATCCTGTCTGCAGGTATGCTAGGCAGTTTTCAGTCAGCTGCACCTGAGTAAACATTTTTGACGCACACTGTGATGTAGGTTTAGCTTAGTAGGAGTTAAGGTATTTAACAGTGGGGAGGGCTTGGTTCTGGAAACTAATACTGCTTTATCAGTGGATCATGCTTACTATTGATAATAAGAATGACTGCTGACTGCATCACTGCAGTGCAAACAGTACGTAATGAAGATGTGGTCCAAATAGATAAGTGCCATCAGCCTGCCTGTTACAGCTGGGAGCAAAGAGGAGGGGTCAGGTGACTTCAGTGCGCTCTCATGTACATGGCTGCATGAGGAGTGGCCCATCAAGACTGTGGTTGGATTTAGTAACTTGCTAGGAAGACTTCTGTACTTTTGTCTCTCCGAAGTAAAATTCCATTAAAATGATCCTTTTAACTTCTCCAAACAATGCTGTATCATCTTCCTGTAGCAAAATCCACCACAGAATATTGATCGGTCAAAGCAGCTTGATATTTTTTCTTGTGCTGCTGGAAGAAGGCTTGGGTAAGGGCTTAGAAGAAGGGCTTGGTGACCACTGTCCCCCTCCCCTAACAGTAAGTTCATGTGACTGGCCCCCTCGCCCAGAAACCCACAGCACTTTTCCCTTTTGAATTTTGCCCCTTCCTACTAGAAGTGTAACAAGGATTTGACTTGCATGCTCCACTCCGGGACAGAGGCATAATGACTAGCCTGTAAGTGAGTCAAAATACCCTTTCTCTCTGGAAATACCAGGCTTAAATCTGGAAGCTGCCAGATCCACGCCTTTCACAGTGAGCACATGCTTCAGCAGCGCAAGTAGGGCGTAAGGGCGCAATTGCGGAAAGGCCCGGCTAAATATGATTCAGGGTTTCTGCAGCTATTTGCAGGTTACTAAGCTTATCGTCTCTCTTTCAAATCTTATTTTCCCTCACAGGGAACAATGCCTGAATATTTGTATAATACATCTTGGAACCAAAGCTCTGTTTATTTTGCAAAATTAGTTGCTGGCTGTCGCACTGGTGTTCTAGCGTTTGTTTTCCCAAAACTGTGTGTATGGAAAGCAGTGCTGAAGAGTGATTCTGTGGTTTGCTTTGGCTCTGTATGGAAGCTTGGTATTGATTGTGTGTTCTTTTTTTCCCTTAGGGTGCGAATATGGCCAAACAGATTGGAGCAGCAACATATATTGAATGCTCAGCCTTACAGTCAGAAAACAGTGTGAGAGACATTTTTCATGTTGCCACCTTGGCGTGCGTGAATAAAACAAATAAAAATGTTAAACGAAACAAATCACAGAGGGCAACGAAGCGGATTTCACACATGCCTGGCAGGCCAGAACTTTCTACAGTGGCTACAGACTTGCGAAAGGACAAAGCAAAAAGTTGCACTGTGATGTGAAGGACCTAGATTACCTTAAGAAGGAGGATGAGTGTGTTCAGGAGAGGTGAAGGCTCAATGAAGTACACAGCCACATGGTATATAATGAGGGCTTACGCCAGTGCTTTAAAGGAGACTCTTCACTCTGTTGTGTGAGATTGTACTTAGGAACTGAGGATGTAGACCAAGCAGTGAAAAGAAATGGCTCTAAATGAGGTGGCATCAAGAAATGTAACATGGAAGAAAATGCCAAAAAAGGAAAATATTTGAATGTGCTGAGAAGAGAGAAGGTGAATGGAAAAATAGCACAGCAAAGAGATGTCCTTGACAATACTTGTTTTGTTAATGCTCTACTCTTGGATGCTACCACTTTGATTTCGATAAAATAATACTTTAACGTTTTTAAAACCAGACTTATTAATGTGCCCTCCTCATTAGGGAGCTATTCCTGTGACCTTATAGTTGGTTTTCCAAAGGATATGATATAATTTTCTAGTAGCCCATCACTAAAATGGAAATTACGTGAAGGCCCGTGGGTCACCTAGAAGAAAACACTGTATGTGAGAAGTTTGGAGTTTGTGCTGACATCTCAGCAAGGCAATCTAAACTTGAGCAAGTTGAAGATGATGACCGTTTGAGACTTCCCAGTATTATAGGTGCCCTCGCTACAGGTCAAATTGGCGTGTGGGGGCAAGCTACCTGCCTGTTCCAGGACTCTTGACTTTCCATTCCTCTGTAGTTGTAATTTAAAATGGAAATGATCTCAAGTTCTGGTGTACTGTATGGGTATTTCACTGTAGGTTCAACTATAAAATCAAATGAAAGGTGCTAAGAGCTCTGATTACAAATGATTGTTAGTTTTGAGAAAATAATTCATTAAGCCTTACTGCCTAGCTGAGGAAGCCCTGAGACTCCTCTGCTTCTGTTAGGGCCGGTAGAGCCCAGCAGTTAAGATTTAGCCCTCTGAAAATGCTATGGGGAAGAGCTATTCCATGATGTGGTTCTATGCGGTTATGCTTAAAACCAAGAATCTGCAAATGAACCGGCAGAGCCAGATTATCTTGTATGCGATACACTCCCCTATGATTATTTGGGGCAGCCGTCTCTTACTACAGATTTCATTCGCTCATGGTGAGCGCTGTGAGGAAATGGAGTCTGCAGAACTGTGACGCCTTAAAGGGTCCCCAGTGGAAACGGGATACAGCGTTTAGTCTGCAAGACTAATGCATACGTATCCAGACAACGATCATTTAAACATAACTTCAGTGAACCAGATGAGTCAAATTCTTCTTAGCTTGCTGATTACTGTTGTTAAATTAAATAAATCAGCCTTTAAAATAGTTTGCAACTGTTTCCTGACCAACTTCACTTCATGGCTTCTCTCAAAGAAAGGATACTGTAAGCTCAAACCAGTGTGGCTATAGCTTGTTGAGAACAAGCATTGTTTCTGATGATAATGCTTCATTTTTGAAGTATTAAAGCTGTGTTCATGTTGATTTGTGCAAAGGTAAAGGATTACCATAATTAATACCCAGCTCCATATGTTCCCAGCACTTTGTTTCATCTGCTAAAAGAAGGAAAAAAAACTTCCAATTGTTTCCCACAAAAAGACATTTTTACCACCATTAATAAGCTTTTGACTGATGCAACCATGCGCTTAGGGCAGTATTACAAAATAGCTGGTAAGTGCTTTCTGTATTTAAATATTGTGAAAAGAAAATAAGTTATAACTGTTATAAAACAGGACATCCATTACTTTTTTTAATTGTTGAAGTCACTTTGTATGTTTGGTTAATGTTTCTGCAGTATTTATTAAAATACCTTTTTTTTCTTTGAATAAAAAAAGTAATTGACTTGTAGTGTAAATGGCCTTTGTGTGTTAGTTCATTGTTACTTGTGTGTTTTGTGGACGTAATTGTACAGAACCGTAGGCCAGGCTTAGCTTGGAATTGGGATGTGAGCTGAATAGAAATCAGTCTCACTGACTCTTGCAGAAGCATTTTGGTTTTTTTTTTTGCCGCTTATCAAAGTATGCAGTGTGGTGCACTTATCCGAGCTGCATTTCCCAAAAATTACAGAGGCTGGGGAAACTAGAGCAAGCAAACAAGTGAATTGTGGCTTTCTTTAGCCTCCAAAGCATTGAATGCCTCTTTTTGAAAGGTTTTGCATGCATTGTTCCTGCGAGCCATTCTTTGTGAGTTAAGTAAAGGCAGGCTTGTCTCGCCAACAGACGTGCATATTTTCTGCCATCCTGTGACATAATGGTTGCTATGACTCTTGAAAGAGGAGTCCCCATATGGGAGTGCTTTGTTAGGTACTTCGGCTGTCACAGAGGGTAAGAGCCTGACCACAGCCAGCGTGCTCCTGCCCAGCAGAATCGGGGCAGGATTGGGTCTACTGAGCCGTGTGTGTTTGCTCTGTTTCCGAAGTCATTACAAAGTCCCAGCAGTTGCTTATCTTGCGAATGCTTGCCATTGCCCAGTGTTGTGGCACCTGATGATCCTTTTCTATTCCTGATGACAATCAAAGGAGTTTTTGTTTCCCTCGGTGTTTGTGTATGCTGTAATTGTATCGGTGAATAATTTACTGTGTAAGGAGGCCCTTATTTGTATGGCGGAGCACTGGTTTGCGTATGGAACGTCACTTGGAGATGAAGTGGTCTTTTCAGCAATTCATAAATGTGCAAGGACCGCTGCTGTCTGCTCATCCTTAAAACACAGGCCCTTCGTCAGTCCCTCTTGGATCTGGAGACAGTGCTCCATGAAAGCACGCAGCTGCGGTTTAAAAATTCCTCTTGTGAGACAGCCCTGAAACCTAAAAGCTGCATCTTGTTTGTAGTCTGCACTTGTCTTGTTCCAGCCTCCAAATCCTTCTGTCTTGCTGTGTATTTCTTAGATTGACGTGTTCTTTATTATTACATCTAAAATACCCCTTGTAGGTAATTACAGTCTATAATTAAGTTGCCTCTTCACTTTCTCTTTGTTAATCTAAACAGATTGAGTCCTTTGGCCGTAATTTTGTGAGTCTTGCTATAAGGAATGTTTTTCAATTCGTATTTAATCATCTGTGTAGCTTTTTTCTCTCCTCAGCTTTTTTTGCGTCTCTCTTTGAATTATAGATGCTAGAGCTGGACACAGGCTTCTTGTAGTAGTTGTGGCATATAACCTTTCTGCTGGTAGTACCTCACTTTCTCCATCTAAGCACTGACCTTTCTACGCCTAAGTTAACTGTACCCGCAGCGTCTCGGCGGCAGCTTCTGCTGAGGCAGCTGGTCCACGCGGCCCTCCAGCACGCTTCGCATCCGCTCTTTTGCAGGACAGTGACCCACAGAAAGCGCTCGGTGTCGTTTTCCTAACGCAGGTGGGTTTTGCTCGCCCCGGGTGAGCAATGTGGTGATGCATATTCTCTATTGTTTACTCCTCTCCCGTTGTTTATAAATCCTGCTTTTTTTTTTTTTTTTAATCCCCTGATTTAATGTTTTCTAGATTTTGGTAAAACTGTGAAGTAGTTTAGGACTAAGAAATAATCTCTGCGAGGCCGCACTGGAAGCATACCTCCCTGGTGGTGATCCCGTTTTGCTGTTGAGATCTCTGCGTGTTCCCAAGTAATTTTTGCTCCCTTTAAACGTGTGCAATCTTGATTTCCTGTCATTCCTGTTTCAGGCTGTGTGGTCACAAGGCAAAGGCTGAGATTATGGAGCTACTACGAACGTTCCCAACCCTACTTGGAAATCTACAAAAAAACCAGATACCAAGTTGCGCAAGGATCTGTTTTCCATTAAACCGCTTTGATGATCATTAGTTGTGTTACTCTGCTTTAGTCATGCTAGCTCAGTCCTTTTGAGTCACTTTGTTTGGCAGTAGGTGCGTGGAAGATGAAGGTGCCTTGATTTATCTACGTTTTCCTTCGAACATGAAAAAATGGTGGGAACAATGTAAGTTTTCTCTACAACTGCTGGAGCTTCCCCAGTGTTCCAGCACATGTGGAAAATGAGGGTTAGTAAATCACAAAGTTGTTTAGCCAGCTCTTGGACATGTGCTGAGTGTCTTTGGAACAGGGAGTATTTCATCATCATGTGACTGGAAGTAAATAATCTCTTTTCGCAGATAGAAAGCAGGAGTTCTCACTGCAGAGTCCAGCTTGCTTTTTCTGCTATTGCTGCTAGTTCTGCCGTTTCCATTAGAGCAGAACTGCCGTTAGGATGTTTTTGTTGTTCATTTGAAACTTCTCTTGTTAGTCTTGGCTAACACCATTTTAAACCTCTGAACAAGAGGTGAGATCAAAGGTTTGCTTTTCTGAAAGCAAGCAGCTGTAGCTAGCAGCCTGAACCGAGGTGACAGGCACAGCTAGAGCAGCCCAGTTGTGTTTGCCTTTGGAGGAGCTGTTTGTCAGACTATTGCCCTCATCAGCCCTGTAGTTGCTTGTTCAAGTGAGCAAGGCCGTAAACCCGAAGCTTCTTCCGTTTGTATAGCCTGTGGTTTGGTCAGATGTTTCTCTTGAGTACCATTTGGTCCCTGGAAAATAAGTTTGGCGCGTTCTCGTGTCTCAGTCCCTTTCCAGAAACGTTTAACCTCTGCCTTTTTTTGTTGTTGTTTTTTATTGCACAGCTGGGTTATGCAATCCCGTCCAGTAACTGAGGCATCTTGCTGAACCCGCACACGGCAGCACAACGCGCGGAGGGCCACAGTTCGAGAAGAGCCCTCCGAACCCGGCGGGATACCGCCGCTCGGCTCCAGCGGGGTTTGAAATCCTCCCTGTCTGCGAGCAGGACATGCGATTCAGCAACAGGCTGTTCTGTAGGATGTGTCTATTTAGGAAGTCCTTAGAGCGGGATCCTTTCCAAATCAGGAGCGAGTAGGCAGCAGGATACCAACCCAGCAGCAAAGACAACAGACAGCAAAACCAAAACCAAACCCACTCCAAATTCCTCACTAAACTCTGCTTTTTTAAATGTCCGAGTCATGCTATTGGTAGATATTTAGATATCTCTGCCTACCTATCTTGATAGCTGTCCCAGGTTATTCCGGGCAGTCCCAAGTGCAGTTATTTCCATGCCCGACGTGTTGTATAACCCACACGTACCCCTGCTGGCTCTCCTAAGGGAAGGATGATTCGCTGAAAAGCGAATAATTACTGATTCTCAGATCATTGGGCTGCTTCCTAACAAACTCCCTTACAAAAGTCTCATTCAAACCTCTCTTACCTGTTTGCCTTTGCACAAAAGCTATCCCGAATCCTGACGTTAAGGAAGAGCTGCAGCTGCCCCGCTGCCATCCTTAGAGCTGCAACGTTGGCTAGTGCCGCTGCGTCAGCTCAAGCAGCAAAGCACGTTCACGCCGTGTTACAACCAGAAGCACCTTTTATATTTTCCTGCAGGCCAAGTTGAGCTGTCCAGGAAATCCTGATATCCAAAACAGCACTTTGACACCGCTGAACCCTTGCGAGGGGAAGCTCGAAGCCAGTTTCTTATCGCCAGGGAATTGCTCAAGAGCCTTGCGAAAGCTAAAGTTGCTCGGTATCCGAGCGGAAATGTTCTGCCAAGTATCTCTCTTCTTCCCTTCTTAAATTAGCAATAAGCAGCCTAAGGAAAAGACCGCATACAATTTTAAAGCGGACCTGTGAAAAAAGCAATCCCACAACTGTAAAACAGGAAATACTTTTTTTAGCTCACCGATTCACGCACTTCACAAAAATTAGCTGCACCGTCCTGCAGGTCACAGCACAGCGTCTGAAAAATTCTCCTGAAGCTGCTAAATGCTTTTCTCTTGCAAGTCTCTGTCGAAGGGAAACGGTAGGAGTTTGCCTACAGCTGAACCGAAGGCGATCTGTGAAGTTTGCCGCGGTAGCGCTGTGACTCGGTGCAGCTCGCTGCACCCCGCTGCTGGTGCGCTCCGTGTCACTCGCCGGGCGCCCCGCGGGGCCGGGGCCGCTCAGGCAGCAGCAGTCCCGCGGGTGCGGGTGTCCTCAGGGGCCTTCAGTTACATGTGCTTAAAATGCACACGTGACGACACCGTCAGAGCTATGCTGCTAACGTCCTGAGCGTCCCGTCCCTGCCGCTCTGTGCACGGGCGGTCTGCAGCCATGCCCGCGACTGTTCAGGCGACAAAGTAGAATAGCCATGCTATAAATCAATTTAGGCCGGTATTTTAAAACCTAGTCTTGAAATGCACGTCTGCATTCATATGTCATCACCTAATTCAATGATGTGATTTTTAGCATTTTAACAACTTGTTTTGCAGCGACCGCCTTGCATAAGATGCATGTCTCTGCAGCCTGATACCCCAAAATGCTGCGTGTGGCCCATACTGGCCCCTCCGGTACGAGCAATTCTCCATACCTGGAATTAATTTAGCCAGAAGCCTTCCCCTGGTCGCGCGACCTGCGCTCGGGCTGCAGGAGGTCACGTTCGAGCTTCGTTTTGGGTGCAAAGCTCCCCGCGCGACAGGCGGCCCTGGCTGCCTTGCATCTCCCTAGCAGAAGGCAAAGGCTGTAACGCAGACACGGGTGTGATACAACCAGCTTGCCAGTTTTTAGCGCTAGAGCTGAAACCTCTGTGATGTAGTGCCCTGTTATTTCGCAGAATCACAGAAGGGTTGAGGTTGGCAGGGACCTCTGGAGATCATCTAGTCCAACCCCTCTGCTCCAGCACGGTCACCTAGAGCATATTTCCCAGGGTCGCGTCCAGGCGGGTTTTGAATATCTCCAGGGAAGGAAAGGGAGATTTGCACGACGGCCGCTCAGCATCGCGCAGGCCCTCGCCTGGCGCATCTCGAACGTCCACCACCCCTCCCAGCCAACGGGCTGCGTGCCGCCGCTGGCAGAGAAGTGTCCAAGAAACCTCCTCTCCTTTAAAGCCGCCTGGTCTCCGATGCTGCTTTGGTGGTTTTAACCAGCCTGACGAGCTGGAGGCCACCACGGTGACGAGCGGTGGTGATTTCTTCTTTCTACGTGGCGCTGCTCTGGGCAGAAGCGGTGCTGTAAATCCCAGAGCGCCACTGTCCCGCCGAGTACGTGTGATGGGGCAAAAACCAGAGGCGCTGCAAAGCTGAGAAGGGATTCAACGCGTGCTGGCAAGTTTGGGAGCTGCGTGCATCCCAGGGAGAAAAAACAAAAATGCAAAAAAAACCCCGAAACTCACAAGTTGCCATCTCGTCCCCTGGCAGCGAGAGCAGCTGCTGCCCACCCGCTGGCTTTTCGTGCCCAGGGACAGGGCCAGGAAGGGCAGGCAGGAGCATGGGGTGGGGGGGGACACGCAGAGACCCCGGCGCCCCGAGGGGCTGCAGAGGCTTTGCCTCCGTCCCGGCATTCATGTGCAAAGCGGCAAGGTTTGGAGAGCGTGCACGTGCGTGTGGGAACGGCCCGGCCGCGGCTGCGCTGCTGGCTCGCCCCTGGCGCGGCGGGAGCATCTGCTCGCCGCGCGTCCCGTCAAACCCGCGCCGGCGGCCTCCAGCCCGCACAAAGGCCCCCATTTCCATAACAGATGCTCTCGCTTTTCTTTTTTTTTAAATCTTAACGTTAAAGGTCGTTATCCCTCCCCTTTACCCCGCTGCCGAAGGCCTCCTGGGGGAACTGCCGGCGGGTCGGGGATGCTCCGCTTTCGGCCAACGGCTGGTTGCCCAAAGAGCCCGGCGAGTCCCCCCTCGCCCCCGGCACCAGGCGTGACTTTGGACTTTTTTTAATGTCCTTATGGAGTCTCCTGCCTCCATTCTGGCTTCGCCAGCGGAGAGAAAGGCCGGGGGCATGGGCGCCCCGGGCCGGCGAGGACGGCCCAAAGGGTCTTCACCTTGGCTCCTCGTCTCAAGCAAGCAGGTCAAAGCCGATTTCATGGGACGACAAGGGGCAAAACCGACCCCCCCCCTCCTGCCCCGAGCGAGCGGCCCGGCGTTGCGCTGCAGGAGCCAAGACGCCGGCGGCCGAAGGTCCCTGCCGGCGCCGGGCACGAGGCTGAGCTCCCTTCCCGAGCCCTAACAAATCCGCAGGTTAACCAGGATCGGGGAGAATGTGCCTTGTTTTTTCACTCTTGCTGGCTTTCTCTTCCCCAGCTGCAGCCGGTGCCCGGCCCTGGCCCCGAGCAGCGCTGGGGGAACACAAAATGAGGAGCATCTTCCCAAACGCTGGAGCGGCGTTCTTCCGATTCGAGGGTAAATTCCTGGAATTACTCCCATTAGGGTGTTTCTACCTGTTCGTTACCTTTAGTGGCTTTCAGGGAATATTTACTGCACTGCTGGTAGCGCTTGTGCTGTTCCGTGAGTGCCTTTTGTTCAAATAATGGTATACAAAGCAATAAAGGCAACTATGAGCTAATGCTATTTTTGTTAACTAGGCATTTCTCGAAACGCAAAATGTTGTTTCTCATTTTATTTTTTTTAACCTTACTTACAAGCGCAAGTGTATAGTCCCCATTTTATGTTACTATTCTGTATCATTTCATTTTGGTGGGATGTCTGAAATCCAGGTGCACGCATGCTGCTGCGCTTTACATCTTGAGAGGGCATTTTGGTGGACTTTTACCCTCAAGTGTTGTTAAATCAGTACAAATTGTAGACTTCAAAGAACTTGGTCAAAAAGACAGATTGAATCATTTAGCCAAAAGACTTCCCAAAGAGAGAGAGAGAGTGTCTTTCGATTTTCCAGCAGAGCCTCTGGTTTAGACGTGACCCATAACTCAAGAAAACAAATCTCCAGAGATATCTTGTCTTCAGAGAGAGGTCTGGTAATATCCGAAGAATGTAAAAATATTCTGTAGGTAGAATGTTTAGGTTTCATGTTACCCAGGCCATGAAAGCCTAAGTGAAAAAGCTTTATTTTGCCCTCCTTTCAGCTCAGATGATTCCTGCACCTCTTCTTTTCAAGCAAACGCTTTAGACACAAGCAAAGAATTCTCATCGCTTTCCTATTGCAAAGCAATTCCTGCTAAAACCAGGTAAGAAAAAGGCTTTTTTTAAGGATGAAATTCATAATTGGCATATGTTATACGTGCGCTATTGATAAGTTCATAGCATATCGTTCCACTTAATGCAGCCCTTCAGCGTCTCCCTTTATCAGTTTTATATGAATAGTTAAAATCTTTCTGTACAAATACGGACTTAAATGACTGCTGTGACTGGCTGCTGGCTCAAGAGCAACTCCCTGAACCTACTTGTATAGAAGACCCTTGAAAGAAACATTTTTCCTGGATTGTTTCTTTTAAACTAGCTGAATTAAAGTCTTTGCGTGGTCGAACAGATCTTTGCAAGATCCCGTTTGTTTTCGGCTCGGGAAAGTTCAGCTGCCTATAGCGAAGCGAGCAATAGCTGCTCACCACAAAACGCGACGCCTGTGTCCATTTATAAAGTACTTATGGACGATGACACATACGTTTCTATTTGCTATTGATTCGAGGAGTGTCAGGCACTCTTTTTCCAGATAAATTACAGCCAAGCAGAGGTGGTTCCCCCTCTCGGAGGTATTATCTCCATCGAAAGGTGAACAGGTCAAAATCCGTGTGTGGAAGGTTCTTCCAAAACATATGATTTCATGAAAAGCAAGATTTGTCTTGGGAAAATATCAGTTCCAGCCTAATACCTTTTTTTTTTTTCTTAACTCCTGCAAGAGATGTCAACACAGACGTTTTTAACTTGGCTTTCATTTAAAATGTCATGTTGCTTTGGTAATTCGAAACTGGAGTCTGAGGATGTGTAAGGCCTGTCCTTTGTAGTTGACAACAAGAGGAACCAGCAAGCTACAAAAGGACGAGGACTTTGCATGCAGTCGCTGCCCTAATTCCCCCGGGAATAGCTGGAGGATTGCACGCGGAGATTTGCCTGAGCCAGCGTTTGGTGGGTTTAATGTAATTCTTCGGCATCCTGCTCCTCCCACTGAATACAAAATGCGCTTCGGTCTTTTTAGCTAAGCCATTTTCTCACCTCTGGCCCTGACCCTCTAAGAAGATAACGTAAAAATTGCAATTGTCCGCAGGGAAATTGAATTAATTCAGCCTAAGCTAAAAAGAAACCTATTTATTGTAAGCAGTTAAGGAATTAGGAGAGCGCATTTACTCCACTGAAACAGTTGCCCAAGCAAGAGGAGAAATATAAAATGGCAGTTGGTATTAATAGAAAATGTAGTTAATGAAGATTAATTCATTTAATATTTTCTTTCTACATTTAATGTTTCTCTATTACCAGTAGAAACATTTTTTTAAAAATATGTACTGAAGTGGCTATCTGATTTCCTAGAGAAGTAATATAACACTAAACTAGTCACCATATGCAATTATTTTCATTATGAAAGCTCAGTCAAGAAAAAAATGAGGTGCATGCTTATTAAGCATATGAATCGTCCTTAAGCCTTTGATGAAACTGAAGAATATGCTGAAGTGCTTCTTTGAATCGAGGTTTAATGCACCCCTTTAGCTTTAAGTACATGCCTAAGTATTTTGCGTGGTGGGGATAAGATTATTCACACACCTAACGCCATCTATGCTCTTACATGCTCTGCTGAACTGTGATTTAATTCCTTTTGTCCAGATTACTCAAGGAGCTCCTTCATGTGCCCCTTCAGGACTCAACGGCAAAGCGCAGCCTGCAAAAAAGACCACTTTTGGCCTTGTCTGAGGATGCCACCCACAGGCGACTAGCTTCACCCCTTTCTTCTGGCTCAAAACCAGCACTTGCCCATTTGGGGACCGTGATGTGTCAGGCAGAGCTGGGGCTGCATGTGGGCATCATGGCCCACCAGAGGAAGACAATGGTGGTTATAGTTGGCACCTTGCATGAGTTTCCTCCACCAGGGAAACTCTACACTTGCCATCTGCCCTTCACATCCTACCCAGGGGCTCCTGTCCCAAGATGAGGAAAAATTTGCTGTTGAGTTGGCTCCTAGAGCTCAAAGGTTCTTCCTTGGCTGCCCTGAAGATCTGAAGACAAGCCTGAGGGTGGTTTCTCACAAATATTGCACCAAAGTGGCAGGTCCTACAGGCTGGTGCCCACTTCTGCTTGCCATTCAACCCTTGCTAAGGAAAGGCGTTACCGAACGCGGTATCTGCAGTTTAAATTACCCAGGAGGTCCTCCTGCCTTAACAGGGGCTGGCTGAAGAAGCAGCAGGCATAAGTACACAAGAAATACTCAAGGACAAGAGCAAGACGCTTGTATCGTGAGCGCGTACCCACAATGCCATCTGCAGCCCCCCAAGTGACCACTGAGAAGTCCACGTTATAACAGCGTGATTTGCTAATCACAGCAACAATGACAGCTGCTGTCCGTCTCTGACAACGGGGGTGAAGGCTACTGTTTCACCAGCATTTTGGCAGGGCGCGATAGAAGAGACGTTGCTCCAACGTAGGTGGCTCCACGGACAATGTCCCCGCGCCAGGGTGGGCATCCACCTTTCCTCAGGCTGGTGGGCACCACGGGGTCCCACAGAGATGTGGCCCAAACTGTGGGCGATCTTCCTGCAGGGTAGTCCAGGAGCGGCTTTTACGAGCTCCTGTTTTCCAGGGCAGGATACCAGAAATGACGATGTCCCTTTCCATCGCGCTCGCACCTTGACACTCTCCTTGCCAATATTCCCCAGCAGAAGAATCTAATTTAAAGCCTCCTTTGAAGTTCTAAATAATTTGGCTCACGCGCTTTAATTTTTATAGCTTTCCTGTACATTTGATATAGAGGAGCGCTTGCGTTGTTTGTAGCATCCTGGGACTTTCCGGCTAAATAACATTTACATTGCATGGAGTTAATATTAAACTCCACAAAACTGCTAGTTGAGAAAAACCGATCAGTAGGTTTCCTCTTAAATTTCCAGGTTGTTTCTTTCCATCAGATCTTAAAGGCTAAATTTTAAAATCTTTTCTATATCTATCTTATATAGGCCTTCTTTTTTTTTTTTTTTTTTTTTTACAAAAAAAGGCAAATTGTATCTAACTACAACAGTAAATTAGTAAAAATCAGACAGAAAACAGGTTGCCATAATTCCTATAAGGTAAACAAATTTAGATTCAGAAGAAACTCTAGCTGACAATATCTTTTAACTAAAGTGTTCATTACAAATATCCTTATTAAATAGCTTTCTTTGGAAGAGGTATCAAATGGACTTCATTTGCAAACGCTGATTTTTGTACAGCACATATAATCCCCACAGAGAGACTTTTCACCATAAAATGCCCGAGTCTCACAGAAATAGATACCGTACTATCTGTCTCTTGAAGAGATTCACAGATACGCTAGCTTTTGTACTGTATTTCACCAGCACTTTGCATCACTTCAGAAGCCGCGATGCAGAAAGCACCAATTTGCAAAACATGCCTATCATCATAATTATTTTTAATTGCGGTCATATGGAAACGCTCCAGTGCTGGGGACTTCGCAACGAGACGGCTGGAGACGGCAGTAAGCAACTGCTGTCGCTGGGCCATTGGCATCATCGCCAACACGTTTGGGAGAAAGTTGAGTTTTTGGGGCCAGGATCTGCTGGGTTCGTTTGAAGCAGAAAGCAGAGGAATGGGCAAACCTAAACCACTCGGGCTATGGAAGGGAAAATAATATTTGCAAAATCTGCAGTCCAGAAAGCGAGCGAGGTGGCGAAGTTGCACGCAGGTGTTTCAGAAGATACTGCTACGGAGGGGACGGTCCTGGCTGCGGTCACACCAGAAAATGGAGGAAAAAAAAAAAATTAAGGGATGATTTAGTGCAATCGGATGCAAACTCATTTATACTGATAAAAGCAATTGCAGCCTACCCAGTGTGTAATTTCCCAGTGGAACTCATTGCCCAAAGCAGGCCAGGATTTTATTAAGAATAAATAATAATAATAATTAAAAAAAGAGATTACCGCCTGTCAGAGCGGCAGCATCCGTCATCCGCAGCTGCCGGGATGACCCTGGGGCGGGAACGCGCGGCTCAGGGCAAAACCCCGCCGGCGCCGGCCCTCCGTGGGGCTTTTTGGTAATTTCTAGCGCATGTATTTTGCTACCGGAGTGGACATTCAGGGCTCAGATTTCGCCTTCCTCCGGCATAAGCACCCCGGGCGCCGCGTAATAGTTGAAAATCAGTGCAACTACACGGAGGAAACATCTAGCTGTCAGGCTAGCCCCTTCCCGCTATTCGTGGGAAGGTGTTTAAGGACACAAAGCTGCATTTCAGGAGTCCGACTCGGGTCCCTTCCTCCGGTAAGGCAGCCCGTGACGGCCGCCCATGCGAATCGCTGCGCAAACCGGGGTCCGCTCACTCACAGCGGAAGTCGGCCTTCAAAAAAAACACGGCATAGGCACTTAAAAAAAAAAAAATTATTTATGTGATATTGTTTGGGATGGCTCGCCATGATATGATGCTTATCGCTACACTTTGCACTGTTCTTCAGGCACCGTTTTTTTTCAATTAGGCACAAAAAAATCGATTTTCTCCAAGCTGTGATTTAGCTGGAGACAACCGCTGGTTTCCCGCAGAAAGAGTGTTAAGCAAAAAAAAAAAAAAAAAAAAAAGCTCTAGCTGCTGCCTCTCTCTGAGGTGCTTACGGCTGAGGAGCTGTGCGCGTTCAACGCCCCCGTTGGCCACGCTTACCCGTATTTCTCAGACTAGCAAATAGCTGTCTGCATCTTTCAGCAAACGGACGTCAAGACCAACTGTATCAATTTCAATAGTGAAAATTATTTAGAAGCTGCCTCGCTTAGTATGAAAGAGTGAACGGGCAGCGCTGGAGCCGGGTTTGCAGCGCTCGGGGCAGCGGGGCCGGAGCGACGGCAGCCGCAGGTCCCCGGCGATATCACGTTTCCCAGAGGGACCGTTACAGAAATACGGCGGTAAATTTAGGCAAATTTTTGCTAGGATAAGCAACACCCCTTTTACTCACACTTACCAATTTCATTTCTGAGCAAACAGCAATCTTCATAATGCTCGCCAGAAAGTCTCCGTATCCTTCTGGACTCCTTATCCTATTACAATTAATTAAGGGCTGATTACTCGTTCCGCCTTTTAACATCTCTCCTTCCTAGCTGCAGCCAGGGGATATTTCGGAGGTGGCGCAGTCCCTGGTGCGTCACCGTGGCAGGTTGTGCTTCGCTCAGCTCCCAGCAGGAGCAAGGGAAAACCCTGGGAAACGGCAGTACGGAGATATGTAAGAATACCAAAAATGCATTTTTTCTTGAAAAAAAGAAAAAGGTGGGGGGAGTCATCTTTGGAATTTGTTGGTTAAAAGCGGGTTTATCTTACCCACATAAACATTTCAAACAAAAAACTGGTTCGGTGATATGATGACTGTCAGATTCGAAGGATGGAGGTTATGGTCCTCTAACCAGATATCCACCAGAAGAAAAAAGGAAGCCTCGCCCAGTAAATCCAGCACCATGGATTTACCTGCTCAAACACCCGTTTGAGCTATCAGGCCTTCTACAGCAAAATCCAGCTTGACTTGGCCAAGAAACAACAGGGAATTTACCCTGGGTCTAGGGACATTCTCCCTGTAGTTAGTCACCCTGAGATTTACAGCGCATTGACAGAATCACAGAACGGTTGAGGTTGGCAGGGACCTCTGGAGATCATCTAGTCCAACCTCCCTGTTCAAGCACGGTTACCTAGAGCACATTACCCGGGATTGTGTCCAGACAGCCTTTGAATATCTCCAGCGAAGGAGACTCCACAACCTCTCTGGGCAGCCTGCTCCAGTGCTCTGTCACCCTCA
The DNA here is from genome assembly GCF_040807025.1 of Struthio camelus. Classification (NCBI taxonomy): domain Eukaryota; kingdom Metazoa; phylum Chordata; class Aves; order Struthioniformes; family Struthionidae; genus Struthio; species Struthio camelus. Next base: position 44,052,264 of record NC_090947.1, on the reverse strand, counting down.
CAGGAAAGAAGCTTTCCCTCATGTTCAGGTGGAGCTGCCTGTGGTTCAGTTTCTGCCCGTTACCTCTTGTCCTGTCACTGGGCACCACGGAGAAGAGTCTGGCCCCATCCTCTCGACACCCTCCCTTCACATACTTGTACACGTTGAGGAGGTCGCCTCTCAGTCTTCTCTTCTCCAGGCTGAAGAGTCCCAGCTCTCGCAGCCTTTCTTCATAGGAGAGATGCTCCAGTCCCCTCATCATCTTAGTAGCCTTCCGCTGGACTCTCTCCAGTAGTGCCATGTCTCTCTTGTTTTGGGGAGCCCAGAATTGGACCCAGGACTCCAGGTGAGGCCTCACCAGGGCTGAGTAGAGGGGCAGGATCACCCATGATGGGCTTTTCTGCTAACGAACCCTCTCCAGATGGACATGGTCCTGAGCCAACCTCCACCTGCAGCTTCTCATCTGGTCGATGGGGTTAGGAAATGAAAGCCCTCGTGGAGGTTGGCGAAGTGTTTGGAGACCAGGGGGCACCAGCTGCGAGTCTGCAGCGAGAAGTGGCAGCGAGACCTTAAATGGAAATTTCTGAATGAAGCAAAATGATTTTTTAATCATTGCTCAGGCACTTCTGGCAACATTATTAGCAGGAATGTCTGTCCTTATTACAAGCAGATGTTTCAGCCAGAGGTTGCCCCCGGAGCGGTGAAGCCTTTGCTGCGTTTGTTTCTCCACCGCTGGAAGGCTCTTTCATTCCCGGCAATGTGCGACTTTGTCTTGAGCCAGGCTGGGCCGGGTCGAGTAAGCGTTTAAATTGGGTTCAGCCTCCTTGGAGAGCGTTCTCGCGCTTTGTGAGCGTGGTTCTTCCCAGCAGGTGAAATTTTTTTTCCCTAGGTGTAATGGAGGAGGCCTTTCCAGCCGCCCTCCAGCGCTTGAGGGCCAGAGACCTGCCCAGAGGGTCGCTGCTGGCCTTCGCAGGCAGGACTCGCCTAAGTCACTGCTTAAAATGGAGTTAATGGTGGGGGGAAGGCTTAAACGAGCTGCAAAGCAAGCCAGCTTGAATACGCTCCTAATCTAGCTGAAAATGTATTATTTCCCCTAAAGGTGATGTCCTCAGAAAGTTTGGGTTGTCGGCGAGGAAAAGCGCTCCCCCCTGTCATCCACCTCCTCCGGCAGTCCTGCGCGTAAAACGAGTGAAACGAATGAAAAGCAAGCAGTTTAACAGAGCGGGGCAGGAGGTCGGTGACGTTGGCCGCGAAGCCCCCTAGAAACACTCCTCGGCGGCTTACGAACCCGAAGCCCAAACGGAGCGCTTTGAGACGGCTCAGAAGAGAAGGTGCTCCGTCCAGGAGGGAGGCGCTCAGGGCGCTTGGGCTCCTTTGGAGGCGAACTCGTGTAACGAGTGCGTGGGAAGCCGAAAGGCGAGATGAAAAGCCCCGTTTGCCCCGCACAGAGATTGCGGGAACGCTTATCGGCCCTTCGCAGCCGAGCGCGGCTCAGATTAAAACCTGGGGCTTTCCTCCCAAGCTAATCATGCAGCGCATACTAAACGCGAGGCCAACAACAGAGCAGCTGCAGAGGTCTTTATATTAAGATACTGTCCACCTGCATAATAAGAATAATTATTAAGAAAGGAAACTTGAAAAGGAAATTGCCCATAATGGCACGTTAAACACTCCGGTAAGGCTGCTGCACGGCTCGTGCTACGGCGCGACTTTCTTTTGCATCTCCACGAGATGCTGCTAGAAGCCGAAAGGCTTTTTTGGGGCCACCGGTGCCCTCGAGCACGCCCAGCCCCACAACACAGCGCTGCAAGGCTGCCCGAAGACCTGCCAAAAACAGAAGGCTCTAATTAGGGATAAATTACTGCATTACCCTCCCAATCCTGGAAGGCTTTACCAAGGCAGGCACAGGATTTGCAAAGGGAAGAGCAGCGAACCCCGGTTGCTTTTCAGGGAAAGCACCTCTGCGCTTCATCACGGCAGCTTTGCCTCCATATATGGGGCATGGATCGAGGCCGGATGAATAATGGAAACTTTCCGGCTAGCTTTAGCTGGCCCTGTTTCACCGGGTTTACATTCCTCCGGCGCTGTGGCTCCACAAGCCCCACGTGGGACGGCCCCGACTCCCGCGGCACCAGCGGCACAGCCGGCCGCACCGTCCCACGCACGGGGCGAGGTGCTCAGGGGCTCCCGGCGGTAAATGCACAGGGGAAGGCAAGAAAAATGCCCCACAAGTGCTGCCCACGGTGGCATTTCTGCATCTGCATCCCCTTCAGCAGCAGCACCCACTCCCCAGGGGTCCCATCTCCTCCCCACTTACCACCCCACCTTCAGCTGCAGATGACTTTGCTGGATTTCAGCTGCTCTGATGGAGCTCCCCACAACAGCTGTCTGCTTCGGGCAGGTTTTTCTAGGAAGGCTGCAGCAAAAGGAGCTCATTTCCCTAAATTAAGGTGAAAAGAAATGTTTTGTTCCTGTCAAAAAAAAAATTGCTGGTGAGGCACTGCTGTGGTGGTACTTCAGCGGGAGGCTGGTTTCCTCCCTCCTGGGGGAGGCAGCAGGACTTGGGAGTCATCCCAGCATGGTGGCCCCACTTGTCACTCTGTGGTGGCCCCGCTCATGCCAGTGTGGTGGCCTTGCTCATCCCCCATGTGGTGGCCCTGCTCATCCTCACGTGGTGGCCCTACTTGTCCTCAAGGGTCCACGGGAGAAGCAGCGCGGCTGGGGAATCCCTGCTCCCTGCCAAAGTTGCTTTGCTTGGCATTGTCCTTACACAAATGCAAAGGTAAAAAACAGATAAAATGTTCTAGAATATAACCAGAAAGGAATAAATGATGGTTTCTAGGCATGCGATCTTCTTGGTGCAGCCAAGGAAGGGTTTTTGCAGATTTGGGTCTGTTCTCCACAGGCCTCAGGCTGACCCGCATCTAAATACACGGGCCACCAGCCACGTGCCGGAGGAGAGAGCTCTTAATCCCACCTTGATCTACCCTCTCGCGCAAGCCTAAGACCTACTGTCTCTTTAATTTATAACATTTCAATAAAAACAACCCGCCACACTGACTCATGTTGCAAAGTTTATAGGTTTTGACTCCACTCCAGCATTCACAGGGTCCTGGGGTTGCTAGAAATCCTTGATTGTGAGAAAAACGAACTGGTCCTGCCCTTCTCAGACCAAGGCAGGTCCGCTCAGCATGGGGCAGCGTGGCCTTCCAGCCCTCTCCCCCAAAACCGCGTAAAAAAACAACACTGGGAATTTCCAGCTGGAGAAAGGCCCAAGAGGCACGTCAGGAACGAGTCAAGCAGCAACGCTACCGAACCCACGGGGGCCTTACAGAGCCGTGTTGTGTCCCAGACAGCCCTCATGTGTCATCAAAGGTCCATGTCTGAAGCAGGCTGGAGGTGAAGCAACCCAGACGCCAGCTCTCCGGCAAGGTGGGAGACGGCGCTCGGCTGCCCGCAGGGTGGTGAAAGCCCCGGCGTGGGGCCCCCCCACTTCCAGGGTGGCAAAAACCCTCGGAATAATCCAAACCACGTCACTGGGCACGTGTAGCCCGATGGCTCCGGCTCCGGCACGCTCGGCAGGGTCTATCGCCTGCCTTTGAGAGCAGCACTTTCCCCCCCGGCTCACGCTCAAGTGCAGGGATCAGCCGGCAGCCCGCAGGCACGAGGCGCGCTCCTGTCCCGGAGCCCTCTCGCCCGCGCCACCAGTCCAGCCCAGGCGGGTGTCCGAGCCTGCGGGCGCGAGGGGTGACCGCGGGGAATGATTTCCGAGGAAACGCTGGGAAACAGGCAGCTCGCTGCGTTTGGATGCTGTTTCCAAAGCGAGCTGGAGAAAAGAGATGGGGATGGGGACGGGATGGGATTGAGGTGGGAGGGAGATGGGGACAGAATGGGATGAGGACAGGACAGGGATGGGGCCAGGGACAAGGAGACAGAATAGGGACAGGGACAGGGATGGGGACGGGGACAGGGTGGGATGGGATGGAGACAGGATGGGGATGGGGACGGGACAGGGACATAAAGTCTCGGAGTATTGGGGCAGGATGGGATGGGATTGGTATGGGGACAGGGGTGGGATGGGACAGGACAGGATGGGACCAGATGGGATGGGGATGGGGACAGGATGGGATGGGATGGGGATGGGGTGGGATGGGGAGAGGTTGGAGGAGAATGGGATGGGATGAGATGGGATGGGATGGGATGGGATTGGTATGGGGACAGGGGTGGGATGGGACCAGACGGGATGGGGATGGGGACAGGATGGGATGGGATGGCAATGGGGTGGGATGGGGAGAGGTTGGAGGAGCATGGGATGGGATGGGATGAGAAGGGCTGAGATGGGGACGGGGCTAGGTCTGGTTCCCACCTTGAGCTCTGAGACTGGGACGGTATGAAGAGAGATGAGGTTTCTTGGCTGCGCACACCAAAATCCAGAGAGATTTTTTTTTTTTTTTTAAACTCTCTTTTAAAGCACACAGCCCGTGTTTCTGAAGTTAACCTGTGCTCCTGAACGGGCAGGATTTTGCCTGCATTTTAAATCCCTTTTCGCTGTGGTCCGCAGCGCGATGAGGCGCCCTCCCAGCAGCCGGTTCGCACGGGCGGCCCCAACAGCTCATCGTCACAAACATCCCCCTCCGTTTCTCCCATTACCTCCCCCTGCGCCTGCTCCGGTTTTCGCCCCGCGCCGGGCAAGGCCGAGAGGATCGACACGCTCACTTGTAACCAAGATCACAAGCCGTCTCCGCCAGGCAATTGAACCCAAACGCAGTCAAGGGAAAACAGAGACCGTTGCAATAATATATATCAGGTGCCAGAGGTTGGTAACTCTAATTTGAAGATGTTATTTAAGCCTCTGCTACCAGTATTATTCCCAAAACAGAGTTTCCAGTGGGGGGCTGGCTGGGCTCTTAGTGCTGCCAGGAAAATGCACCCTCTTGCGCATCTCCTGGGCTTATCGTCACCTGCCGGGGAAAGTCGTATCACCGCTGAGCTGTACTGAAACCCAACCCTTGCCTAGCTGAATTCAAAACACCAACACGAGTGCTGTGCTGTTGATGTTGCCCAAGTCTTAGCGGGGTTTTAACACAGCGGTGGGTCACAAAGTCTTTGCAACGTGAGGCAGACAGGTGAAATGAGGATTTTGCTTTCTCGGCTCCTATTCCCTCAGCGGCCGCCGCTGCTCTCAGCGCTGGCCGCAGCTGCCCTGGTGCAGCTGAGCAAGGGCCAGCGGCCCCGGCACCGTGCTTCCCGCACCCTGGCACCGCTGTTCCCGCACTCTGGTACTGCAGTTCCTGCGGTTCCTGCACCCCGGCGCTGCAATTCCCCCAGTTCCCGCACCCTGGTGCTGCGGTTCCCCCAGTTCCTGCACCCCGGCGCTGTGGTTTTCCCAGTTCCTGCGCCCTGGCGCTGTGGTTCCCACAGTTCCTGCACCAGCAGCCCGCTCTGTTTTGCAATGCTCAAATGAATCAGCTCTTCCACGACAGCTAGGTTTACAGCAAGCTGTTTGCAAACGGCTTGAGCTGCTCGGTTTTAATGAGAAAATCTGCAAAATCTGCCACGCAAAGCTGCATCACGGCGGCGGCTGGCTGCGGAGCGTGGCTCGGGCTTGCCTGGCGCTCGCTGAAGGGAAGTGCACGTAGCACGACGCACCCCAGCCTTTCCTCTAAACCTTGTTTTACACAAACGGATAGATGGTTGAAAAAGTGACAAATTCAGAAATGTTTCCCATATGCTCAGGGTTGGTGGCACCATAACTCGCATTTCAGCTGCAGTGTTTAGTATAACTTTATTAACTATCCTGCCTAATTACTCCTCAGCGAGGGTAGTTGTCTGAGCTCTCCGGAGGAAAGCACAACATCAATAGGAGCTAGCAGCTCTTCCCAGCTGCGCGCTTTTACTGGTTCCAGATGTGCAAATAAAAGAAATGCTGACAGCGATGTGCTGTCCTGGCTGGAAGGAAATGAAGTGCACAGACGGTTTCCTAAACCCCGCAAAGGCCCTTAAATCATCCAGCACCAAAACCAATATTTGCATTTTAATCTTTGCTTAATTTGAGAGATTAGGGGGTTGGACAAAAGACGGAAAATTTTGCGGTGGCCTTTGAAGTTGAGTTTTCTTTTCTTTTCTCCTGGTTACTTTCCCCTTTTTCCAGAAAATAGGCGGGGAGGGACGTTCTGCGAGAGCCGCGCGTCCCCCGCCGCTGCCCGGCCCTCTGCAGCGCCCCGCGAAGCCGCCCCCGGCCCCGCGCAGCAGCGCCCGCTGGCACCTCCTGGCGAAACGAGTGAGAGCGGAGCTACGTTTGCCCTTCCCTGCCCCGAAAGCTCTTGGCCGCAGAGAGATGAGAGAAAAGGAAGTGGTTTCGTTGCCCTCCTCCTGCTTTTCTGGAGGCAGTGGAAACAGAGGCATTGCCGAGGGCTTCGGGAAGTCCCATCCTGCCTGGTGCGCGTTGCTCACGGATGGGAGGGGGCTGATAATGGCCTTGCACGGAGCACGCTGTCATATAAAATCTTTTTAAAATAAGTAAGAAAGGCCCAACAATGCTTGCATCAAAGGGAAGAAAGAAGGTGGGGGAGGAACAAAGGAATTGCCTGATGATCAAACGCAGGGTTCGGGCTAATCTCCAGAAAATGGCTTTCTGTCAGTTGTCTGAGGAGGTGTGCAAGCGTTTGCAATGGTCATATCACCCCATTTGCAGTGGTCACATCACCCTGTTTGCAATGGTCACATTGCTCCGTTTGCAATGGTCACATCACCCTGTTTGCAATGGTCACATCGCCCCATTTGCAATGGTCAGATGCCTCCTGCAGTGTGGTCGTGGCCCTGGGCAGGATGCGCCCAGGGTGGCACAGGCGTATTCCCTGCCGGCCGTTCATTCCTGCTGCTGTTCTCCATGAAACGTGGAACGGGACTGCCAGATTCGGAGGGATCTATTCTTACTTCAGAGCAACCGTTCGGTTCCTTCCAGACACAGTGTCCCCATGCTGCATTTACCGTGAGCTCTGAGCCGCTGCTATAAGCTCTGCTGCCCGGCAAACGCCGCTCTCGGGGTTAGGCGACCGTGCCGCCAAGGGGCAGCGCTTGCACGGCTGGTCTTTGCGTCCTGGAGCCCTGAAACACCAGTTCAGGAGTTTCCAGGGCACAAAACGGTGTTCCCAAGCTCCGGCCGGGGCGCTCGCTTCCCAAGGGTTAAGGGGGGCTGAGAAGGCCTTTGCTGCATGCCAGGAAGGCGTTGGAGGCGCAGCACGGGGACAGGGCAAAAGCGCTCGAGTTTCCACAGTTTCACGTCGTGCCTGGGAGCGCAGAAAAGCACAGCGCTTCTTAAAGCATCATTTTGTTGTAATTTTAATGAGCAGCTCAGGTCAATTCTCTCGCTGCCTCCCAGCAATCTGTCTTGCTCTGCAGTTATTAGGCTCCGAAACGTTCAAGTCAGCTAATTTGAAATGACTTTCTGGATTTTTATGTATTTCTATAAAAAAGGGCTTTCATGACCAGCGCTTAGCACCCGTTTCAAATATCTGAGCCTGGCGGCGATGTTGCCTCTTTGCGCTCGATACCTCCAGTTTTCACCTTGCCGCGCGCAAAAGGGCTTGGGACGCCGCATAAAACACGCGTCATTACACGCCGAGGCGCCTGTTCAGCCTGCAAGAAGCCCATTCAAAACATCTGCCTACAGTTTAACGCCAGGTAGGACCCCCCCCCCCCGAAAACCGGGGAGAGAGCTCAGCAGAGCGGCCGGCCCTGCCTCGCGCCGCCCGTGCGATACCTTCCTTTGGGCGCGATTAGAGGTGAATGGGGACGCGGTCTGGTTCCCAGGAGTGGAAGCGGCTTTTAATCAGAGCTAAACACGCATCCCGGCAGCGCTGAATGTTTAAGCACCGTTTTCCAATGTTTATTGATTAATCGTTATTATGGGGGAACACGCGCTTCCGTGTGCAAATCTTTTGACTGCGGCTGTCCGTCAAAAATAATGATCCTTTTAAAAATCATGAATAAATAATAATGCGAATCCGTTTTGCCTGAAACCCATACCGCTTCGCATTCTAGCCGCTGATGTGAAGTAGTTATTTAAAACAATGACTGGACAGTGCTCGGATAATGAGCCGTTCTGCATTTAATACACATGGCTTTTTTTTTTTTTTTGGCCGGTGGTTCTTTTTTCTTTTTTTTTTCTTTTTTTCCCAATGAAAACAGTACATTATACATTACTTCATATTCTTCCATCCTAAACGCCTTGCAGATGAAATCTTCCCGAAGGCGTGCCTGAGAGGACTGGTCCGTGCCGGTGCAGACGGCGGAGCCCCCGGCGCCCTCAGGGCCGCTGCCGCCGGAGTCCGAATTTTCTCGACGCGCACAGGACTTATCCGTGGATGGCAGATTGCTCCTTGATGAGCTGCCTGAGAAGGAGGTAGTGATGGATTTAGCTGCCGGTGCCTGCTAAGAAGCCCGGCTAGCGGCTCAGGAGGACAATAAATACTCTTAAACGATGCTCTTTAGGTTCTTTGTTAATTATAGAATAAAAATACCTTAAGTGGGGAATTGCGATATTTCATATATCAAATATCTTTAGATATTTCGCAACTGTTTTTAAAGGCCAAGTTTAACACTTGCTGGTTTGTGTCTTTATAGCGGCAGAACGAGAGGCAGGACCCGGAGCGGGGTGACCGGACGGGACACGCGGGTTTTCGGCGCTTTCGCCCGCCACGGGCTGCTCTGCTGCTAAAAAGAAGAGGTATTTTACCTTCCGGCGGGTGTTTTTACACAAATCTCTGCGAGGGAAGAAAACGTTCTGAAATCGCAGGGCTGACGTCGAGTCGCGGTGTCCAACAGGGTAATACGTGGCCTCGTCTGCTCCTTCGCACGCGGAGAGACTCGATGCTCCAGCGTGCGCGAGCGGGGACAGCAGCGCGCACATATGAACCGTGGGACAGCTGAAGAAGAAGCCGTCAGTTCAGGATTAGAATGAAAACTGAGACACAAATGAGAAAGAAAACGTGCTTTGATAGATGCATAATGAGATGTCATGAGTCAAACACTTTAATGTCTTGCGCTGAATATTAAAAATTGATATGCAGCCCTTGCTCCGGCAACGCCGTTCCTCACCACAGCTAATAGAAAAATCCCTGCAGGGAGCAGACCGCATGGCGGCCAAGGAGAGGCATGGAGAGAAGGGCAGGGTCTGCCCCGTGTTTCCTCTCCTCCGGCTCCCTGGAAAGCATCTTTCAAGCTGGACATTCCCAAGAGTTGGGCTTTCCCGAATACGAATTCCTGAAGGCTAGAGGAGAAGACGTGCCACCTGCCCCAGTCCTTCCCCTTGCCCAAGCCAATGGCCAAATGCCGTTCACTGTGCCTACGTTTTCTTGGTTTGCAGGACGCAGGAGCAGCAGCGCTGGCGGGAGCCCTGCCTTCTCCTGACACTGCTGTTTGCTATTAAAATGCTGAAAGTCTTCGCTTTGCATCCACCACTTTGCAGTTCCTATTGCCGAAAATACCCAGGGCTCGTTCCTGAGGTTGCGCTCTTCCTCCCGACGGAGGTCTCCGTCGCCCCAGACCCGAGACGCCCTCCCCGACGCCAGCGCGTGGCTCGGCCTGAGCCTTGACCGTCGCAGCGTAGCCCCGTCTCCCACTGCCCTTCGGCTCTTCCAGGGCTCCGACGAGTGGCACCGGACAGTCTGCTCCTCCACCCTGGCTTTCTTCTGCAGATTTCCCTCCTCTTGGGGAGCCTTCTCGTTTTCAAGCAAGGTATCGGATTAGGGAATTGCTGGATGTACCAACCCCACCGGTCAAGGATGGTGGGATCCTCCTCCCTCCTGGCGAAACTAAACCTGTCACTTCTGAAACGCAGCCTGGATGTGTAGCTGTGCTATACAGAGATTTGGGGAGACAAATGACAGGACAAAGCTGAGCTGCTCCATGGGAAGTGTAAGCAACTGAACACCCATTAGGGGCAGAGCTAAAAACATCAAAGTAGAGTTTTAATTAAGTTTTAAGTAGGACCCTGCACAGCCTCTTTGTACTTTTTGGCATCAAAAAGCAGACCAAAATGAGGAGAATAATAAAAACAGCTCACATCTCAGAAATACAGGGCTTTTATTTGTATTAATTTGTGACGTAACCCTTTAGTTTTCAGGCTGGAGCTGGAGCTGTAATCAGAAAGAGCATCTTTTACACGTGTTATTTTTAAATGCATTCAGGTTTATACGGGAACATGTGAACGGAGCCAATGATATCAGGCTGAAATAGTGTATTTCCACATTATTACGTATCATTGCTTAAATACCAGGGTTAAACGGAAGCAAATTCAGATTAGACTTGCCCCAGAGAGGGTTTAGACGAGTTACGGTGCTGCTGTTGAGGTTGCTCTCCGACCACACGTACACCTCACAATGTTTTATGCTCTGGTATGAACCGCAGAGCTCAGGGCGCACGATGTTGCAGAGATTTTATGTTATGTGTGTGCACGTATGCACATAACGCATCCAGGTGTCCCTCCCGGGGAGACCCGCTTATCCATGAAAATGCTGCCTGCAGTGGTAGGCTGGCCTCACCCACGGCGTTGTCAGCCAGTTTGCGTTGAAACAACCAGCAATAACACCACCAGTGTTTCAGACTGTCCCTTATTCCAGCTAAGAACTGGGAGCAGGTAGATCCTTGGCAACTTGGAAGCTATGAAATTGAGGCTACGTGACATCACGAGATTGTTGTGTGCTATCATGCTACGAGACGTGTCCAAGCACCATCATGGCTCACCTCGAATACAGTAGTCAGTTTTCCCAGACGATAAGTTCCCAAGTGCTAATAATTATGATAGGTGCAGATGAGATGTAAGATCCACACGGAGAGATAGGGAAGGAAAACGGTTTTAATAAAGGTGGAGGCAATATGTATTTCTCTAATACTTTCAGTTGGGGGTAGAAAATGGAAATTGGACTCTTTGATGTTCCTGCACTCTAATATTAAAAGTAATGGGCTCCGATTTATCTTCCACTGCAATAATTTGGAATAATTTGAGATATCTTTCCTGAGATGACTATTAACATCTGCAATTCTTTTGTAGTTTTCAGGTGAGCAGTAAGTGTACCTAATGCCATGAAAAGAAATCAGATCTGAAATAGCAGCAGTATGGCCATTTGGAAAATAGCTTGGGAGAACAATTTGTTTAGATTATTTCTTTCTACATCTTTTTCATTTTTTCTTTAAGAAGAGCATGCTCTAAAATGTTATTATGTGGCATTCAAATACAGACTTCAACTGTAAGAAATTCTCCCAATGGAAATGTAGGAAGACCATGATCAAGGAATCTAACTCAGATGGGAAAGAGGGTTGGTAGCAGATTTACTTATAAACATTTTTCCTTTTTTTCACTAGTTCATATATACAAAAACTTTCATTGCCTCAAGTGAGCTGAGTCTCCTCTTGCACCTTAGTGGACAGACGGACACCGTCCCCAGGCAACACAAAACAACCACCTCATGGGCAGAAAGTCATTGCTAGGTTACAGGATGTTTAAGCCCCAATTGTTCCAAATCCTTACCAAAGTGGTTCAGTTTAAACATGAAAGAATATGGAAGAAGATGCAGAATTATTCGAGGGCTCAGGACTAGAGAGATTTGCAATTTAAAAAAAGGAAGAAAAAAAGAAAAAGCCAAGAAACACATTCTGTAACCAAACTATAAGCTTGTTTTTAGATACCTACTAATGAAGGAGTGACTCTATAAGTATGTGTTTAAGTTTGGCGCTTAGCTCCCGCTTTACAAACTAACAACGCTTTTAAACAGAAAAAAGGAATATGTCTGAAGAGAAAATCAAAAGCAGATACCCGGTGAGCACTGGCTCTGCGACTCAGGCTGCTACAACCCCTGGGATTTTTTAAATTCATCTCATGCTTCACAGTATGGTTTTCCAAGTAAATATCTTCAGAGATTGGAACAATGTAATGAAATCCCCCAGATCCCTTCCCAAGCTGGAGCCGGTCCCCGGCGAGAGGTGCCGGCAGGTTGAGGGGGGATTCCCGGGAAGCACAGGCAGAGATGGGTCTCCCCAAACTGCCCCCCTCACTGGAGGGGCTCATCCTTATGCTCACCTGCTCCCCAACAGAAGGATGCTCTTCCCAGGGGCTTGCTCAATGGTCCATCGCTCTGAGTTTACGTCCAGGAGTCCGGTCAAAGAAGTCATTGCACCTGATGGAGGGGACAAAGGGCTCTGCAAGGGCTCTTGGCCTCAGAGTTGCAAAGGCTCTTTGAACCCTACATGTCAACCATGCCACCTGCAAAGCCTTGCTCCCCTGCACAGATGTCCTTGTGGCAGGCAGCTTCAGCTGTCTCAGCCGTTGCCCCAGTTAAACTACCCTAAATTCAGGTTTCTGAGTGACTTCACAAGAGCTGAGACACAAAACTGAACTACACCTCCTACGGGGAGCCAGTGCTGAGCAGCATTTGTGCCACAACTGCATCCGGGGAGGGGGGGGGCAGGAACTCCCTCTTGGCTGCCCCTAAACGTTTCAATCTGAGGTCCCTGAAGTAAGTCTTAATAAAAGAGAGCAGCTCTCCCCCAGCGAAGGAAGCAGCTGTCACTACGGATTTTACTAAACACTGAAGAGCTCATTTCCCTTCCTCACCTCGCAATCACTCCATTCACATGGACTGGGACACCTGCATCTCCAAAGGGAAACGCAAGGTCAAGGCTGAGATCCTTCCTTAATGCATCCCATGCAGCTCGGGGCACAGCACACATGGGCTGTAAATCCAGTGCTGAATCTACGCACACAAATGGAGGAGTTACGGGAAAAATGCCCTTGCAGACTTTGATATCAACCCTGGCTTGCCAAAAATACTTGGAGCCGTTCTTCCTTCCCCTTCCCCTTCCCCTTCCCCTTCCCCTTCCCCTTCCCCTTCCCCTTCCCCTTCCCCTTCCCCTTCCCCTTCCCCTTCCCTTTCTCCTTTCCTTTTCTCTTTGCCTTTGCCTTTTCCCTTCCGTGTTTTTCTCTTCTCCTCCCCTCTCCTCTCTTCTCTTTTCTTCCTTCTTTTTCTTTGTATTTCTTTTTTTTTCTTCCTCTCTTTCTTTCTTTCTTTCACCACTTTTCCACAAAAACATCATTTGAGACCTACTTACTGGGCGAGTTTCATTATGAAACATTCACTCTGTTCCGTTGCTTTCTTACCCGCACTTCGTACTGCCAGTTACTGCTGTGCAACACCGGGAACACGAGGACAGATGTGTTGCCTTGGCCGTGTTTCCCTCTCAGTCGTTGTCACTGCTAGTGCTGAAATTTCATCTCTCTTCCAAGCCGGTACCACGCTCCTATTTATCCAGATTTTCAGACATCCCGTATTAGGAGGCCTGATACATTTATGAAGTGAGACCTCTTTGTAAAGCATTACTACGTTCATTCCAGAAGAAGCAAATAAAATAAGATATCATAGCTCATCGACTGCTGGGCAAGAAAGTTTCCACTTGCACATGTTAAATTGATTCATATCAGCAAGAAGCTGGGAGAGATGAAGTATATTTTCCATTTCAGTTACTCAAAATACTCTGTTGCAGACTTGCAGGTAGTAAAAGTTCACCTCACCTCCATGCATGCTCTCAACATGAAATGTGTTTTCTACTACTGCTTTTTTTGAAGTGTTAGGTAAAGTTAAACAATAACAGAAAAAAATAAATTCCTCAGGGTCACTGACAAAACTTAAAACACTTTCAAACCTGTAAAATAAAATCCATGCAGATACAGTACACTTTCGCTTTTGCGGTGATGACCCTCAACCCTTTCCTGAGCCAGGCTCTCCTGAGGGACTCCCAAGGGGACATCCATTTCCCAGCCTATTGCGTGGCTCGTCTTCCTTTTACTGCAATAAAAAGAGAGATGGCTGGAAAGCGCTACCCTTTGATTAGACGAGAGTGGCCCTGACACGGGGGCCACGGGCGCAAGCATCAGCTGAGGACACAGCCCCTCCTGCTCCGATGGCGCTTGCCTTCCGGCTTGCCGCTGCCCTCACCCCCCTGCCCGCTCTGACCAGCAGCACTCACTGCTTGTAAATGAAATAAAATGAGCATTTTTTAAATCAATAAGAAATGAAAAGCAATTAGATTGGCTACAGCCGACCTCTAACTGCAGCCTAAGTAGGAATCTACATGTCCCATTAGCTGAAGTACCAAATACCCTTGGCAGGGCGAGACGCTAGCCCGGCTTTTACGTGAGCTTAATGCAATCGAAGCGTTCCCGTAATACCGCGGGCGCTCCCGCCGGGCAGGGATAAGTAAGCCCCTGTCTGACCCCTGCTGAATGCCCGGCTGCATTAGGATAGCAGCCGCCGCTAGCTTTGGAGGGTGGCTCGTGTCGGACGTGGGGCCGGATCCAGACCCGTGCCAGTGCCCTCCTCCTTGTGCTGCACGCACAGATCCTCCTTGCCCCGCTTGCTCCCCGCCGGCACCTCCACGCCAGCCTCTGGGCTGCAGGACTGAGATGTGAGGTGAGACGTTGGCACCCTCTGCCTGTTTTAATGCCTTGGGAGTCTCAGCGTAGAAGTTGGGTGCGTTGCAGATACAAAAGCAGGATGCGCTGAAGATACATCTAGCATCCTCCAGCCATTAAATTGCAGCCAGTGCTCTCCTCCCCGGGGCCTGCAGCTAGCAGATCCACGCGGCGATCTGGATTGTGCCCTGATGCGTCTGTGAATTTCCCCTGCGCACAGAGAAGAGAAAAACCTTGCGAGCACGTAAAAAATAATTTAGAAAAACAGTCCAAAACTATTTTCATGCAACAAGCTACTGGATGCTAGCGAAAGTGATTGCAGCCACCGAGAGCTCACCTGTGAGCCAGCACGGAGAGACCGGGCTTGGCCCAGTCTATCAAACTGTTCAGCAGCTGTCTGCCTTTTCGTTTCCCTTTGCAGAGATTTTGGTGATGTACTTCTGTCAGAGCTGCAGAATGGCTCTAAGCGAGTGCCTGGCAGTAAAGCCTGGTATTCCCTTAGTCCTCCTCTTTGTGGAAGGAGATGGTAGACATGAACATTTGTTTTAGCGTCCCCTTGTTGCTAGATCCCTTGATGGTCACAATCTTTGGAATGAAAAAGGTGAGCATTTTCGAAATTTCACCTTTTTATTTTCAATGAAATGTGGATGGTCAAAGTCAGCTTTTTTTCTCCTTCATTTTACAAAACGGAAAAGGAAGAGAGAGGAGGAAAGGAAGCAGAAAACAACTGGAAAGGGGATTACTTTTGATAAACACAACTTTTAGTTTTGACAATGCTCTCTAACAAATTCAAACAAACAGCTGAAATACTCTGCTAAAATACAAATGGGGATTCCTCTAAGGTCCATAAAAGCTTTACTATTTCCCTCCATTTTTTGGTGATCACTACTCATAAAACTATACTTTTATTTTAAGTTCAGGTTTCTCTGCTTAACCTCCAAAACGAAAGGAGAACCCGGCTCCGTGCAGGGCAGCAGATGCTCGGGTGTCCCGGGGGATCGGTGCACTGGGGCTGGCGCGCTCGCAGCACGGGCCCCGCTCTCCCGCTCGCTCCGTCATATGGCACACACCTGCACTGTATTAGCTCTTCATAGTTTCAGGAGACTCCCAGTTTCTGGCTAATCTCTGAAAGCTTATTTTCCCTCTGTTATGTATTTTTTAACCCTGGGTATGCTGTCCGTGGGGAGCGGGCATTAGCAGCAAGGAGGCAAGCCGGCGAAGCCCAGGCGCCGCGACACCCCAGCTGCGTACGCTGAAGGTACCCTAAAGCCTGGCTGGCCGCAGTATAATGTATTCTTGACCAAAAAAATGAAGATTTTTTAAAGCATGTTCTATCTGGGCCAAAGGATGCTAAAACTTAGCGATCAAAAGGAAAACAACCTCAAGCAACTGGTTTCAGTGACTGCTACCAGGAGGCGTTCCAGACCTGATGCTATTTCCTTTTGATTAGAAATACGTTAATACATGTAATAGACAAGGGGGGTTACAGTTGTGGACTGCAGAAAGAGTATCCGGGCCCGATGATACCCTTCACACAATATTAGTCTTAGCACAGTCGCAGCGCGTTGGAGAAAAGTGCCCAGGAGAGCAGTGACTCTGGAAGGGATTTCGGAGGGCCACAAGAGCCAACGACCAATGTGCTCGGCGGGATGGAGGTGCAGCAGAGAGCTACAGCTCTGCACCCAGGAGGTTCACACATCTGGCTGCTTAGGCAATGGTGCGGGGAGGCGAATTTCCCTTCTGAAACGTCACTGGTAAAGGCAGCCCACCCAGCCACATCCTCACAAATGATGCTGGAAAAATTAGAAATACTGCAGGAAGAAAGAGCACAAAAGCAATTCCGCCAGAGATAATTAAGGCGCTTCAGCCTTTGCGTTTACAGAAAAGTAAGGCGATGGAGATAAGAGCTGATCATTGTGTACATGCCGGCTCGCAGGAAGGAGCTGGCTATTAAGGCTTCTTTCATCTCACTAAGAAAGACGTTGGAGGAACCAGCGTCTGGCCAACAAATCTAAACAAATTCAAAGCAGAAATGCGAAATAGTCGGGGCGGCTGCAAGCCCGGAGAAAAACGGAGAGCGGTGGGAGGCTCCGAAGTGCCGCCGGCCACTGACCGAAAAGGTCAGACTGGGCAGCCTAGGGATTTTTTTATGAGTATTAAAAAAAAAAAAAAAAATCCAAAAAACAAACTGATTATGACAGCGTGAAAGCAGGGACAAGCGCTTGGCTATGGGAACACGTGAGAGCAGGGCAGGGAGGCCGCCCAGGTCCCCTCTCCTGCCAGCTGATGAACCCAGCTATGAAGAGCGTTGGTAAAGCCGATAGTCCTGAGCTCGCAGCCTTCTTGCAATCCTCTGGCGGAAGCAGAATTAGAAATAACAAAGAACATTAATTTTTCCCAGTATATCACAGTTACACAAGCACCTGTTGGAAATACACTGATAGGTTGCGATTATTATTTAGGGCTCAGTGACCGCTGTAATTACCAAAGTTTTATCTGCAAACAGGAGAGAGGCTGATTAAGACTGGAAATCCTCTAGACAGATCAAAATCTCAGCACTTTTTTTTTTGTATAAATACATTTGTATACGCACGTGCGGGTGAAAGAGAGAAGACAGTTTGTTAAACCATGACTTTATCCTCGTTCAAATGTCTAATTAGGCCTTAGAGGATTCAGAGGGGTGGATGAAGATTTAATATCCTCTGTTTGACGCAGAGTCTTCTAGACTGCTTGCGTTTTTATTTTCAGTGCATTGAACCGGAGAAGAGGCACAGGTGAGGCACCGACCACACGCCGAGCGCACAGTGCCAGGTGCCAGACCCCGACCGTGTTTACTTACACAGGTGTAAATCTGGGGCTGCTGCACCACTTTCCGCTCCAGCATATTCATCTCCGCTTCACATGTGCATTTGTAATAAATTCAAGCAGAGCAGACCAAAAATTTTCCGTTAAACTACTTTCCAATGGCAAAAACGGTTTTTCAAAGACAAGATTTTGAAAGAAACTGTCCGCTTCTAGAAGGAGGAGCCGTGCAGGCGTCCGCGGAGCTGGCCCAGGATATGAAAGACTGGAAGTGCCCACCCAGCAGGGATACGGAGCTCAAGGAAACATGTTTTATTTCTGTTCTGTTTCATTCGGAGTTATCTCCGGTCTGAAAGTTCACTGTCCTTCTTAACGCCCTACTCAAATCCAGCTTTTGTGCTGCAGTGCCCTCTTTTTTTGGGTGCTCGCTTTCAGGGAAAGTCGTAAACGCATCTGCCTCAAAACTCTGGCTGAACCACATCCTGTCATACCTATATTTTAACAAATCAGAATAAAATAAAACCATGGGAAATATTTTTCCTCCAGTCTTTTGATTTATCACAACCATGGCCACGTCTCTTAAAACAGCAGGCATGCTCAGCGCAGGCGCAAGTACCAGTTTTAAGTCTACGCTGCCCTTTAAACCCTCCCAGGTGTTCCGGGCAAATTTAATTGCGGGGACGGCACCAGGCAAACCCGACCAGGATGAGCGGCGGATGTCACGGCAGCGTGACACGATAAATCTCCCTCCCTGGCTGGCGCAGGAAGGACCTAGCAGCAACGACCCATCGATAAACAGCCTCATTCGTTTCATGTTCCCGGTCAGGAGCGCTGATTCATGTCGTTCCTCAAAGCTAGCTTTCCACTCTTATTCTCAGAAATGGCTGGAAGGAGACACAAAGATTTACAAGGCGGCACAGCGTTCAAGTCGCTGCGTGTACAAAAAGGTCTGCAAGACAAATTTGCTGTTTCCCACTTTTCTTTACTGCGTTCCTCTGGGCTGTTAGGAGTTAGCCAGGGATTGACCGTGCTTCCTCATGCTTCCGGGGTTTGCAGACACTCCCTGGCACCCGCTCGCCAGGAATTAAGCAAAAGCCCCGCGAGCGCCGGCCCTGGCCCGCGTTTCACCGCCGCGGTGCGGCAGCGCCTTGCCATCTTCTTGCAAATGTACCTGCACGGTTGCGGGCTATTAAAGCTCAACTCCTCCAGGTAGCCAGCCAAATATCCTAGTCCGTGTTAGGGAAGAAAGGATGTTCTGTAAATAGAATAAGGGCAAAAGAAATGATACGAACCTCAGAGATACGGAAATCCTGGATCAAGGCGAAGAGAGAAGAAAACATATTTCAGAATAGCAAAAGCAGAGAGTTACTTTCTTGTTATTTTTAACCGAGAGTTCAATCAAGCCAGCTTTCCTTTTTGGGGCCTCTTCTGCTTTTCATTATCTGCGTCTTTCCCGCAAAGGCCCCGCGGGCCGTGCGTGCAGGCTTGCGCGTTGCCAGGGTGCGACCGTTTCCTCTCCGCTCCCCTTGCTGCCGTGAGAATCACTCGACACAAAACGAGAGACTGTGAACTAATCTGCATCCCCGCGAGCTGCGGCCAGCGGGGTTGCTTCTGGCATGCGCGTCCTGGTCACAACAATTTTAATGCGACTTTCTCAGAATTCAGCTAAAACTGGCCTAGCCCAGCGCCCAGCTAGCTGCTGCCAAGCTGGCCGCGGGGAAGCGCAGGCTTCAGGGTCTCGTGAAATTTGTTCGCTCTCGTTACTATTATCCCTCATCAATGCTACTTAAGAGCGCTTATCTGTCTGCAAAGGTTGTGCTCCATCACTATAACCTAGATCTTAATGGCTCGAAAAAAACTAATGTACCAGGTTCGCTCATCAAAAGCATACTTATGCCACCAGCTGAAAATGGGTTAAATCCTTCCAATTCCTCGCCACATAAGACTACGGCTATACGCAGCAAGTGAGGCAAGCAGCCACACTGTTTGGGGTGGCTCTACCCGGGATTTAGTGCGGTGGAGTCCCGTATCCGCGCTGAGTCCGGGATCCCGGCTCCCACCCGCAGTCTGGCTCGCACAACCTACAGTTCTGGCACACGCTGCGCTTTGCAATTAGAGCTGGGGTCTTACGTAGGTCACTTGTTTCCCAAGAACAAATGATACATGTGTGCGTTTTACCAGTTTTTCAGCATGCGTTGCTCGTCATCGCATGACGATTTTCTGCATGATCCTTCAGGAGTGTTTCTGCTATTTCTGAGGGCTGATCAATCAAATCAAGACAACGTACGGTACTTTGCTGTGATTGCAGTGGCTAAGCTATTGGCTGTTTTCTTCCTGTTTTGCCTCAGCAAAATGGAGCACAGCTGTATAATTCCAGCTCTTGGCAAGACTGACCCCGCAAGACTGCGGAGTACCCTCCGGACACCCTGCGCTGCCGATCACAGACAGGAGCCCGGTTGCCTTTGCCTTCGCCACAATCCACGTTCAGGCTTTCTCCCACTCCAACATCGATGCTCTTGCACTTACTTACTGGCCAACGTCAATCAGGCTGCTTCTACTCAGACCTCTGGTTTTTCAGAGCTTCTGATAGCTCCTTGCGGCAGCTCCCCATCCCCAAGGATTGCCTAGCTGTAGGGCAGTTGCCTAGGTGCTGGGGAAATGAGTCCTTTGGGATCCTTCTCATGGGAGAAATCTGCGGCTTCTGCCTGGAGTCAACGCTGTTTGCTGGAAGCGTGGTGTATTAGCAAAACATGAAGTGTGTCACAGGAAAAACAGAAGGTAACGGGAAAAATTCTCTGGCTGGGTATTCCTGACCATTTGGCACCAAGGTAGAGATAATACAATGGGTTTTGTAGAGGCATTGGGTTTTATACACAACTGCACAAAATCCTTTGTGTCCAAGAAAACATCTTGTTGCACAACTACATTTATATTTCATATCTGCAAAGACCGGACTCAGATAGAAACGAGGTTCTTAACATTTTTCTACCTTCCTGCAAGATCCATCTGGCAGCAGTTAGCATGATGAGGATGGATAAGTATCGCATTTGTACTACATGCTTCTTCCAGGTCCAGAGCCGTATTAACGCCGAGAGAATAAATCTCTCACGTATCCATTGACAAGAGCGCTTCCAGGGTTTAGTGCTGGAGATTTCCTTCAGTTTCCCCCGAGGGAGTCCATTCACCAGGAGGACTTGGTAAAAAGGCTGCAGCCAACTATGGTGTTTACAGAAACGTGCTGGCTGCTGGAGCAGTGCAGAATATGTCACATCTAACTTCTGCGCAGCCCAGGCGAAGGCTGTTAAGTTACGCTCGTGCTTTAGCCTTATGCACACGCTGGCGGACTTTGTTGCAGCAGACCTAAGCTTTTACCAGCCGTTCATCATCTCTGTATTAGGCGTTACAATTGCTTTGGATTCTTACCTTTGAGCTGCTCATTTTACAGATTTTTCTTTTGACTAGAGACCGATTAAACTGCTGGGGTCCTCCAAGCTTTAAAAATTGGTAGCCTTAAGCTTTCATTTTCTAACCCCAGACATAAAATAGAAACCCCAATTCTAGCACTCCATCACTTCCCTGAAAGTTTCTCTCACTTTTCAGTCAATCAAGATTGAGGCCAAAGTAAATACTTCAAGCTGCAGTTTTCAAAAAAACATTCCTCTACTTATTGGTTACATATTGATACCATTGGACAGTTTCCTCCCATGCTCCACATTTACTCTTGGGAAAGAGTCTGTTACAGCAAATACCGAAACTTATGCTTTTATAACCACAATATAAAGCCCTCCGTCAACATTAGGAATCATTTAATGAGTCTGGCAAAGATCACCCACTTCAACTGCTTTGTATCCAGCCAACCAAAATAAAGGAGTTATTATGACAAAGGGAATTTCTCTAAAAACAGTATCTCAGGCAGTGACAATGTAGTACTTTTCGAAATAGTAAACTTTTAATTCCCCCACAGAAGAATGAAGCATTACAAAGGGCCAGCCAAGCTCTTCTGATCCAAAGTGATGCATAAATATGACCTGACATTAATCTCCTTCTGCCCTGGAGCACTATAAGCGGACACTTTACAAGCAGTGAAAAATTTAGATTAGGAAGAATTGTTGGGGGGGGGGAACGAGAAGAAGAAAGGGCCAAAATAGCATGAATCTGATCCAGTTATTGAAGGGGCTCTTAGCATCAAAGAAAATTCATGAAACCTGACTCTAGCTTTGGGGTTCTTTATTTTATAAACAATGGCTCTTGATTACGGCGGCAAGGTGAGGAAGCGTGGCATTCGATAGGCCACTGCATGGATGAAAGAGTCAGCCTCAAAGCACTGCAATTTGTAGCAAGATGACTCATTCTTTAAAGGCTTAAACAGTGTTACATGTTTGCTATGGATGAATTCATCTTTCTCCACCCAAGAAAATGAGCTTTATTCTGGGAATTCACTGGAAAGCGAGCAGTTTAAAGCATGGCCCTGTCGTGCAGGCAAGCAAACCCAGATGCTATAGCACCAGCCTTATGCTGGCTCGTAGTCTGGAAGGGCAACCCTGTTGCTCACACCCCGGGGCAGGAGTTTTGCAGGGATCCACACAAACCTAAACCTCATTGCTCTGTGAATTTAACAAAATTGCTCAGTGCCTGTCCCTCCTGAGGCTTTATATCTGGGGAGAAGCTGTTTCCCTTCTCCCTGGGCTGGTCACCGTTTGGGACATGCCAGCCAGGAAGCAGACGAGTGCTGACTCAGCACCAGCACTGGCTCTTCATCCAGATCATGGCCAACTGCTCTTCCAGCTCCTTGAAGGGTCCATACGCAACCAACAGACTGTTGAGAACTACCTGGATTTGAAGAGGTGTGCTCAGCCGTGGGTGTGCTGGATTGCCAAAGCAGGCTCTGCCAGACAAGGTGGTATGGGAGCATGCAATGCTCCCCAAAAGCCGTTTGGTCTAAACCAAGGTGCTCACATGAGGCATGTTGTTGTTTCTTTCCCTGTTTAAATGAACTAGAAACCACTTCTGCTACAAGTACTCCTGTAGGCCTACATCAAATTCAAAATTCAACAGTTAGATTTGCTTTTCATGCACAGAGAGCACAGTTTCTCTGTCCTTTATAAAAGGTGAGCACAAAAGGAGCATAAGAAACAAGTGAGCTCACAAAGCAATGATTTAACTGATTACTCATGATAAATACCTTGCAGTATTCTCTCAGCCCTGGAACAAAGTCCATTAAAAGTGATAATATATATAAAAGCACTGTGATGATTTACAGATGGAGGAATGGCAGTAGGATTTAAAGCTCAGATCCTGCTTTCAGAAAATCCATTATTGGACCTTTTCTGTTTGTCGGAAGATGTCTAGTGGATGTCCAGCAGTATGCTGTGTTATTTTCTCTGTTCAGATTACCGATCAAAATTTAAGACTACCTGGGCAGGGAAGTCCAGCTCTATTACTGTGTCTTTGCACACTGCTATTTGTGGCACCTAAATTAATCGGGTCCCATTCTTCCCACATAGCTAACCCAGTCATGCTGGAGCCCAAGACGCCCTCTTGAAAGCCTGCCTCTTCCACCCCATGCACAAGCTGGCCAGATGCAGCCCCTGATGTGCATGTGTGCCAAGGAAAAGGGAGGACAGGCAGGAAAGTGGGTGCACACAGCCCACTCCGCTCGCAAATAAGCCTTCCCCTAGACTGCTTGCAGGGTCAGGTCTGCATCATGCAGACGGGACACGCACCAAGGTTGACTTAACACACTGGGACATCTTTGGCTGCAAATGCGCTCATACATACACAAACATTAGTTAGTCTGTTCAGAATTACTGCAGAACAACAAAATGAAAAAAAATGGCAACTCTTCCAGTATTTTGCTCCCCGGTCCCAGACAGTTGGCCCCATGGTAATATTCACCGAAATCATCCAGTTCCATGAACTAAACTGATTTCAGTCATGACAAACATATAAGGGAAATACACAGAAAAAAGCCATAATCATTTCAAGCTCCATTAGGAATAACTAATAAAACTCAGTGTTTGCCAAGTGACTATCTGGATAAGGAAAAAACCCTCTAGTTTTCAGCAACACAAAGTGAATTTGGCAGTAAAGAAAATTAAAAAAAAAAAAAAAACGAACAAAATAGCTTGCAGCATTTGAGAAAAAAAAAAAAACCTAGAGGAAGGACTTCTGTTAATAAATGACTTTACATGGGTTTATCTGGCTTTTCTCATCCAGGCCTTTTGTTGTTATGCCTAAACCTAAGTAATAGTTTGTCGGAAGTCAAACTATTATATCAGACATGAGCATGGCCACTTCACAAAAAGTACATAAAATGTTCTCCCTGCCTGAAGAGCTTACATTAAGTATGGGCTCAAAACCGACCGGGCACACAATGTCAGCTTGCAGCTTCATCCTATGATTGACGTGAAGCTACTTGCCTGGCTAAGAATGATCCCTAATTCCAAATACAACTTTTTCTTTCCAGTTTACTCAGGGTACTGATGTTAAAGGGGCCTTTTTTTATAATTACACTCTTTGCTTGCAGCATCGGGCGCTGACGCTCTGGGAGGAGCAGAATTATTAGGGAGGATAGGAATTATTCCTATCAAGGTAAGAAGAACAAATCTGCCCAGCTTGCGGTAAGAAAATATACCCACTCTGAGAAGCTGGTCGACTGAAGTCTGTAGCTGTGTGGGCAGCTGCCATTTAATTCCACATCTTAGCTATTTTTCAATTACCTTTGGCTAACCTCTGATTGAGATCTGAAATTAAAATCAAACAGTACAGAGGAGCTTTACCTGTGAAGACTCAGTCATACTATTTACCTTTTTGTTTCATCCCAAAGCCATTTTAGATCCTCTTATAGCATTTTTTCTTATTTGCTTCTCCAAAGTGAATAATTTCTTACCAAGAAATATTTTCTGTAGTTTAAGCCTACACACAGGACCACACTTTCCATCGGTCTGCGGAATAAAAATAAATTGATCTGGCTTTCATTCTGGAAAAGATATTCCTTCAGCAGATTTATATGCTGCATGACAGACATGTTTCTGGAACTTGCCTTTCCTTTGGTCCTCATCATTGCTACATAATTAGACTCTTTGCACTTCCACTGGGAAATCC
Source organism: Struthio camelus (assembly GCF_040807025.1). NCBI lineage: Eukaryota > Metazoa > Chordata > Aves > Struthioniformes > Struthionidae > Struthio > Struthio camelus. Next base: position 44,027,912 of record NC_090947.1, on the reverse strand, counting down.
ATATCTGTTACAAATCAGACCTGACTGGGCAACTTTGTGGTGCTAATGAAAACCATTTGACACACTCTCTTCTTTCTATTTTATCTTCTAAAACCTTTCAAATGGCATGGTGCACGAGCGGACTCCTCCTTCCACGCTGGCCTGGGCTTTCTAGCCTTCAGCGGGATATGAAATACTATAGGGCTGATGTCGCATTGTGTCATACCAGAAATCTGTAGAGGTGGGGAGTTAAAGGCCTCAGCCATCCCCTGCCATTAAACTTACATTTCTTATATTCAGACCTAGGAGTGTGGTCCTTCCTTCTCCAAGCACAGAAGTCCTCTGCTTGAGGAAACACATAAATCTATGCTATGATGTAGGAAATACCACATTTTGAGCTTGGCGTCCATGTGAGTAGTCACCTTCCACACCTAGATCCAGGAGACATACGGCATGAAGTGGAAAAAAAGGGTTGTTCAAGCCTAGAGTGCACACAGCCCATGGGAAAGAGGAAAGAACTCAACCAGTTTCCATCCCAAGTAGTGGATTTGATATTACCAGCCACAGATCAACAAAACCTCGCTGTACTGCCGCGGCTTTGGGCTTGCTTACGCCCTTCCCTGCAAGGCTCATGGTGACGCAGTGTACCAGACCATCCGTTTGGTATTTTCCCACATGCAGTAGTCTGGCCCAGTGCTTCTGACAATCTGGTGTTCGTGGAAAACCTGCAAGCCAGTTACCCGTTTGATACATTTTGACTTGGGAGCTTGTCCATTTTCTGTAACGTATGGTAACAGCATATGTTATTTTTAGATGTCACCACAACCACTCTTTAAGCTGTACTTGATCTTATTTCTAGTGATCTCCTCTCCATGCGGAGCCTGCACGAAGGAAAGGTCTACTCCCAATCACGATACGTGTCATACTCCTACGGTAGGTAGGGGCAGGGAGCACACAACGCCTGGCACAGCCTCCCCTAGCCTCAGGGCACGGGGGATAATGCTGGGGCACTAGGATTTGCAATTTGGAAGAAGGGGATTTGGAAAAAGACCTTAAGACCAGTCATTGAAACCACTGTAAAAACAATCTGGAGAGCATTAGAAAAGATTTACCTCATACAATCTTGTTTCACATAAATCTTTCTGACTATAGTGAGGCAAAAAATATCATTCCCTCATTATCAAAAACATCTCTGCTTGGGTGTTGTAAAACAAAAGAAAGTACTTTCGCAGCACAGCCAGTTTGCTAATGACACAAGCACCATCAGAGATGTTGTTTCCTCTCCGTTTTCCTTCGTAGACAAACATATGAACCATATACTTCCACGTGCCTCTTCGACTCTTTTTCTTGATGACTTACTGAACTTACACCCTGTTTTTGTTTGAAGGCCTAGCATGAAATCCTGTGTCTATTGAAACCAGTGGGGGGGTTGCTGTTAACTAAATTTGGGTAAAATTTCATCCCAAGTCTTTCTCACAGGAGTAATCATGGAGCATGGTACAGATTGATAGGAATGAAGTGAGTGTGGATTTTCCTGCTGCAGTTTCTATTTAATCAGTACCTGTCCAAACTGTCTTTCTAACTGCTTTGAGCTCCACAGTTGCATATTAGAAAAACAATTCAGTGAATTTCCATTTGGAAATGATTCACATGTAGTTTGCCCAGTTTTGGATGAATTGCACCACATTCTGAGGACTGGAAGTGCCTTTGTGCTGAGCTAGCTGCAAAGGGGTGGTCAGGCTTGTTACCCAGGCATGGCGCTGCACGGAGCTGGACCACGCTTCACACCAGCTTGGATCCAGAAGAAACTCAACCATTTTTGGGTAGCAAAGAGCCCGTGCTCTTATAAACACTCCTGGAGGAGTGCAGGTTGCCTGCAACACCAGCACAATGCCAAGGAACAGGAAGTGGCACCAGGCTGGGCTGGTCCATCACACCCAGCCATGCACCTGGCCAGCAAACCCTGCCAGTCGGGGTGATTTCCCACGGAGGTGGTCAGAGCTCTCCCGGACCAGGGAGGGCTTGTTGTTTTGGCATTGCTGGGTTTTTCCATTCTTTTCTGTTACCCGTGTAAGGGAGTCCCCACAATCCCACACATACAGAGCTAACAGCTGGTGAGCGTCATTTGCTCGCTTGTGCATTTTCCCCTAGTGCAACATGGCTTGGGGAAATCTAAGGGCAGTGATGTAAGGAGAACGTGAACGTTAATGTCAGTGTCTCAGGCCTCGGTTGCGAGTGATGCCCAGCACGGCTTACCCAGTGAAGTAACCTACCCATGCTGAAGCTGTCCCCTGAATCGAGAGCAGTTCGGCTTTGTAGGGATTTTGAAATCAAAGGAAATAAATTAGTTGTTAAGAGAAAAAATAGCTTCCCGTATCTCATGGTCAAGTAACGATTTTACAAGAATAGCTGCTCTGCTAAAAATACTCTGCAGCACAGAAGAGTGCCTCGTCTTCGTTTATGTCACAGCGACATGAAGACGACCCAAAGGCAAATGCATATCATTGGTGTAAGGAAGATTTGCACCTAGCAGTGATGATTTTAATTTCTATAGTTCTGACTCACTCTTAGAAGAACCTTTTGAAAAATGTGCATTTTTCATCATGAAAATCTCTGGGCGTGGGTTTCAGCTCAGAGGAAAGAGGCTGGACACCTCATTGCTCCAACCTGCCAACGTGCTGCCTTAGGTTACTCCAACCGTTACCATCCAGCTGGCACTCTGTGAATCACCAATACCAAACATCACTACGAGAAGCCACCAGAATAACGTTCCTGGCCTTTCTGTCCCCTTCAGCGCAAACACTACTGAATTTTGGCCAGTTTCTTAGGGACCATTCCTGGGGAGCTAAATGGCCTGTCTCTTTACCCATGGAACCAGAAGCTCATTATGAAAAGTTGTTTTGATATTCCTGCTGGAAATCCTCGCTCAACAACACATTTGATAATCATACATGGTCTCATAGCTAGATACACTCATGCCCATCTGCTGAGATGGCAATTTGCCCGCTCACCAGATGGTACACTTGATTCACAAGGGCAGAGGTGCCAAAAAAAAAGATGGATTTAGATGACACTGTTAGTGCCACCTCTTCTGCATTCTCTCTGCGGTGACAGCTCAGACAAATTAGTGCCACTGCAACAAAGAATTCCTCATTATAAAACATAGGAATTAGAGATGGAAAAGACCTATTAGGTCATCTACTCCATCTCCTTGCCAATGCCTGATCATCACATTAATCTTCCCAAATGTGAATATCACCATGGAAGAGAAAAGGACAGACTGCTTCCAGATACTGGTAGTTGCCAAAAACACAAGCAAGATTTCAGCTTGTGCCTAAGAGAACCATGGGGACCATATGGGGTGTCAAAATATATTACACAAAAGTTCAGCCTGAAGGCAATCTACGTGAGAGGAGGCCCGTGACAGACATAAAAAACGTTCACTTACATGGGAGGATCTAATTGCAACAGTGGAACATAACGCATAAGATGTCATCCCGCCCACTTGGGCAGATACGCAAACAATAAATATCTCCATGTGCTTTGGGAGACTTGAAAAAGAGGAACTTTATCAGCAAACTGAATAGCAATCACAAATGTGACATAAATGACTCTGAAAGGACAGGTCAACTCCATTTTTCCTTAGCCATAATGCTGCAAGACACATTTACTATCATCCCAATGCTCCATCACGATGTTTTAAGAAAAATATATCAGGGCTTTAAACATTTGATGTGGCAAATATTAAGCCACACTATGTCACGCTCCACAGAAAACGTGTTTTCTTTCCAATTGAGTTGGAATAGTCTTAACAAACAACCACTGAGCTAATGCAATATCTATTTTAAAAATATAGACTCCTTATAACTTTTCAAAACTTTACAAATCAACTCCAACTCTGACTTCATGTCTCTTGTCCAATACCAGGGGGAACAGCAAAAATACCAATGGAGCTATAGCTTACACTTCAGGGTCAATATTGAAAGTGTTGCCACACATTAATTTTAAAAAAAGGAAGAAAAAGCCATATAAAATGAGCTCCCCTTAAATACTTCCCTGAACTGGAGATAATGGTAGTTAACATCTCATCATATGACAAAGGACAAGGGTGACAGGTTTACCAGCTTTTTCTTTTTTGGCTTTTCCATGAGTTTCTTGGTTTTAGAATTTCATCCTAACTTTCCTCTCTCATAAAAAGAAAAGACAGCCATTCCGCCACTGTTTTTAAACACAGACTTCAGCTCCTATCTTTCCTTCACCCTTTGCATAAATTGTAACTGATAATTAACCTAATGGGATGGACCTTACAGATGTCAGAGTGTTCAGCAGCTCGGCTTTTGAAATCCCCTGAACATCTCAGCCATTTACTTCCATACTGAACGTCGGATGAGAGTGGTATCACTGACGGAAGCTAAACATGTAAATAAGTGGAAAGGAAGGAGACGAAGCATTCTTCAAAAGCCAAGGCTTCTCTCTGTTGGCTTTCTGAGCGGTATCGCTCCAGGAATGCATAGCTATTTCCCTTGCTCAAAAACTCGAGGTTTTGCTGCTGTGACCCCACTGCGAAGGCCTCCCTGCTGACCTCGTTTCTTCCTCTGTAACGACAACTAGCCTGAAGCTGGAGGGAGGCCTTCGCTCCCCATAAAAAGGCATCAAATTGTACTAAATGCCTGCAAACAGCTGTGATGCATCATGTTCTCCATGTGTTGGTGGAGAGTTAAAAACAATTCTTTCTGAATCTTATTATTTTCCATAAATTTTCACTTTACAGTAAAAATGCAGAGCAATAATAAAAAGGTTAGTTGGTTTACTCTCCTCCTGTTGGTTTACTCTCTTTGCAGCATTTATTCCAGGCATAAGGGTAAAACATCACTGATTTTTTTGAAGACTATCTAGGGAAAGCCACAGAAAACTTTTGGAGATGCGCACTCAGTCTTTTGCAACTCACTTAGACAATTCTGCAGATGCTGGAAAATATCCATGAAGGCAGACATGGGTTAGGAAGCAAGTATTCTTTAGCTGGTATAGTACTGTTTTTTTTTTTTTAATGGAGAGCTCTTCACTTAAGGGAAGAGTAGAAATTCCTTGGTTTGTTTAGCTTGCAAATAGATCACCATTAAAATCTGTGGCTGAGATGGCGCTACTCAGAAAGCCCCCCTCCAGCATCCTGCTTTGCTCCATGAATCCCTGCCTTCCCATTTTCCCTGCTGCTTATTTTCCCTCCCATTTCATGGGGGGTCCCAGGGTAGGTACCACTTAGCAGGGATAAAGCTGGCAGCATCTGGCCCATCAGGAATTTGCTATACAAGCCAAAGCTGAGAGGGTCCTTGCAATGACCCTACTGCGAGACAAGACTCAGCTACTAAGAGTGTCTTAATCTATTACCCGCAAGTACAATACAAGTCCATTAAGGACACAGAGAAATTGCTCTGCAATTGTATTCTCTGGCCCCTATCTAGTACAACTATCATCCCAGTGACTATTGGGAATAAAGGTAATTATTGTTCCATAACTGCTAAAATGAACAGCGCACTGAATGCAGTGAATTTCGTTCTCTTTGTTTTGGGGTTTTTTTCCCGCAAGGGAAGCTACCTCTCAGCCAGCGATCGATCGGTGGGTCCTGAGCACTCCTTGGCTGGCTGCTGCTGAGACACGTTGAATGGGTTGCTGTTCTCATGGTCCTTTCTTATTTTTTACGCTACGTCACTCCTGGAATTGCATGGATATGAAATGTCAGTCATTGATCATTTACAAAAGCGAGTAAGAAAGCTGCTCATTTTGTGCCTTGGAAAAGGAGATAACGAAGATGAGCAGTCTTTTTTTTTTTTTTTTTGCTTTCATGAGCAATAAGCAGGAATATCAAAACCGGAGTCCCTTTAAAGAGTTGCAAGTTTCCAAAACAATAGCTAAAAAGCGATTTAAAACCACAATAAAACACTGTAGCCATTGGGTTTGGAAGCAGAAAGAGTCCTTTCATTTTAGCAGCATGCCCTATGGGTATAAAGGTTTATGTGAGCAATTAGGATCTCACCAAGATAAATAAGGATGAGAAAAGGGAAAATGCATCCTATATTGCAGTGCGCAAAGTGAGGATTACCCAGAAAAAAAAGAACCATCGTCTAATGTATGGATAAGCTAAAGCAGAGGCAAGCTTTTTATTCAAAAGAATTGAGATGCTTACCCTGCTTCTCTGAAATGTGTATTAGCAAAGAGTAGTCATTATTCAGCCTCAAAGCCAGTGTACCATCCAACCCTGGAGCTGGGGGTTCATTCTTAACACATCAGAGGGTCCCAGAGGATGCCCAAAGGTCACCTTGGAGTCTGCACATTGCCAACTGACCGTGCTGATCTAAAAGGGCTTTTCTGGATAAATCTGGATTAAAAATAAATTATTAAGAAAAAAGTTTCTTTTTTCCTATTCAGGTCAAAGATCTGATTTTACCATGGACAAACACATCTGTAACACTAGGGTCAGGTTTAGGAAAAAAAAAAACACATTAAGAGATGTGAAGTCTCCAAGTACTTTAGTGGAGTTGGTCTTGCCCATTGAATCTCAGCTGAACAGAGGGTGTTTGCCAGCACCTGCCCCAGGGTCCTCCTCAAGGACCAGCACGGAGGATGTCACCGCTTCCTCCAGCTCCACTCCCTGGGTTTTATCCTCATGGAAGCCAACGCATGTGATGGAAGAGGGAGAGGTACTACATACACAACCACCTCGCACTAAGCACGGGGTCGGGGGTGACCAGGATGGACACCTGGCCTTCTTCAGGAAGGCTTCGCTTTCACTAGATCTGCCAGAAAGGTACCAAGTCTTGTCCTGATTACAAGTGATGGGGCTTCCTCCACACTGTTTCCTAGGTTATTTCTATATTTATTACCTTTTCTGTTAAAATTTTGCCCCTTGTTCCTAGTCTGAATTTGTCTTTCCAGTCACTGGATCTCATACCATTTTCCACTGGACTTCAGAAATCTCTTCCCCATAGTACCACTGTGAACCATTCCCAATTCATCCCTGAACGTGTGCTTTGCAGAACCAAACGGACCATTTTTGTTGATTACGTTTCTGAAGCTTGCAGTTATTTTTAGAATTCTCTTTAACGCCGAATGAGGCTTTTCAGGAGTAAATAAACTCAAAGACCTTCTAATGAGGGAAGCAACTCCTGCCGCTCTTACTGCAGGTAGAAGCAGCAGCCTTTCCTTTATCCAAGGCTGAAGAATGCAAGCCGGTGAGATGATTCATGTTCACATTGTCCCACAGTCCTTATCTTTCCTTTAGGCTGTGTCTACATAGCCCAGGCCCTGACAGCAGCTACCTCCTCTGCTCCCTGACCCCAGCTCAAAGTGGGTTTCCAGCTGACGGCAAAGATCTTGGGCAGGCTTTGTCCTCTGCAGGTACCTCCATTCTCCCCACAGACTATGGAAAGGTGGGAGTGGCATTTCTGTTAGGTGCCTGGTCTAGACCACATATGCCTAAAGCTAAGATATTCACCATTTCTGGTGAAGATCTATCTGGACTGTACTGTGTGTTTCTCACAAATAAGGCAGGACAATACAAAGCAAAAGCTTTAAACCGTTAACTTCTTCAAGGTTTTATTGCAAAAGGTATTTTTGCAATAAAAGGCATCATTTTATTTCTAAGCTTTGGTATTACTATTGAAAACAGGGTACGGAAATCAAGGAGAAGAGCATGAAATGAACTTGCATTGCGTAAAAGAGCTTGATTGATATGAAGTAAAGCTTTTCCCCTTGAATTCACAAAGTGAAGTTTGCATTTTTAAATCAACACTCTTCTTTATGAAAACAAGTAATTATTCTTTCATTGAAGCCAGAGCCAAAGTCTGGCAAATTACTAAAGTTAGAAAAATGCAAATGTTACATTAGTCTAGAAGACCACAGTTATGTTTCATTAACTCAGACTCTTTTCTTACATGTATAATGTATTTCCCCTGTTTATTTTTGTGGTTAACTAGAAGTAAAGGTCTACATCAGCCCATTGCTTTAACAGAAAGATGATAGCTGACACAAGAAATAACCCAGGGCATTAGCTGGCATTGCATATGCCCCCAGCCCCAAGCAACATGTGCATGCTCTGTGCACGGTTACATGTTACATGGAGGGTTTGAGCTTCTTTTGTTTTCCCAGTGAAAACCTGAAACCTTGCAGAGGGTGAGCTCCAGGGCATCAGGCCAAAACCCACCAAAATGCAGTGGGGAGGCTTCCCCCCACCTTGCTGGGCTTCCAGCCATATCCCAAGCGGTAGAAAGGGAGGACGCGGCATCATTCCCCAGGGATGCTACAATCGCTCCTTGCTGGCAAGAGGCGCCACTGCTTTCAAGACTGTGCCTGTCCAAAGCAGTGGATGGAAATATCAGCCTGCCCAATCTGTGCCGCACACAGTGGGCGAAAGGAGAGGGTTGGGCAGGGATCTCCTGCTAGGAACGTGCCGGGTGATAATACGCCCCTGTGCTGTAGCTAGTGTGCAGTGCACTGCTGAATCCATAACAGCTTGTTACCGTGGGGCTGGTCCTACACCCCCGCGGTGCTGAGTCAAATGGGTTGTAAAATAAAGACAGATGGCAGCAAGCCTCTCTTTCAGGCCTCATGAGTCACAGCCCATTCACTGCTATTCTTCATATAAGACATGCTCCTTTCCAATTTTTTACTTAATGTGGAAGGCACTTACAAATACAGCCTCTGAGCAGCCTCCTACATCTGCAGAGACCTCCTCCATGACAAGGCAACGGAGCTGTTTCACTCAACCCATGACCTCAAGTCCTCCAGGTGCCAGAAAGTGGCCATGAGGCCACAAGGCTGGGAGCCCAGCAGACGGAGAGGGACAGCAGTCGGCTCCTGGGCTTGCTGCAAGGCCTTGAGACCTCTGGATGGCGCGTGCACAGAGCCCCGTGCACTGGGAGAGCGGCAGTGCCCCTAGGCTCCCTGGCCAAGGCCCAGCGACCCCTAGACCCACTTTGACTTCCAGCTAGTCCATTGCTAGATGTAGGGACGTGCCCCATCACTGCACCGCTCAATGCAAGGCCGTATACGTGAGATCCTGGGGTTACGTGCGAACTCGAGGCTGCAACTCTGACCTGCTGCAGTCATTTAAAATTATCCTTTGAAGTATGCACTTGATCTGAACATTGCCTGTCATGCTTGATTTATCTGGCTCATTCCATAAATAGTCAGTTAATCCCTTTCCTTGCAAACAATAGCAAGTTTATTGCGAGCTGAGCGATTTCCTGCTTTATCCCACAACAAACAGCAGTTTGGCACTGGCGTCGCTGCAGAAAGCTCTGCAGAGCTGCCGAGCGCTCTGATACTTGCGTCCACGGTCACAGGGAGCTCAGTGCAGCCTCGTGGTTCCCCTTCCCTGAGCGGCCTTGGAATTCTGCAAGATCAGAGAACTTCAGATGCGTAATTAAGAGAAGGCGCTTTCTGGGGCTCGCAGGGCTGGTGACAGCCCTGACGCACGGGGAAAAGGAAAGGCAGCAGAGATGCGGCGGCAGCAGCAGCAGCATCCCCATGTGTTCTGGGTCGAGAATGATGCTACTGGCTTCAGGAGGTTATGACTAAAGGGCAAAAATATGAAAAATTTTGAGTTTTATTTTCCTTCAGCACTGTTTTTATTCTCCTTGTGTTCATGTTTTCAAACTTTCTTCTACCAAAATGAGAACAAGAAACTTCTAGGTGAAGTTAAGCCTGTGTGGCCTTGCCTCTCCCAAGAGCTGCTGGCATCCTGGAGCTCAGCTGTCCACACAAACAACACCTGCATTTTCCTGCTTGGATCAATTATTGCTTCTTTACAGCAAGGCAAAATAAGCTTCCCTGTGGATGTGCTGAATTGCAATTGCCCCTGCACAAACCCTATTACAGACTTTGTCACTAATTAAATGCAACTCAAGTCAGTTTAGCTCGTAACATCAGCAATCCAAAGTGATACTAGCTGGGAGCTAGTGGTTTGCCTATGCCGAGTGGGAGAAAGGAAGAAAAATCAAAAGACTAAATGCATTTCCCTTATGACAAGGTAGAGGTGTGTAAAGGCAGTTGCATTTTCCATGAGCGCGCTTGTTCCTCGGGAGACCTCCAGAACCCTCCGGAGCAGCACTGCCGGCCCCTGCAGGCTAGGAGCCCCCGGCATCGCACCGAGGTGGGCGGAGGAAGGACCCTTCCCTCCCCTGCCGCTTCCAGCTGCTGCTGTTGCTCTGCGCCATCTGCTATTCCCACCACGAGAACCCACTTCGTCAAGGATGCTCAGGGTGCTGCATTACGAAAGTCCAAAATACTTTCATTATTATTACAGCACGTGATCCAGTGCAATGAGCGTTGCACTGGCTTCTGTGGGTGCTGACATGATGTGAAATATAGCTCTGTATTGAAACATAGGGCGTTAGAAACCACTATCCCAAAACCGAACATCATGTAGATTTTCTATCAAATTGTCTAAGCCTGGTCCGGACAGACTTGCTTGTCCATAAGACAGAAAAGGCTCATTAGGAAACAGGAGGTGGTCACCTGAAACTACTCATCAAAGACAAGGGCTACTTGTATATTAGTGCATCTCCATGCCAAGGTTTTAAATACCACATATCTATGCATCTAAGAAGAATCTACAGCAAGAGTAAAAGGCAGAGGTGTTTGAAAAGTTAGCGAAACAAAATGCCTCTTGTTTCAAGTTTCATTCAAACAAACTTGAAATTCGTAAGAATAGCAGCAGTCAAAAGTTGCAGAATAATTCTTTAAGTTGTTGCCATTTTATTTGTTAATTTTAACCCACTGTTTACATAGGGTTTTTAGTGTCTTTGAGGCTAAAAAATAGACACTGCAAGTCAGTTTATGAGCCTTCTTTTTAGAGCCAAGCTAACACTTTTAATAATGGTGATGATGTGCAAATGAAGAAACTAAGGAAAGAGAGAGAGAGCTTGACTGCTCTCATGACAAATAAAAATGTAAGTGAAAAGAGCTTAATTCTGAAGCGCAAAAGTTTGAATGAGTTACAAAAGAAAAATCAAAATAAACCAAGTCCAAGCTGTTGACTTTTGCCAGTTGGAGGTTAAGCGCAGTGAGTTGCAGACGTCTCCCTCTCGGTAGCATAACTCCATTTCATGTGTAACCAAATTAGATTCTGGATTTAAAAGAGAACCTGGGAGGGAACAAAGGTCATCTTATTAGAAAGTTTGCAAAACTTAATGGAAAACCACATAAATAAAAGTAAATGTCATCTAACCTTGGCAGGAAAGAATCACAGAGAAATGTAACACAAAAAAAATTCAGTGCTGCCAATTTAAAAGAAACTGAAGCAAAAACTACTCATGCAAATGAGAGCAGCTTTACAGTAGTTTTGTCGGAGGCTTTCCCGTCCATGTGTCCAAACGCGCCAGAGCAGTATTTTCCTAGTGAAAAGCTATGGAAATCATTAATCTTCATGCCCACCTCAGTTGATATCTAGGGCAAAACACCACCAAATGTTTTACTGGATAACCTCCTATAGCACTTACCAGCTTGTAAAGCTATTTATATCTTGAAATCATTCTTTCTTTCATCCCTGCAATGAAGGTCGGTGTTACTGGGGTCATTTAGCACGGCTTGGCTGCCTCCCGCGGTGTGGATGGCACATGTCTGGGTGGCTGGAGAAACCTCGTCCACACGGCAGTAATAAAACCCCAGGGAGACCCGTCATATGTTTCACTCCAGCTGCCCACATACCTGTGGCTGAAAGAAAACAAAATGCTCCAGTAGGGAGGAATTGGCTGTAATTCACTCAGATTTTACAGGACAGCGTTTTCAGACGTGCTGCACTTAAGAGCTCTTGCTTTTTACTACCCATCAGTTTTTCTGCTTTACTTCTAAGCTGGGAAAATTGTGATGAACTGACCAAAAGCTTTCAAAAGAATTCCACTGCTGAAAGCAAATTCTTGCCTGAGTGCACTTTTACTGCTAAACTCTTATAGCCCAAGTCCAGAATTCATCTTCAATGGGTTTGGCCTCACTCCAGTAGCTCCATGTCTCTCTTGTACAGGGAAGCCCAGAACTGGACCCAGTACTCCAGGTGGGGCCTCACCAGGGCTGAGTAGAGGGGCAGGATCACCCCCCTTGACCTGCTGGCAACACTCTGCCTAATGCACCCCAGGATCCCATTGGCCTTCTTGGCCACAAGGGCACATTGCTGGCTCATGGTCAACTTGTTGTCCACCAGGACACCCAGGTCCTTCTCTGCAGAGCTGCTTTGCAGCAGGTCAACCCCCAGCCTGTACTGCTGCATGGGGTTATTCCTCACTAGGTGCAGGAGCCTGCACTTGCCTTTGTTGAACTCCATGAGGTTCCTCTCTGCCCCTCTCTCTAGCCTGCCGAGGTTCCTCTGAATGGCAGCACAGCCCTCTAGTGTCTGCGTCTTCTTGCTGAAGCCAAGGTAATCAACATCCACTGCTCTCTCCTCATCTGCCCAGCCAGCCATTCCATCATAGAAGGCAATCAGGTTGGTTAAGCATGATTTCCCTTTGGTGAATCCATGCTGACTGCTCCTGATCACCTTCTTATCCTTCACATGCTTGGAGATGGCGTCCAGGATGAGCTGCTCCATCCCCTTTCCAGGGATGGAGGTGAGGCTGACTGGCTTGTAGTTCCCTGGGTCCTTCTTCTTGCCCTTTTCAAAGACTGGAGGGACATTCACTTTCTTCTAGTCCTCAGGCACCTCTCCTTTCAAAGATGATGGAGAGTGGCCTAGCAATGACATCCATCAGCTCCCTCAGTCTGCTTTTGGTATTGAAATATTTTTTTGCCTAAAGAAGAGAAAAGCTGCCTTTCCAGGGGCCAAGACTGGAAGGTTTTTAGCAGACTACGCTCTCCAGGGGCTTTTCTCCTGGGCCACGGAGGTGCCGTGCTACTAGGGCGCAATGCCTATTGCTCACCCAGGACATTATCACAGCACTGGGGATGTCACTAGAGCTAAGCAACGCCACTTGCGCCATGGTGGTATTATAAATCATTTAGCTAAGGACCATTTAAAGCCTTGCCCCTTTTAATCCTGGCCAGCATGTTCCTGCCAGTGCTGTGTCCCTCACTGCACCTCCAGGTCCTCCTTTGATCCTGGCTGTTCTTCTAAGCTATAAAAATACTCTCTGTAGACCGGTAATAGCTGCACTTTGACAATTCAGGTTTTATATGCCCAGGTTAGAGTCTGAGAGGTTAAAAGCTGAATGCATGCTTTTATGGGAGCAGATACACTCCAGACAAAAACGCATCTGAGTCTGCTGGAGAAGGGGAAGAAAAGGAATAAGCCTGTTGCAAGGAGAAAGACAGAATCAGGCCAGAAGCACAGCCTGGGACACAAGCCCTGGAGACACGTCTTCAAAAGCAAATACAACTTGCCACTGGACAGGCTGCAGCAGCCAAAGGGAAGGAATGGGTTGCTGGACAGGAACATAACTCCAAAGGCACTGGGCTTGCAAGTGTGGTTTCTCCTGATTCAGGGCCAACATGAAGTCCAAAGATTTATAAAAAAGGGGATTAGAAAATTACTTTCAGACCTAAGAGGAGGAGAGGAATGCTCCAAGCTCCAAGTATAGCTTATTTAATAACTCATTTGATGTTTCAAGGCAGCTCATAACTTGCGGACTGATTTGGACTGTCCACTCCTCTGGGTGCAGGTTTTACAAAATGGCATGAGAAACTATGGGAGCACTTCAAGTTACCTCCTAAGCCAAGGGACTACCTGCTGTGAGAATTCGTTGGTGCACGTTCTGCTCGGGGTATTTTGCGCCAGGCTATTCAACTATCTGAGATCCAGGGAGCACTGTAGCAGATCCAGTTATAACTTACAGAAAATGATAGTATTAGCCTTCACTTTCTGAATTAGCTCTTACCAGTCTAAAGCTACAGATGAGTTTTTCTTGGACAACGGGACAAAGTCATTCTCCTTACAGATGGGAAACAAAAGGAAAGAAAATCTCCTACTGCATTCAACAAGTAGTAATGTGCTCGTCTCAGAAAGCAGCATTTAGTGCTGTGAAAGAAGAGTGATACCTTCAGCTATTACAAGGAAGAAATAATCTGGTTAAATATATTTGAGAAAGATTTCCAGCAACAGCAGTCAGTCACTCTTTTGATGAATTAACTGAAGTAATTAGAAAAGTGCCACAATACACGGGAAAATATTGAAGACCCTCCAAGCAGCCTGCATATCTGGACCTCTTCGTCTGCTTCACAGTCAGACTTAACCTTCACGTTCAAATGTTAAAGTATGCACTGCTGTTCTACCCACTTCAGAGGTCTTGCCACCTACCTGCTGCACGGTTTCATGGCCATTATAGAAGATGCTGCATTTGCACAGTCCTGCTTCTCTTTCAAAGCTTCAGTCACGGCTGGAAAAAGGACAACTGTTTTCTCCCTTTCAGAACGGTTCAAATAAAATGATGGATTACCTGCGTTTGGGAGGCTTATAAATGTGCTGCATCAGTCAGGTTTCTTCAGCGATCTTGACTCGCTTCACACAACTTTGTGTGCTTACAAATGAGCCCACTGACATTAGCTTGAAGGTGAGGAAGGACTTTTGCAGAAATAACCTGGGGAGCAGAGGAGAGCTATAGGAAAGAAAATCTTAGACAAAATTTTAATCATATTTACAATAAATTAAGAGCAGGTAGAGGTTGCACTGAACTTTGTCCATATGACATTATTTTAAAATGAAGCCATCACATGAGAATCCTTTTAATGCTTAACTATTTTGCTGGTTTTACAAGAAAAATGTACAAAATCAGGAAAAGTGGAAATGTATTGCTTACAAAATTAAATACATATGGGAAACATAAAAGAACCAGACTGAATAATAAACTGTGTACTCTAGGATTAGCTCTAATTGCGCAGAGACACCGGCCATATGTGTCTAAAAATGAAGACCATATTTGATCAGAGCTCTTTGGTTTGTCCCGATTTTATAGGCTACTCCAACTGTCACAAGCCACATAATTAACTGAGAAAATATAACCTATATTTTAAAGCATATTGTTTCATTGTCAGTTCATTTATGAGGTGAAGTGGTAAATTTGTTAGAATTTACAGAATCCACTACCAATATTTACCGAGAGAAGATGAAAGAAGTTCAGTCACTAAGCAAAGAAGCCAAGATATTTTTGAAATGACTTAATTGTAAATACTCTCCTTTTGGGGTCCACTTCATGAGCCACCTTAAAGGGGATTTGATTTCTGAATGTGTTGAGCATTTAATTTCTAAAATAACACTTCTCACCCTTGGCACTCAAAATGATGAGTCACTTGTCAAATCTTGGCCCACACTG